>NC_044917.1:17064471-17091977 GCF_003576645.1 Ipomoea triloba
CGTGTTTACCATCATGATCTTGACTGGTCCAGAAGTTAGAACCTCGGCCATCTCATCATGGAGGGCTGATAGATACGCAAGCATGCGTGTTTTCCAGTCATCGAACCTGCTAAGATCAAAGAGAAGATGTCTCGACAACATGCTGTCCATTTTAGAATAATCTCGTGCTTTGAAAACTTTTAAAGGATTTTTTTTTTAAAGAAGGATCTCTAGGCAATATAAACAAAGGTTTATATCGATCAGAGAACTCGCTCTGATACCAATTGTTGGTCCCAAGGGGATGGGGTACAAGTCTAGAGGGGGGGGGGAAAAGACTTGTATAAGATTTTGCAAATCTTTTCGACCTCTCGTGTGTATTGAACTTAGGATGTTTAGGTTCGATACCTCACGAGGTGAAGACAAAGTTTTATGCGCAGCGGAAATGTTATCCCCTTTTAGTTAGCACGAGTAGTTAGTTCGAGAGGTGCGTTTATATGCAGTGCAATCGAGAGGTTAGCGAGAGATAAAAACAGTAAGTAAATGCAAGAGAGATTTTTAAGTGGTTCGGCCAACCCGCCTACGTCCACTCTTCTTCCAGAAACTCCCTGGAAGGATTGCACTAAAAACTTCCCTTTTTAGTACAATATCGAGCGCTTGAGCTTTGATCACGAAGCCCGCCTCAAGCCTCAGGTTTTTCGCCCCGCTTCTTGTTACTCCACCTCTCGAGCACTTGACCTTTGATCACCAAGCCCGCGTCAAGCCTCAGGTTCCTCACAAGACAGCTCCCAGGTTACTCCGCCTCTCCAAGGTCTTTCTCCCCGCTTCCAGCTACTCCACCTCTCGAGCACTTGACCTTTGATCACCAAGCCCGCGTCAAGCCTCAGGTTTCTTTCACTCGGACAGCTGCCAGGTTACTCCACCTCTCTTGCTTAATCCAAAGCAAGGTGTTTTTGGTTGTCACAGTTGAATGTAACAAGCTCCAATCTGACCACAAGCTATCGTTGAATCAACTTCGATGTAGAGCAGCTTCGGTCACCTTCTAGATGTATAACAGTTTAAGCTTTGTAACTCTCTTAAACACTAAGATGTGTTTTCTCGCTGTTTTGAATATCAGGATGATATTCCAAATTTAGCACTTGCACTTGAACGTTTTAGACAGACACTTCTTAAGAATTTCGAACCTCTTTTCTTTTTAACTCCTTTTTCTCTCTTTTCCCCTTTTTTTCTTCTGTGTCTTTACGTCCTTATATATGAGAGTAGAGGAATAATTCCGTTGGAGGGAAAATTATTCCGTTTGAAATTTGTCTCCCATGCTGATCATGGGTCTTGCATATTTTCAGCATATTTCATGGAGTGGTGATCTTGTAACTTGAACCTCTTTGTCTTGTAGTGAATATTCCATAGTTCACTTTCTTGAGTCCATGCTCCACTTTCGTCTTTTGGTAAAAGTTACTCTTTTTATATTCCCATTATTCCTTGTTTGTAGGGAATCAGATCACTTCAGCATTGGTGCACCTTTTGACCGTTTGTGGTGGAAATCTGACGTGTCATCCATTTCCGCCCATTTTGAAATCTTCACGTTCGGCACCTCTTCATTATTCCATCTCCATGATATTCTTCTTCTCCAAACTTTAAGTATGACCGTCATTCAGCTTTGTTGGAGAATTGTTAGTGTATCGAGACCAAGGTTGATATCTTGATTGCTTAATGTCTCGAACTCAAATATCGAGAGGTCTATCTCTCGAACTCTGTTTATGTCTCGAACTGGATAACTGTATCGAGAGGTCCTACCTCTCGAACTCTGCTTATGTCTCGAGACTTAGTTGATGTCTCGCAGACCCTTATTCCTCCAGAGTTGTCCCATGCTTTCTTCTGATCTGTCTATATGATTACAACACGAGACTTCTAAGATGTTCAAACAGGTTTACCTTAAGCTTAAATATTTTCCGAGTTGAGCTCAAAGTTACCCGGTTGTATTTTCGCTCTTGGTTTACTTGTCGAACTTACAGCGTTTTGCCTATGTATCGAGACTTGGGGATTTCTACTTAACAGTTGGTATCATCAAAACCTATTACATGATGTTCCTAACAAGTTAGGCCTAAAATGGGTAGAAAAAATGGCGGTCAAATTATTTAATCAAATGGATGATTCAGATGAATTATTTAATCAAATAGATGGTTAAGATAGTAAGTTTGACAAAAATTCTACTAAAACATGAATAATAGAACTCACGCAACACCCCCAGCAAAAGATATNAAGAGCCAAAGAGAGTTAGGCCTAAAATGGGTAGAAAAAATGGCGGTCAAATTATTTAATCAAATGGATGGTTCAGATGAATTATTTAATCAAATAGATGGTTAAGATAATTCAGATTAGTATTATTAATGGAGATTACCTAATTTAACCTTACTTTTATGATTATCGGTTAAGTTTTACGTTAAATGTTCTCTTCTCCGTTAATATTCCGTTTAACTTTTAACTTACCCATTAATTTCTATAAGAAATGTCTTAGGTTCGAACCCCATCTCAATCAAATTTGACATAATTAAGTTTCTCACTCTATTTTACTCTTATTAAATTAAATAAATTAGTAGCTACAACAAAAAATGATAAATATGTATTTCTTTAATTTAGAATTATGTGTCTACAATACCTTTATTTGAAAAAATTATTCATTATCAAAAAATTAAATTAAATAAGAGAAATAATTTCATTAGTTATACTGTCTTTATTTTCTCTCATGCAAAGATTCTTTACATTCAAATTTATCAATTGATATTCATTACATTGTCCATTATCTTATTTTTACAATATCTTGTAATTAAATATCAAAGTTATAATACAAAATAATGTTATATATTTATTTTACCAAGTATTTTATTAATACTATGAAAAAAAATTTAAAATAATTTGAAGCTAATTATATTAACTACTTGGGGATTGGTTGACAAAGAGAGTACTCAAATAATAACCCAACAAATTGAAGCGGAATCACTCTATTTTACTCTTATTGAATTAAATAAATTAGTAGTTACACCAAAAAATGATACATATGTATTTCTTTAATATCATGAAAAAATAAAAAAGAATAGTTTGAAACCAATCATAGTAACTACTTGGGGGATTTGTTGACAATGAAAGTACTCAAATAACCCATTACCCAGCAAATTGAAGCGAGAAACTACCTTTTAATATCTTTGGAATACATAATATTTTAAATTTTCAAATTTTTATTAATTTATTTAATCTTTTTTCTTAAACTAGGGATTTCTTTATCCACAATAACTCATTCAACAATAATGGTTGAACCAAATGAACCCCAAGCAAAACACCTAAAGGAAAGTCCATAGCTCCTATATCATAATCTCATTGCATGACGTTGTCATCTATGGTACCAACAATTATTGAATTGTAAATAACACACTACCAACAAAAAGGAAGAGAACAAATAGTAAAGATGAAGACAATGACAATGTTACTCAAAAGAGAATTAAAAACACTTAGAAAAATTTAAATTAAAAGTAGTATTTATTTAGACTCATTTTTAGACCAAATATTTAGACTATCGATTTTACAAGGTTGCAAACATTTATTTTAGTAATAATTATAATGACTTTTCTATATTATTATGGATTCATATACTTTGAGTTAGATATTTAAATAAGAAAATTCGACATTCAATTACCCATGTATAAACTTCTCTTATATAATCTTGCATTGATATACTTTCAAATATTTATTTAAATATAAACATTGGGCAACTAACCCATTCGCGCAATGCGCGTATAAAGCTAGTATATATATAAAGTGACTGTGCCCGTTAGTGGGCACCGAAAATATCTAGCATGCGCATATTAATTAATGGCATTGGGTGCTGGCCATGTATTTATTTTAATACTTTTATTCTCTCGTTAACTCAACATATAAAAAAACACAAAACAAAAAAAAAAAAAAACAAAACAAAACAAAACTATCCAAAAGGGGAGGGAAGAAAAGGGGAGGAGATTGATTAAAATACATAATTTTATTTTTCTGAATTTTACGTGCAAAAAGTAAAAGAAAAACCGTTTTTCAAATTTTAAGGAAAAAGTTTTAAAAAATAAAAATAAAAAGTCACTAGTGTAAGTGTGCACACCGACAATGCATAGCATGAGAGTGGACTTGCATGTGCATACTGAGATCATTAAGTGGTTAGAATGAGAACTGAATATTGTATTCAATGGAGTTCAGTCATTACAATAATAGAAGACATGAATATATATATACAAGAGGAGTCTCAAATAGACTAGAACTGATAATACTAGTGTGACTCAAATACAGAGTCCTAATACTCCCCCTCAAGCGCAGGGTAAGCTTGAGACCTGCAGCTTGTCTCTAAGAAAAGAAAACCTAGGACTTGGAAGAGCTTTCGTAAAGATATCAACAAGTTGATCTTTGGTTGAAATAAAATTAACTTGAATTTCACCAGTGGCAACCTTATCCCTGACAAAGTGATAATCAATCTCAACATGGTTTGTACGAGCATGAAAGATCGGATTGGCACACATGTATGTAGCACCGAGGTTGTCACACCATAACCTAGGCACAGGGACATCAGGAATCTTGATTTCTCGCAGGAGGGACATAATCCAAGTGACCTCAGCACAGACATCCGCTAGAGCTTTGTATTCTGCCTCTGTAGAAGATCTAGCAACTGTTTTTTGTTTCTTGCAAACCCACGAGACAAGATTAGTACCCAAGAACACAGCATAACCACTAGTAGACTTACTGTCTTCAGGGCAACCAGCCCAATCAGAATCAGAAAAGGCATGAACCTCTCTAGAAACAGAACGATTGATACGCACACCATAGGTTAGAGTCCCTTTAACATACCGTAACACCAGTTTCAATTGCTCCCAGTGTGACACTGCAGGTGCATGCATATGCTGACAGAGCTGATTGACAGCAAAAGACAGATCAGGACGAGTCACCGTGATATATTGGAGAGCCCCAGCCAGACTTCTGAATCGCGATGGATCGTCATATGGATCTGCATTGGAGAGAGAGGAGGAAACCTTCGCAGTAGAGAGGGGTGTAGCCAAAGGTTTGCACTCAGCCATGCCAGCACGTTTTAAGACATCAGTCATATACCGATGCTGAGACAGAATAACAGCATCACCACTCTTCACCATCTCAATACCCAGAAAGAACTCTAGTTCACCAAGATCTCTAATCTTGAAAGCAGTAGACAGCTTGGACAGCAAGTCAGTTACAAGTTTAAGATCACTCCCCATTACAAGTATATCATCAACATACACCAGTAAATAAACACATGCACCATCTCGAGAAAAATGGAATGAAGAGACATCAGTTTTAGATGCAACGAACCCCACAGACAGCAAGAACGAATGTAAACGATTAAACCAGGCCCTAGGAGCCTGTTTTAAACCATACAGAGAGCGCTTCAACAAACACACATGTTCAGGTAACTGAGTATCAACATAACCAGGGGGTTGACGCATGTAAACAGTCTCAGTCAAATTACCATTCAAGAAGGCATTATGAATATCCAACTACCGTATAACCCAACCAGAAGAAATAGCTAAGCTCAAAAGCAGCCTGACAGTAGTGGGTTTTACAACTGGACTAAATGTATCAAAAAAATCTTGACCAGGTACTTGATTAAAACCCTTGGCGACCAGTCGTGCTTTGTGTCTCTCTATGGAACCGTCAGCCTTCCGCTTGGTTCGGAAAACCCATTTGCAGCCAATAATGTTCATATCTGACCGAGGAGGAACAATAACCCAGGTGTGGTTGTGTAGAAGGGCATTGAACTCCTGATCCATGGCATCACGCCATTGAGGAAACTTGACCGCCTGAGTGTAGCACGTGGGCTCAGAGGGACATACCTGAGTAGACAAAGCAGTATGAGGAGCTACAGACTGGCTTCTGGTAGCCATGTTATGAGACCGAACTGTTGGTCTAGAAGATCGCCCACGAGGACGACCCCGCTGTCGGGTAGGAGCAACAACGGTCGTAGTAGGCATAGGCACGACTAGTGTAGGAGCAGGAGCCGTGCGTAGAACAGACTCAGCCCAAGGACGTGGCTCCACAGGAGGAGATGGAGGCACAGAGGAGCGATCAAAGGGGAACACCTGCTCATCAAACTTCACATGTCTGCATACATATATTTTGTTAGTCTGTAAATCCATGCATCTATACCCCCTAAATGACTCTGGATAACCTAGAAAGACACATTGGGGCAGACCTGTAGGACATCTTGTGACGATTATAAGGACGCAAGTGAGGAAAGCAGAGACAACCAAACACACGAAGGAAGGAATAGGACGGAGACGAGTTATGTAATAGAAGATGTGGACTGGAATTATGCAAGACAGTTGAAGGCTTCTTATTAATCAAATAAACAGCAGTTTCAAAAGCATAATCCCAGAAACGAGAGGGAACAGACGCACGAGCCATAAGAGTGAGACCTGTCTCAACAATATGTCTATGCTTCCGCTCGACACGACCATTCTGTTCATGAGTATAGGCACAAGACTGCCAGTGATGAATTCCTAACTGAGTAAACAAAGAATGCAATTTTTTTTATATTCGCCCCCTAGATTAGATTGAATAGCCTTAATCTTACGATTGAAAGAGCGTTCAACCAAGGCACGAAAACGATCAAAGACAACATAGAGATCAGATTTTAACTTCATAGGAAAGAACCATGTATAACGAGAATGATCATCAACAAAAATAACGAAATAGCGATAACCATTCGATGACAACACAGGAGCTGGTCCCCAAATATCAGTATATATTAAATCAAGAACATTCGAACTAGCAGTTTCAACACGCGGTAAAGGAAAACGGGCAGATTTGCCTAACTGACATGCTAAACAGAGACTAGTAGTACAACGAGTAGAACTATTCGAACTAAAAACAGAACAATAAGGAAAAATATGACGCAAAACTCGTTGATGAGGATGACCTAGACGATCATGCCACACCGAGGGAGAAGCACGAGAAGAGACAAAAACTTGAGGACCGAGAGGATGGAACAGGCAATGTATATAACCCCCTTGAACTACTGCCGCGAAGAAGAATCGCCTTGGTGGTGATATCCTTCACAAGAAAGAAAGAAGGATGAAACTCAAAGAAAACGTTATTATCTCTAGTAAATTGTTGAACAGATAATAAGGACGAAGACAGACTAGGAACGTGTAAAATATCAGACAGCTTAAAAACTCTAGACGGGGTAACAAAAGATGCATGACCAACATGACTAATATGTAAGCCCTTACCATCACCAACTCTCAACGTGTCCCCACCATTATATTCCTCGGACGTAGATAACGCAGCAATGTCCGGGGTAGCATGATTAGTGGCCCAGTGTCAAGTATCCAAAGATTGTAATCTGTTTGAAAATCTGAGGCACTACCAAAAGAATTGAAATTACCTGGGGCATTACCAGAATAAACAAAATTTGCCTGATGATGCGTGGGATTAGAAGAATAACAGTCAGGTGCAATATGTCCAATAAATCCACAAAGTTGGCATTTAGGCTGCCAAGTGTTACTGCGACCGCCCCTCCCATGCGTACGAGAATTCCGGCCTCCCCTGCCAGCAGACTGACCGCCACCACGCAGCTAGCCTAGGTTTTCTTTCCTCATGGCTGACAGATCTGTTAATTCCTCTGAACGGACCGTCTCAGATACTGCTCTTACTTCTTTCGTTTCTTCGACCGTCACCTCTCTCTCCACTGCTCTGATACCAGATGAGAACTGAATATTGTATTCAATGGAGTTCAGTCATTACAATAATAGAAGACATGAATATATATATATATACAAGAGGAGTCTCAAATAGACTAGAACTGATAATACTAGTGTGACTCAAATACAGAGTCCTAATAGTTAGCATGTTTTTATTTGGGTGTTGCTATTTATAATTTCTATATTATAAATATCAAATAATATTTTCTACTTGCATTGTAATTTTATTATTAATAAAAATAATTTTTTATTAGGCGTTCATGTCTCGCGAAGATTTAATTGAATATGTTCAAAGAAGAGGTTAAGTTCTCGGATATGTTATTGTCACAAGACACATCAATCAAATAAGTCTTGAATAAAGCAAAATTGTAATTCGACATCAGTTCAACACTTCACATTTTCAAGAATTGCGTGGATTTGTGTCAATTCATGCACTCAATCTCATATTTAATGAGTTTGAGAGGTCAAAAGCTAACGGGTTTATTTTTTAAAATTGTGGATGTCGATTGCGCACAAGTACAATTGTGTGCTTCCATTGCACACGAACAAGTAACATATTTTAACAATGATCATCCTATCCCACTCGATTCTATTGATATATTTTGGAGAAAAGCTCGACTTATCACCTTTCATCTCTCTAAACAATGAGGATTTTGGTTTTAAACATGAGCTTCATATGCTTAAGAATCAGTTCAAGAAACAAGCAAGAACTGGTAAATTCAGTATATTGAGAAAGTTGAGGGAGAAGATTGCACCATCTACAACTTTGGTTCGTGAGCCAGTCGTGCAAATAAATATTCATTATGTGTCCCACTTCAAAGAACAAATCGCTCCAAAAAAACTCAAGTTGATCCAACTATGCCTACTCAAGATCCAAGTAGATATAGTTGTTCGGCTGCATTGAGATTTGCAGAGCCAAATACTTTTTAGTTTCAAGAACTAGCCCAAAATAGTTGTTTAATTAGCTGCATCAACTTCAGGTGATAGACATTTTTTACGTATCAACTTCCAGGTATATTTCATCCTTTTATCATGCAAGTGCAAGATGTATGTGAGATCTGACGAAAATTATGGATTTCGAGCGGTAGCTATGTGTCTTGGTTTTCCGGAGGGCGAATAATTCAAAATTCGATCTAATTTAATGGAAGAAGTAGAGTCTCACAAGATCGAATATACCAATATGTTCAGAACTCAAGGATGATATAACATTTATAACTCGTTGATTTTTTTTGAATCAGATTGGTGTGCACCAGTTGAGCATTGGATGACTATGCCAAAAATGAAGATTGAAGAGTGAAGTCTGAGCCTATGAGGAGATGAAAACCTAAAATTAGGCCCAATATAGTTACACATATAAACACTAAATATTGGGCTTGGGGGCCCTAAAATTTTGGGGCCCTGTGCTATTGGGCAGCTTACACAGCCCAAAATCCGGCCCAGTCCTTAAGATCTACCAAACAAAAAAGTGTTTAAAAAACTCAACCCTGAAATGAGTGGCCAAATGAATAGAGCATAATTCTCATACATAAAAGTCAAAAGTGCAATTCTTGCCAACAACCTCTTGCACAAGTCTTAGTGCTGGTGTTGTGCGCTCTAAGAGCATTAAATTCATAATTTTTTAGGACATATAATGAAGGATGAGGGGTGGGGTGCTTAAGATTTGATAAGAGTTAGATTGTGAAAGGTGTTAATCACAACCTTTATGCGCTATAACTTGAATGCGGAAACACAAATAACAATGAACCGCATGTAAATCAAATTAATCAATCAAACAATGTGCATGATCATTGATTTTTAATTAAACATAAATAAAGATAAAACTTACTTGATTCCATTGGAGATGTAATCCCTAAACCGAATAAATCAAGAATGTTTCACCCCTTAATCACCTCATGATGATACAGAGACTGGAAAACTTATAGACTAGAAAACATATTATCCCTAGAGTTTTCCTAGGTATTTATAGATGTGATGAGAAGCCCTCTTTTATAAATCCTTTTAGGATTATGAAACCTCCTTTTAGGAAACTCATAACCTTTTCCATTATACATCTTTTAACCCATATAAACTTAGATTTTAACAAAATGAGAGGGAAGGAATTTCACCTATTAGTTTTGCATTTATACATCACTAATCATCATCGTTAGAAATAAATTATTTCCAACAATCTCCCACTTGATTCATATGAGCGTTATACCTTTATTATATGAATCAACATTAGGAATAAATTATTTCTTACAATCTCTCACTTGATTCATATAAGCGTGACATTACATTTTTCAATCCTTAATTTGAGCTTACTAAATATGAAAATATAAAAGTCACAACCTCATCGAACTTTACTAACCGAATCATGGTGGTTACAGACCTGACATAACGTCCTGCTCCCTTCTATATATCACAGTTAATAAGAATTTAGAAATAAGAGAAAATTCAGAATAAGAAGAAATATAAAACCTTTAGAAGCTAAGGAGAAAAAAAAACCTTATGAATGTAGATGTTAGAATTGTAATGAAAAATGACACTATGAAAATAAATGTCCTAAACTAAAACAAGAGACACCCTAGTCCAAGCTGAACGGTGGTCGGGCAGGATTTTTCAAATTTGTTGACCTAGTCAGGCTTGCTGCTGGCAAATAGTAGCTGAACCCCTTCTGGGTTCTGGGTGGGGTTGGAAATATTAGGGGTATTTAACTTTATTTCGTGTCTTTCTCTTATTCCTGAACAATATTTATTTCATTCATTCATTCATTCACTTAATGTTTGCTAGTTTAGCTTTATTTTTTAGATGTGCATTCTTTTTGTTCTTTGTATGCCTCTTTTATTTTCTTTTGGCCTTCTGATGTATGTTTGGTCTGCGAGCTATCTTGGTTTCGCCCCTGTGGGCTTTTCTTTGAATAGATCATGCCTCAACGTCGGTGCTTGCGATAAGAAGTTGCACCCAGACCCGGGCTGAACGATGGCCGAGTAGGAATTAATGAAATCCGTTGGCAGTTTGTCTAGTCTTGCTGCTGGCCCATAGTAGCTAATCCCATTGGGGTTTCTGGTTCCAAGCTGAAGGAAATTAATATACTAGCATGGATATACAATCACATGACATTGTCTGCTCCTAACAAACATTTGTGCTGAGCTTGTTGAGATGGAGTCTTGTTGGGCTGCACGTGTCTCTATATATCTCTTGATAAGAGCTGATAAGGGTAACTACCTTGCAGAAATGGTGCATGTCAGACCTAAACACTATTAGATAAGGCACTGTTTGCATGCGGCCTGAGGAAAATTTTGCCCTTAGATGGTTGGGCACCTCCTCTATTTTTCTCGCCACACAAATCAATGAGATCCACCGGATCTATTCTTAGAAGTTGGCCAAGAAGGAAGTTGCCAAGGGTAAAAAGAATGTGGTAGAAGATGAAGCTGAGACTCTTTCTAACCGCCCTAAGTCTTTTTCGAAGGAGGTGAGGATGGTCCAAGCCTTCTCTCGCTTCGAATTGGAATTTGTTGGTCCGAACCTTCAGGTTTGCCCAAGTACCAGAGTTGTTCAACCAATATGCCTAGCCAAGACGATAGGGGATGAGACAACTTGAGGAGATGTATACCGAATGGTTGATGAGGTGGTCAGAACCTCAGTTGCCTAGGCTGAGAAGACAGAAGCACAACCGAGCAATCAACAGGCTGAGGAAGTAATCCAACCAGCTGCCAAGGAATCAACCTATAAGGTTGATGAGGTAATTCATCATATGGTACAAGCAGCCCAACTTTCAACTCCAATTCTTTCTCCTACTCGAGAGGTTGCAGAACCGAGTAGTGAAGCACTGAAGCTGCAGTAGAGGACATACCGAGTTGTCAAATGCCCACTCGAGAGGTTGAAGAACCGAGGGGTGATGATGCTCGAGGAGTAGAAGTCTGCTCGCCTACTTTTACACCCACTCGAGAGGTTGTAAAACCAAGGGGTGAGCTGAGCTGAGTCGTCCCCAACCACTCGAGGTCCTTCAACAGAACAAACTCCTCGTACTCATAATGAAGGAGTTTTGGTTTCAACAAATTTAGGTTCAATCAGTGGTGGAAAAATAGAAGTGCCACTCGGTGCGAGCCCTACGAATATCTTTTCAATTCCAGTTGGTCAGGACAAGACACCTCATCCAGCACCAAGGCCAATGGAAGATCCTTCCATTCTTTTGCAATCTCTAAAGACCATGGCTGAGGAGCAAAAGCAAATGTTCAAGAAAGTGAGGAGGGCTGTCAAGAAAACTCATAAGATGGCTGATGAGACTAAGTCTAAAGTTCAACAAGAAGCTCAAGCTTGAGAACTTTGTCCAATCTCATAGCCAGCCTGCTGCATCTGTTCCAAAAGTACATCAGGAGTTCAAGGATGCAGTTCTTAATTCCCTAACCGGCTCAGAAGCTTTCATGATTGCAACACAAGGTATTTTGGATAATGTGCTTGGTAGTATTGCTTGATATTTGGAGAAACCAACGATACGTTATAGACAACCAGAAGGTCATCAAAGAAAAGGTTACTCTCACTATAGACAAAGCAGATCATACGCTCAAGAGTTAACATATTTTCGGTAGGAACCAGGAGGTCATGCGCGACCAGATACATAAATTGTCGATCTCATTCGTTACATGCCAACTATTCTAGCAGCAGCAACAACAACCCAGTCCTCACATGATGCCAAAAAAGGGGTTGTTATGCCGTGGACCTAGGTCCACCTTGTCTACATTCACATACACTATACTCTATATTCACATACACTATACTCTACATTCACAATTTTTAAACTCCACATTCACACGTTACAGGATTATATGTTTAGTAACTATATTACCACTGTTATGCATTCACACATTCAAAACTCTATATTCACAAGTCCTATACTCCACATTCACAACTTGAGAACTCCACATTCACACATTACAAGACTACAAGTTGCTAGAACTTCTTAACTGTATTACAGATTCACACATGCATAACTCTACATTCACGATTTCTATACTCCATATTCACAATTTGAAACCTCCACAGTCACACATTTTTGGGTAACTCTACATTCACACAATCATAAATCTACATTCACGATTTCTATACTCTACATTCACACTTTAAAACCTCTACATTCACACATTTTTGGACAACTCTATATTTAGCAATATGTTTACTAATTTAAAAAAAAAAAAACGACGTAGTTTTGGACCCAGATCCACAAGGTGGACCTGGGTCCACAGCATAATTTGCCAAAAAAAAGGGGAAGGTAGATACCCTCCAAAGCAGCACCAAAGCCCAAATCCCAATCTCAGCATCCAAACCGTTTAGGGGCAAGAGTAGAAGATCCAAAAGAACTTCCACAACTCGTATGACCATTGACACTAATGGTAGGGAAGTTCCATTTGTGCCCTATGAGGAAGGCAATGGCAAAAGATTCAAGGGATACAATCTGCCACCTTTCACTGCACGAGGAGATGGGATAAACATTGCAGAATTGATCATGTCTTCCACATGAACAAGAATATTGAAATGCAAAAGCGAAGAGATGAAGACAATTCAAGGGCAAAGAAGAGATAGAGAGAGGAAGTTGTTGAAGTTGAGAGGAGATTGAAGTCACGTTTTGATTCTATTAAGAATGTCACAAGTATGGATTCAGATGAATCCATCAACAGTGCAGTGTTTGAGCTCCTGAAAGACAATTCTACATCATTCGCTGATGGAATGAATCAAGTAGAGATGATCAGATGGTATAGGCGAGGAGTAATTGGTGGAATTGATGTTGACGAAGAATTCCATTACATGAGCTCCAGGATCACTCGTTGCTTCGCATACCATGTCCAGGAGAACAACACTAGAAGCACAAGAAATGAAATCAATCAAGTGTTGGACAGAGCTAAAGCAAAAGCAAGGAAGCAGCAGGAAGAGGAAGCCTAGCTGCAGGATAATTAGTTTTTGTAATGGTTATTTACTTTATGCTTTAACTTCAAAATTTTGTAATTGTAATATTTTTGAGATGATAAATAAAACGATTTTATGTTGGGTCGCGTTGAGTTTTAAATTCTAGTAATTTTACTCCTAGAAATGAAATATTTGTTAAACTCAATTATGGGATGTTTGTAATTAAAAATCCTCTTCATGGATAAATACAACTTCATAGGGTACAGGTTTTGGCATCACCAAAAAGAGAGAATTTGTTAGGAACATTTGTTTTTAGATTTTGATGATATACCAAATGATAGGAATTTTAGACCCCAATTACTTTGTGTTTTTAGACGTAGAATTTATTCTGCTCAAACATTCGAATCCAACTGAATGGTACCTCGAGTAGTAACAATTCCATATATCCGAATGTTATCTCGAGAGGTCAATCGCAATAATGATTCGAAGAGTAACCTGAGTGGTTAAATCTTGGATGGTTCAAGATTGAAGACCAAAAATTGAAGATTCGAAAAGTAGAAGATATCAAGGCTGAAAGGGTGCAAAGACCGAGAGGAAGAATGGTCTACCTTTCAAAGTATTGCAAGACCAAATGGTAAAGTCAACCATTCATAACCTAAGGGTCGCAAAGGTCAAAGTTAGGAATTTCTAGTAATTAAGGGACGAATGGTAAACTCAACCATTCGTATCCGAGAAAACCTAAGGCTCAAGGCGTTAACCTAGTTAACCACTCAATAGGACTGCTCGAGATATTTTCTAAGCTGCACAGTCTGAAACCTTAAAAGGTTGAGTGAATATGTCTAAGGCAATGTGAGTCCTAAGATCATATCCCAAGGTTGATATTCCATTTAATACCCTGATCTTTTGTGCAGAACAAAAATCAACATTCAGCGCAAATTAAGGTTTCAACGGCTGGAAATCTGACACACTCACTTACCCTCTAGATTACCCATTGGTCTCTACCCGTTGGTCACTAAGGTATTTGAAAATAGTTCTCCCTCCAACGGAACTATTTTTCAAAGTGCCTATGAATACCCTCTTCCTTAGCTAAAGAAAGTACGTGATGGTCAATTGAAAATTCTAAGTGTGAAAAAACATTCAAGCGTTCCTTTTTGTGACCAGTGACAAAGAGAAAGAGAGTCTAAAAGCTTAATAGTTTTATCCAGATTTCCAAGAGACTTAAGTTGCTTCGAATGAAAAATATCTAAATTCAAAAAGCCAAGATATCTTAGTTGGAGAAGAAGAAACTTTATTTCTTCAAACATGTATCTCTACTCGGTTGTAATAGAAAGATGATGAGAAAACTCTGTTGTGAGTTGAAAAAGCTGTGTGGTGTGGAGTTCACTACCGGCTTGTTGTTCAATGGGTGAATGTTCAGGATTTGTACTGGAAAATAGTGCAGCCCTTCATGTGATGTGAAGAAGAGTGGAGTAAGCTTGTTATTGCTAAACCACTATAAAATCTCTCTCACTCTCTTTACTATTATTTATTGCTTTACAATTGCATTTAAAACCAAACCTAAGAATTTGATAAAGCAAACCTAAAGTGCTAGGAGTTTCATATAAGGTTTAAAAATATATTTTCCGCTTCATATTCAAACTCTGAATGAGTAGTTAAAGTTACCCCTAAGGTAGCCTTAACCATTCGTGATTGTTTTCAAAACCCTACAAGTCTATTCACCCCCCTCTAGACTTGTATCTAACCCTCACCGTGAGACCAACATGGTGTCCAACCTAATAGAGCTATTTGTGACCTTACTCTCTTTCACGTCATCATATGCTCTTATTAGCATGTTAAAGAAACCTCATTAGTATGTAGCTAGTTTTTGTTGGTTTTTTCATATCCACATAAGAGAGAGGAGAAGAAAGAAGTGGAAGAAGAATTAATAGAACGGATTCTAACACAGACACACACACACAATGATCTGGTTACACGCCTAGCTAGCGCATACACTAGGTGCATTTTGTGCACCAAACGTGTAGAAAAAAGTTGTAAACTATTTTTGTTTTAATTTCTCCAACTGTGGTTCCTACAAAAAATTGAATTTGCAGGAAAAAAAACTCATCAAAAACCCATTTTCCCATTAGCTAAAAACCCAACACCTAGTCTTTTGGTCTAACAAAAATCCACAAATGCGGATGATCCTAAGCTAAATAGATTAGGCCTATTAGCTAGATATATAAGCCCAACAACTCTATACTTGATGTTGTACTTTTTTGTTGGATGATGAGAGAAATCTCACAACTGTTTTGGGTGTATGGTGTGAGTAAATTCCGCCTTGTGTTCCTATTCGGCAAAACACCACAAGAAAGTAAATCAGCCTACGTTATCTATAATTGACCGGTTTAAACCAAGGGGAAAGGATTCAAACTCGTGACCTTGTAGTCACCAGTGTGGGTCTCTTGTCATCTTGGTTGGGGTTACCCATTGATGTTCACTAATACAAAAAGGGGAATTTGCGTCTGGAGTACTGCAGACGCATATGCCAGAGACGCAATCGGTCCGGACTATCCTGGACGCAGATAGTCACCAGCTGCGTCCGGAACTAGGCAGTTCCAGACGCAGCTGGTAATTTTTTATTTTTTTAAAACAGACTATCTGCGTCTGGAACTACCCAGTTCCTGACGCAGATAGTCATTATTATTTAAAAAAAATAAAATTATTTGATAAAAATTTATTCTACGAACATTTCGCTCATTTCTTTCAATTTGATGACAAGCTTCATCTACAAACTACAATCCAAGTTTCAAGTTTACAAAAATGAAAAGAAGAAGAAGAATATCACTACTATAAAAGTTGATAAGCAAGGATGCAGCTGGTTACACGGCTAAATAGTACAGATATTCTAGATTCAAGGTCATCAAGCAAGATACGAACAAATCCTGCTGTATCAGATTTCTGACCAGAAATATACCGTTCTGTGACTCCATGCAATGATATGCAACGCAAAGGATCAATCTTGTATGCCCAATCTACCACAGCATGAAAGTCTTCCTAAAGCACATAAAAAGAAAAGGAAAACAGGTTCCCTTAGGATATCACTTCATGGTGTTTATAACCAAGGTACACTAACTCTAACTCTGATTCAAACTACTGTAATATAATTTCAACATGTTGACCATCACAGAGGCTCAAGATATAATCCACTATAAAGGTACAATTAGAATTTCCAGTCCACAAGGGAAATTGTAGTAACAAGTTAATCAAATCTCATAAGGAATCATTAAAGCACACTGGTAGTAAGATGATTACAGTCTACACTCTGTACATAAAAATATGCATAAATCTTTCTCTATGAGCAATTCATGATAATCATCCACTAAAAGCAATGCACATGACAAATGAATAGGAAGCAGCTATCTCTAGAGGAAATGGTTACATGTAGTTTCCGATAATGACAGTAATTATGATCATAAAACTCATTTCAAGCTCAAAAGTATAATGGCAGGGAACTTCTAAACAATGTCTAAAGTTTACGACAAATTTTGTGCGTTTAGTAACTGGAGAAATGAGTCATATTTCAAAAAAAAAAAATAGAAAATTGGAAAACAGAAAAATGTTTTGTTGTGAATCCCCTATCATATAGTTTTTCTCTTTAAAATTAACAGTAGGCAGTTAGCAGTTTACACAATGTATTGTTCAAAACATGACAAAGCTTTAGGACTTAAAGCCATATTAAGATTATTCTTACAATGCTAGTGTGTTTCTTAAGGAAATATACCATAATTTATCGTAATCAGATCTAAATTCAGTGCTTATATGAATTAATATTCACTTAAAGGCAGGAACAATTTGTCTCAAGATATATACTTAAGAATAGGAGATCAAAATGATTCATTTGAGTGCAAAGTTATACCTTAAGCCTACACACATTCTCATGCAAAGCTTTCTTGGCAAGCTCAGCTTGCTGTGAAATTGAGATAGCATTTGAACCAGGCCAGCCCCCAGCTGCTTATTAGGACTGTTAATAGTCATTTGTGTTTACATAGCACTGTTTCATTGTTTGAAAAAGTTGGTTGCATAATCAATTAATCATTCAAGGAGCAAAGAAGGAATCTAATGCTTCATACTTGCTGCAAACTACATCTTAAAGCATCAATCAATTACAACTAAGTTAAAACTCATCAAAGAAATTGAAATAGCAAGTAATTGAAATTCCTAAGACACAGAGATAGTAGCAGAATACATACCAACTTAGCACTTTCTTGCTCCATTTTATCTGAGAGGCGGTTCCTTAATGGTTCTACATGTTCACTTCCATCTAATTGAACACCAATGAGGTATTAAATATTAATAATATATTAAATATAAAGCAATACTTACCTTTTGTGGCGACGGTGGCGAAGCCAGATGATATATGCTTCCAGTGAATTGCACAGGTAATAATCTTCTTTCTTATCATGAGAGTGATAGGTGTATAGAACTACATAGCAGTCTCCTCTCATTCACTTGTGTTACACGGCCAACCCAAACAAATACCTCATCACCACAATCTAATAAATAGCATCTGTTGTTTTCCACAAGATTTTGAAAGTTCACCCCTCCACTAGATTGGCTTGACCATCACTTATGCTGCAAAAAAAGGGGGCATTAGCACCTTATTGGCAAGTGAATACAGCATCAAACATTAGTATATCCTAAAAAGAACTCTTTAACATAAAAAATCAGCAAGAAGAAAGCAAGAACGTCATCCCCTGGCTTTTCTACAGCTTCTGGTGGATAAAAAACAAAACAGCCTCCTCCATCCTTCAACTCATCATCTCCTAGCCCATCAAAACTTGAGAGGAACGCACAGTCTTTCATGATCTTCCTTTGCTTTACGCCGATAAGAATACCATAAGATAAAATTGCAATTAATGTAAAGTAAAAAGCTGCATAAATTACCTCTCTGGGCAGCACTTGAATTATCATCTTCCTTTGCTTTACGTCGATAATCCTACTCAAATCTGTCCAAACAAGGAAAAAAAAAGCAATTTAATCCGCCTTCTTTGCCAAATCTTTGGCATAGAAGAACCTTTATTCTATGCCAAATGAGTTGGTGCATTATGACAACATTATGACACATTCACACTCTCAAGGTATGCTAAATGAATGTCCAGAGATAAAATTTACCTACCAGTATATAAAATCAACAAGCATATTATTTAGAACATACATCACTAGTCACTAGCATTAACACCAGAAATTTAAAGAAGTAAGGGCAACAAATTTGTAGAACTTTGCATATTACCTCAAGTTAGTAGAAACAAGTATTTAATCCTAAATAAGTTGTTGGCTCAAGAGCAAGCTTGCCCAACCAAATGAGCTGGAACACAAGGAAAAAATTATTCATTTACAAGTATCTGAGCTCTTTAATCACATCTTAGGAATTTGAGATAACATATATGCTTTTCCCTTGTGCTGGATTTGGCTAAGATGTCATTAGAAGGTAACCACTAAATAAATTACACAAATGGCAGACAAAACAAAGCCCTAATGGAAATAAGAGAAATTCTTAACCTTTTTAGCAGCAACTCTTCCAAAAATAGCCTAAAACTGCTAATATCCTATTTCTTTCCTGTTATGAAAAAGGCAATGCAAACTGCTGCTGCTTATTATCATTAAGATTTAGAATAATCATATAAGCTCATAAGCTATAGGCTATAGCCTATAGATAATCAACAAGGAACTAATTTGCATGTAGAATGGCATCAATAAAGTCGCTAAATCCTTAGAATGTAGAATGGCATCATCAAAAAACAAGCAGCCATTGAGGCAAAGGCATAACAAAGGAGAAAAATCTTTAGCTCTATATCTAATCAAGCTCTGACAAACAGCAGGGTATGATCTAGCTAAGTGTTACTTACAATGTTGCAGTCATTGTTGAACAATTGGGGCACAGAGTAGAGGAATAAGTAAATAATCACATGAGTAATAACAAACTTGAATAGTAAAGATGTCAGGATATTTACTTACGATCAGTGAATCGATGAATGAAAAGGCTAGGATCTACAGGTTTTTGAACAATTGGGCGCTCCTCAAGGCTTAGAAGTTTGCAAAGCTGTAAGAAGACAGCACCTAATACATAACTGCAATTCAATGGCAGGAAAAGGAAAAAGAGGTAAAAAACTTCAATAATCCTTGTAAAAATAGTAAATCAGTACTTAGTACTGATCTCCATTTGCATAACCCTATGCTGCCATTGTTGTAGTTCAAATGAATTGTGAAAACAAAACTTATTTATACAAATATACTAGATTACATAATAGGACAATCAGAATCTAAAGAAACTGAAAATGAACTATTTTGATTTTTCCTAGGATAAAAACAATAGAAGTCTGTAGGAAAGCTAACGTACACATTAATCCTCAAGTACTCAGAAAATCGATGAGAAGAAATGGCTTTTTCTTTTCCCTGCAAAAACAATAATCAAAATGATTTTCTTTAGTAAGGAAAGACAAGCTTCATGCCTTCATCTGTAACAAAAAGAGAAGAAATAATACAATTAAATGATTTAAAGCAAAACCTTAAAGGCAGGATGTGACAGAGATTCAAAACATAACTATAAGCAAGAGAAGAATAATATCTTCCACCTGGACAGCGACGGCGCGGTTGGAGGTGGTGGACGGCGACGACGACGGTGCGGCTGGAGGGCTGGACGGCGACGGGGCTGGAGGCGTCAGATCTGGACGGCGCGACGGGCTGCGGCGTTGGACTGCGTTGGGCAGCGTTCGCAGCGAGCGGAGAAGATCGGAGAAGAGAGGAGTTGGCTGGACGGCGACGGCGAGGAGAGGAGTGGCGACGGCGTGCGGCGGCGTGTGGTAATCGAAGAAGACGAAGGCGTCTGTGCGGCGACATGGTGAATTGGTGATCCAGATCCAGATATAGATCTAAAACCTGCCTATTATATTTTAACACTACTGACCAGCTGCGTCCGAAGTAGGTACTTCGGACGCAGCTAGTCTATTTAAAAAAATAATAATAAAAAAAAGGGAAAATGGCATCTTTAGTCCCTGAGTTATAGGGGTAGTGTAGACTCAGTCCCTAAGTTATGGTTGTATGCGAGTTTAGTCCCTCAGTTATTCACAAAGTGGCGAGTTTAGTCCCTGGACATTAAATTTGACGAAAAAATTAAAAAATATTCAAATTTGAGGGGTAAAATAGGAAATTCACATTTTATTATTCTTCTTATATCAAAACCACTTTTACAACATTATTTTTCACTTCTTAGCCTAATTATTTTCAAGATTTTTCATTTTTAAAAGCATTTTAATAACTTTCAAATGACTTGTTAGGAACCTGACTCTCGTATAACACACTTAAAACTTAGCACAAATAAAGAAATGCATGATCATTGTATTTAGGTGTATGAAACACACTNAGTGTGTTTCATACACCTAAATACAATGATCATGCATTTCTTTATTTGTGCTAAGTTTTAAGTGTGTTATACGAGAGTCAGGTTCCTAACAAGTCATTTGAAAGTTATTAAAATGCTTTTAAAAATGAAAGATATTGAAAATAATTAGGCTAAGAAGTGAAAAAATAATGTTGTAAAAGTGGTTTTGATATAAGAAGAATAATAAAATGTGAATTTCCTATTTTACCCCTCAAATTTTGAATATTTTTTAATTTTTTCGTCTAATTTAATGTTCAGGGACTAAACTCGCCACTTTGTGAATAACTGAGGGACTAAACTCGCATACAGCCATAACTTAGGGACTGAATCTACACTACCCCTATAACTTAGGGACTAAAGATGTCATTTTCCCTAAAAAAAATAATAAAATAGTGGACATTTTAATTATAAAAATGCCACCGCGTTACTTTACGCGTCCGGAGTTCCAACTCCACACGCAAATTGTCCTATATTTTTGATCAATTTTACACTCGTGGTTGTACTTTATTTTCTTAATTGAGTGGCCAAAGTTACTATTATATTTAAATAAAATTATTTTATTTTTGATGTGGAAATACTTCTACTTTATTGATTCCTAGTGCCATAAAATCTCATGAACAACTCAAAATTTAACCTGCATGAACCTAGAACAACCGGTTATATGGAAAATTTTGATCTATTGAATATTGAGTGGTTTAATTGAACTTTTTTGTGGTTCAGCGACTCAATTGGACTTTGGTCTCTAGTTCAATGGCTTATTTGACACTTTTTTTTAACCAGAACCATGAGATTTCATCCACACCCCATAAGGAAACTTAATATTTTATTTAAAACAAACTTTTTTAAAAAAAAACTTATTTAAAACAAACTAATTTCCTTCTAATTGAACTATAATTAGATTTTTTTTTTTTACATATGTTAGAAACAATATGAATTATATATCTTTCTTGAATATCATTACAAAGGATGTACTCTTATATATACAAATGGTAAGATAAAAATACAAAAAATAATAAATAAATAAAAAAAAAAGAAATACAATCAATGAAAGTAATAAATTAAATCGCATAGCTAAATTAAAGGTTGAATATATGCTAACACCCCCCCCCTCTCCCCCACCCCTCAAACTCATGGTGGGATAGTAGAAATCAACTCAACTTCGCAAAGTAAAAACTGAAATCATTCAGGGAGGTGAGCTTTTGTAAAAATATCAGTTGTTTGATCTATAGAAGTAACATGAATAAGCTATACAATACCATGTTGAATACGTTGGCGAACAAAATGAAAATCTGTCTCGATATGTCTGGTTCGTTCATGAAACACATCATTATCAGTAATTTTGATTGCACTCCAATTATCACAGTGAAAAACAGTAGGTAAGGATTGTTTAATATCCATATCTTAAAGTAGCCATTTAAGCCAAATCAATTTAGAAATAGTATTGGCAAGTGCCCAATATTCAAATTCAGTGCTAGACCAAAAAGTGACCATTTGCTTTTTACTTCACCATGAAATGAGTGAGTCACCCAAAAGAATAAATAATAACTAGTTGTTGAACAACAATCAGTAGGGTGTTTCCAGCCCAATCAACATCAGAGTAGGCAGACAAGGTTAATGAGGAATGCACATAAAAATGAAGACCACGCAAAAGGGTACCTTTGACAGAGAAATGTGCATTAAAATGTGCAAAGTAAATAGACAAAAATTTGGTCCGTCTAAGGATCCTGCACTTGACAACCATGAGAAGAAAAAATAATAGTGAGACTAAGATCACACAACTAACCAAGACCAAATTCAAGGCCAAACTAGGAACTAAGAAAGTGTCATGAAGATGAATATTAGGTGTAGCAATATTCCCAGAATGGGTAATGGACATACTACTACCATCTGCAGTTTGAATTGGCGGTGGAGAACGAGTAGAAGTAATATTAGATAACAAAGACAAAGTGGGATCATATGATTACAACAAGCAAAAGTCAAAAAGCCCAGATTCATGTAGAGTAGCAAACAAAGCAGTGGAGGTGGAAGAACTAGGGGATATCACCTATTTGAGAAGCGCCTCTAGAGCACTAATAGTAATGGGGGAAGAAGAGTGAGCAGTCACTGCAGCAACAGAGGTGGAACTTGGCTTATAGAATGACTGAGTTCTATTCGATTTCCTTTTTGATTGAGGAGGGAAAGTTGGATAATTTTCTAGAATATGACCATGCCCATACACGATATTATGTACTTTCACTTAATAGTAGAACAAGTAGAGAAAATATGACCAGTAGAGCGACAATTCTTACAAAATTGAGATCTGATATGGAGTGTGATGGTGTGATAGCTAGAGTAAACATCTGTCGAAGAAGACTTGATTAAACCGAAGCATATCTCCTCAAATGGAAGTTCTTTAATTGCAACATCTAAAGTGGGTATCAAATGGCATGTAAGAGAGTGACACAATCAAATTCATATTCAAGACGAAAAGCCATAAGAACTTGAATAAGATGAAGGTGATCAACACTTATCATATATTGGGTCAACGGATCCCATATAGGTTGAAAGGTGACAAGAAATCATTAACAGATTTTCCTGAGTCCAGTTGTTGAGAGTGGTGAGTAGTTGATAATAGTGTGCAAGTGTTGTTGTTTATATCGATTAGACTAAAAATCTCATATTCATTTTGCAGTATCAAATTTAGCAAACTATATGAATGGATGGAATAGAGGCATTAGAAAACTAGGTAATGATCTGATGATTTTATCTATCCCAATCTTCAAGGCGGTGAACATATTCATCATCATCTTCAACATCAATATGAGTTGGTTCAACAATATCACCATTAACAATACGCCAAAGCTTGTGCCCAATCAAAAAAAAACTCTTTAATGTGTTGAGACCATATGGTATAATTGATACCATCCAAAATTGTTCAAATAAGATGAGAAACCTCAACTTTATCCATAGCAGAAAGAAGTAAAAGATTAACGACTAACTCTGTTGAGCAAACAATAGACCAGGAAAAGTGATACTAAAAGAACAAAGTTGAAAAAAATTGGGTTGTAGCAAGTGGAAGGAGGCCGAAGAAAATAGAGAAAAAAAATAGGGCTCTGATGCCATATTAGAAACAATATAAATTGTATGTCTTTGAAAATAATAAACCAAATTACATAACTAAATTAAAGGTAGAATATACGCTAACAACATAATACATATTGCAGTGGATTCACATTTTGCGAAATCAAAATTATTTACCATAATCAAATCCGACTCATGCTATCTCATCCACACCCCATGAGCAAATCCAATATTTTATTTAAAACAAACTAATTTCCTTCTAATGGACCTGTAACTGGATTTTTCTTTTACATAATACATATTGCACTAGATTCTCATCCTGCAAAATCAAACTTATTTAGGAGAGTCAAATAGACTCATGCTATCCCATTCACACTCCATGAGTAAACTCATTATTTTATTTTATTTTATTTTTAAAAATAATTTAAAAAAAAAAACTAAATTCCTAGTTGATTCAATTCCCATCTTGCAAAATCAAACTAATCCAACCAAAACTCAATTACTCCCCATTATCAACATCATCACACACTTAAAAATGCTAGTCTTAACAAGTATCCAGTTTGGGTTTGTATAGTGTAGGGTGTTGATAATATTGACACCTAAAGAGAATACTCCACGTAATCTTTAATTTTACCTACATTGTCCATGCTAAATTAGTATGAGTATACACTTTCCTCCACTATTTCTAGCTTAATCTGACAAATAAGCATAACTATACAAGGTTGGATTGAAGTCACGTGAGCTAAAATTCAGGTGCTCAAAAACAGGAAACAAATAGCACGAACAGAATCACAGAAAATTTAGGCAAGCTAGAGAAGAGAACTCAAAAGCTTTAATTTGTGTCAGGGAACTATCACAAATTAGGTTGATATTTCCAACATTCTTGAAGTTGCCAGTTATTTATCTCTTTGACACTAATGAAACAGCAAATTCTAGAGAGTTAGCCACTGGACTAGCTAGAACAAAATGCAGACCTCAAAACTAGACATGTCTTTTTGCGTTAAATTTTTAAATTTCACACAGATAGGTTAAGATGGTGAAAATGATGACCACCCTTTCAAGATTTACTCTTTTTCCTCTTTGGAATTTAACTTTGCCTCCTCTGCATTATCTTTATCTCTCACCTGTGAAACAGCACAAAAAATCCCATGTAGTTAATAGAGGAAAAAAAGTGAGGAAATTAAATTCATAGTCTGGGAACCTCAGATAGATTAACACAATGAGTGAAATTTAAGTAGAGAGAAAAGGAGGAAGAAGATGGATATAGCGTTCGTAGTGAATGGGTTTTGTGTTTACCGTCAATGATCAGATCTTCTGGAATTTTATATTTATCCGGAGTGATCTCCATCAACCACGAGCCTGGAAAAAGATCCTGCAAGAATTTAGTATGGAGAAAACCGGATTAGTTATTGGAATTGAGGTGGAATGGTGAAAATTAGAATCTTTTGATTAAAAAGGCTTTTAATTACATCAATCTCCTGCTGAATAGCTTTGGGCCTTTTCTTGGGTTTTCTGGGTGGTTTGGCACCGGTGAAGGCAGTGAAATCTGCTTCAATCTCTTCTCTGGAGAGGGCGATTGAAAACTTACTCTTCTGTGGCTGCACTAAGTTCACTACTTTTCCAGTCCCGTCCCTAGCTCGGTGACTACGCAAAGTCCATGGGCAGGCAGCAGCGGGGTTGGAGTCGTCGTCCTCCACAGAGGGTTTCTTATCGCCATTGTTGACCTCGGGGTGATCACCGGAAAAATTGCCGCGCTTCATCCTACGAAGGTGTTTTTGGTGACCCCATTTGAGGCACGACGGCAATGTGAAGTTGTGAAGAGGCCTAGTTGTCAGATTAGGCTCCTCTCTTTCTCTCTCGACGTTCCCAGTCATTATATATGTTATTTTTCACACTTTTTCACACTGGCCGAAATACTAGATAGAATAAATGTAGGGATCGAGTTCTTGACTTTCCGGGATGAGCGACGACGGTTTCGGAAAACCAAAGACGTAAATAGTGGTTGAATAGCGTCTTTATCAGTGAAAATTATTGATTGACTCACTCACTCACCTGTGAAAGCAAAAGATTAGAGAGATAGGGGAAGAGGCGACTGGTGGCTGCACGAAGCGGAGCAAAGATTGATGAATTTTGGGGATTTCCATAGAGGGAAAGTAATTTATAATTATAGAGGGAAAGGAATTTATAATTTAATTGGGATAGAAGTCACCGGGAAATCTCTGTATATATATGGAGGAAGCAGTAACAAACCAACATATAGAGATACCCATTACCAATCAAACTATTATTCGTAAACATACAACAACAATGCTTACCATATTTCGGAGTGTCTTCGCCCCTTTTCCGTCGTCTAGAATCCATTGGTCAACTGCTCTAACATCTCAATCCACGCCTTCGATTGATTAGGGAAGAAATTTGAGTGGATGCAAATCAGGATTTACTTCGCGAAACCTGTTGCTCGGGTTCTTTTGCTTAAATGTGTTTGAGTAAATGGGTTCTAGGGTTCTTAATTTGTGCATTTTGATTCGAGACTAAGGGAAGAATGGCCGGTTGCGTAGACAAACGAAATAGACCAAATGATCGGATTGACTGAGAGAAAACTTCAACATGAATTTACAAAATTGCCCCTATACTTAACACCCGTTTGACACCACTAACGGAGGACAGTTTTGAGCGATAAACAAAAGTCGAGACTACTTTATGAGACCAAAGTCGTTTAGGACAAAATTGAGAAAAATCACTATAATCGAAGACAATTTTGGGTATTAACTCATTCCTTTTATCACTATTCCATTGGACATACCAAACAAAAAGTGTTTTAAAAACCAACACCGAGAGGGTTGGCCAAATGAATAAAGCATAATTCTAATATATGAAAGTCACAAGTACAATTCTTGCTACAATTCTTGCTAACAACCTCTTGCACGAGTCTTACAGCAGGACATTCATGTTATTATTAATATTAATATTATTATTATGTAATAATAAAATAAAACTTATAATAATATTAATAACAATAATAATAAAAAAAAAGGAATAATAATAATAATAAACAAAATTATATATAAAATAATTTTTTAAAAAACACAAATTAGAGTTTTTGATCCCACATTGGTAACTTATGAAGAGGAGCTCAAGCTCCTCTATATAAGAGAAGCATTGCTTCTCTTTTGAAATTAAATTAACAATAGGATGAGGAAGACTTAAAGAGGCAAAAGCTCATTCATTTAAGGAGTCTTAATTGCTCTTAGTTACAAATTTTTTTAAAAATAATATAGGAGCGTTTTGGAGAAAGTAAAATCTTTTCCTAAAACGTCATAGGGTAAAATTGAAAATTACAACATTAGGCTATTCTTGAGAACTCAGGAATAGCCTAATACCTAGGGGTTGGGGAATAGAGGGGGGGGGGGGGG
>NC_044917.1:17092930-17106878 GCF_003576645.1 Ipomoea triloba
GGGGGGGGGGGGGTCATTCCTAGGAACAACGTTCTTGGGAGTAGAAAATTTATAGAAAATTTTACCAACAGCGGAATAGGCCTAGGCCTATTACTGAGAATGTTATTTTATTCCAGGCCTATTCTGCGAACCAAACGTGAAATTAGTGGGGCCTATTCTACGAACCAAACGTGAAATTAGTGCAGGTGTTGTGCTCTCTAAGAGCTTTAAATTCATAAGAGCTTTAAATTCATAATTTTCATTAAATATTCTTATTTGAAAAAGATACATGCATCTTGAATGCAAGAATTACTAATTTGGTTCCTACTTGATTAAAATCACCGAAATTCCACTGAGCACAAAGAGTCAATACCGCATCAACTGAGGCTTGAACCCACACAATTTGATGCCACTAGACTACAAGTCTTGACATCCATACAACAATTTGATGCCACTAGACCACAAGTCTTGACATCCATACGATATAGTCTAATCTTTCACACAACTCAATCTTCGTAATCTTCCAGAGTTGATATATGCAAGCCAATCTTCCCCTTCAAGCTTTAATAAATTAAACCATCATCAAGCATCAATCATCAAAGCTCATCTCCACCTTTCGAATAAATATATAACTTAGTAGATAGTGAATGGAGCAATAAATTATAGGGAAATAGGCTTAATTAGTAGTTTTGCAGCAGTACGTAATGCCTTCTTCAAATTGCCAAAACTAATCAGAATGCAAATTGCAATGCTTCACCTGTCATCCACGCCATTTATAGTGATAATCCTGGATGCAACAACCCTTAAATTTAGCTAAATATTTTCTTGAAATAATGAGCCTCACTCATTTCAAACTCTTGCCTAAAGCCTTCATATTTAATTTTCCTTAGAAAAATGAGAACCACTTGTTTCAAAATCTTGCCACTTCATCCTTTAGTAAATTCTGTTAGCTTATTTTACAGAAGGATGTCTATAAAATAATAGCCTAACAAAATTAATTTAATTTTTTTATAAATAATTTGTCAATATATATATATGTATCATTTTTATACACTTACAATCTTTCCTTTAGCAATTATTTGTCAAAAACAGAACACCAACATTATTAAGGCAAGTAAAAGAAATCAATAGAATTTTATTTATTAAAAACCTTAAGACATGTTGTGTACAAGCAAAGCAACAAAACTTATAAAAAAAATTGCTAGAGACCTGATAAGTGAAATCTGACGAGAAACCCATTTTTTTTAGAACACGAAGAAAATCATTAATCATCCATATCCAATTGTGTACCATGGTTCAATACACAGAATTCATGTTCAGAATACACATAATTCATGTTCATAATACACACATAAACACGAACATGAATTATGTGCATTATGAACATAAATTATGTGCATTATGAATATGAATTCTGTGTATTATATAATTGAAGACGCATAAACACTTAATATAATACACAGAATTTATGTACACAATACACAAAATTCATGTTCATAATAATGCACAGAATTCATGTTTATTATATTGTATTTATGTGTATTATGAACATAAATTATGTGTATTATAAAGATGAATTATATGCATTATGAAGTCAAATTTTGTGTATTAAACAAGGGACCACGTTACACTGTAGACCAAGTTGCCCAACACCAATCAGTCAATCACCATACACCACTTTAGATTAATCCCATAAGAAAGTTCATCCACCAACCAGATAATCCAAGATAACCCATCAATAAGATAATCCAAGATAAATAATCACATACATTAATAAGATAATCCCAATAACACTAGATATGACTCATAATTTACGACTTATGAGAGTTGAAAATGTGTAACAAGTTATAATCTATTGTTGAGTGAATTTTGTAAATAAAATAATAAAATTAATTTCTAGAGATATGTTGGAGTTGACTAGCACATTTAAAACCCCCAGAGGATTATGAATAGCCCATTTCGGTAAGATTCTCTCTCCCGCACGGCATTTGATTGGTTCTACCGGATTACTAAAATTCTACTCCAAAATTTCAAGCATGGACAATGTTGTAAGAAAGACTGGCTTTGTATCGTCAATGAATTATTGGTAATTGAAACTAAAATCAAACTGATTTGTAAATTTATGATAATCCATTTTATTTTCCGATGTGCAGAACATATAAATAACCAAACCTTGCCTACGAGGTTGGGTTCCCTTTTGAGCAACCAAAAACCAGAAGGAACAAACCAAGAATATAACGTCTTGGACCTGAAAGGGGAAGTGATACAGCATCTGTCTGAACAAATGAAATGGAACCTACATAAAATGATGCACCTATCTATTATCTCCAAAAATTGCAATGTTGCTGAAATTGCAGTCTGTAGACGTGGTAATAGCTACGCTCTTGGTTGCATATTGACATTATGGGGGAAAAGTCTAAACCAGATATCTATACAGTATTTACAGCAGGAAGGAATGGGATCTTGTAACGGGCAAAGGTTGGTGATCCTTACTAGCTCGAGGTAGAGCAATCATTATCGGTCTTAATGACTCTAGTGTTGTAAGAGCCACAGTATCCACATTTGTGATATAGCCAATGGAAGCATGCCATTCCTTTCCGTTCGCAATCATTGCAAAGGATATCCTACATTCACAGTTAAGGTTGGATTAACACTAGATGACAGCATGGAACGAGACTTTTGCATTTTAGCATGAGCAAAGCAGATCACGAACACACACACAACAGAGCAAGGCAATTGTGGGAGAAAAGTGCTTTTGAGAGAGAGGGTGGGGAGAATATTTCCTTACTATATGCCAAACAATTAAATAAGAAAAGATAGGGGCATCAGGTACAGTAAGAAACCAAACCTGCTGACGGTTCCTGTATTCCTCTGGAAGAACCTCATTGGCCAGCAAAGCATCAATCATGCCAAAATATATCTGGCATAGAAGAAATGCATTAGAGGATTAGTGGAAATAGAGAGATGATTAACTTGAATATATATATAGATGAAGAATATAAGAACTAGATTTTTTTCTTACCGCCATGTTACCCATTGATTTGCTGCATATGGGACAAATGTAGTTACTGGAGGCATATGCCTAGATATCAAAAACACAAGGTTGGTCAAAGTTTAGGCTATAACAATTCTCCAAATTTCTTCTTTGTCAAACATAAAATATAAGAATAATATTAGCAGAAAATGAACATATAGGCAATAATATTTGATACCTGAAAGCAAGCTGAGTGCATGTAATGTCCGCAAGGTAGAGGTCTCACTGTTGCACTAGAAGTAAACAAGAATTCACAACAAATCGGACAATTTGTTTCCAGAGCCTTCTCCAAGCATTTGTGCTCAACCGAATTTATTCCCAAACAGCAGTTGCATTTCATGCAATGATAGAAATCAATTCCAAGTCCCTTCCCAAGACGGCATAAGTTGCAAGATGGGCAGTGATATACTGACCTGTAGCAAACAAGAAAAAACTGTGGTTAGAAAAAATGTGCCCAGAAGCATAGTGTTATAAGCAAAATAAAAGTGAAGTAGCAACAATTTATTACTAGCTAAGTATTTATTTACTCAAAGGTCAACATGCAAAATGATTCCAGTCTCTAATATAGTTATAAAGCAACTGAAATTCATTCTATGGTACAAGATATATTGCAACACTTAATAGAGTCAACAGAAAACAGTATGATCAACTGGAATTCAAGCAACACCATATACTCTAACAAAATTACTCAGCTACCTCTCATCATCAAAGAACTTGCAAATGCTACAATAGTATTTTGCCATAGAAAATCCATTGCATGATGGTGTCATGCAAATTGGTCCAATTGGTTGAATCTTCAAGCAACGCATGCACATCATCTCTGCTGTTGCTTTCCTGTAAAAGTTAATGAAAATCAAACTTGAAGCACTAAACCATGGACATCTGCATTTGTATTTCTAGCTTACCTGTCCATTGAGTGGTCACTCACTTCATCGTGGCAAAATCTGCATGCAACCAATTTGCCACAGCAAGCTGCACGAAGTTTACAGTTTCTCTTGTAATGTTCACATCCAAAAACTTGTTTCTCAGGATCTCGAAATGATGGAGAGCATCCAGCCAAGTCTTCAGAACGAGAAATGTCATCTATTGATGCTTGTGATTTTTGTTGAGAGGCTATCCAACGGCTGGCAAAATACAGAACTGGTTAGTACATGTCTGACTGACCAAAATACAAGACTGATTATACAATTGTGGCTATCAAATAAAACAAAAATGAAAATTTTGCTAAACTCAAAATGGCAATTCACCTAGTCATAAGATTTTGAATCAAATATGCCTTTCTTCTTGGATCAAGAGTTGAGTCCCTATGAACCTTCCTAATTTCTGACTCAATTTCAGTTTGGTTCATGCGGAAAATGTCTTTCCATCCAGGTTTGAACATCAAATCACTCTGGTTCAGGCTTTCATGAGCATCAATACCTAAGTTTTGAAAAAATAGAAATGTAATGTGTGACTTTTGAATATAATTGGTCCTTAGCTGTAGATAGAGCTGTAGCTAGTTTTTCTGAAGCAACAACTCAGTTATGAGAACAGACTACTAACCTTTGCTAATATTGCTATTTTGTGATGTTTCAGGCACTACAGATATTTCAGGAGTTCTCCTCAAACATTCATTAAGCCACTCACTAAACATGGTGTTCTTTGTTGCCTTCTTTAACGTGTCAATCATATTATTCTGCTCATCCTGAGTTAGAGCAGAAGTTACCCAAGGAAGCATAGACTGAAGAACTTCAGCCCCAGTAGTCCCAATAATACGGCCAACAATCCTGTCCTGTTCCTCAACAGAGAAATGTTCGCCAAAAAGTGGCCACAGTTCAAGTTCTTCCCTGAATATGTGCTGATCCAGGCTCACTCTTAGTGATTTGCACATGCCTTGAACTTTCGTGGCAAGTTCATGATATTTTCCAATAGAAGACTCAATATTACTCCTTTCAGATTCTTCAACTTCGTAACATTCCTTTAAGCCCTTGTGAAGTAATGAAAGATCAGAAAGGACACAAGATATATCTTTGAATAATTCTTCTTCCTGCTTATGGTCCAATGTATACGAATGACTGACATTGTGAAGGGCCTCCTTAGATTCAAGAGCTGGGAAAACTATTTCATCCTCAGCATTGCTGTGTGCTTTATATAAGCCTGAAAGCAGACGGAACCTACCTATGAACTGTCGAAGAAATGTCTCATCGCAATCATTGAGCTTACTTGACTCGACATCTAGATACTCCAAATCTTTGCGTATTGCTATGTGGAATTTAAATATGGTGTCGATTGGATGCACTTTACAGTCAATACCAGAAGACCTCTTATCTGTCTCCCAAATAAAGAGGCTAGAGTCCAGAGAAGGAGCAGGACTGAAGGACAATGATCGAAAAGATTTTGGTGTGGAAATAGTACCTAGTCCCAAATTGTTACCACTAACTCCCAGTCCCGGTACACAACAAGACTGATCACTGTAAGAGGAACTACAAGCATTTAAGCCTTTAGACAAGTCAGATGAATCACCATCTATGCAGACCACTGGAAGATTTCTTTTCAATGGCCTCCTAGAATCATCAGTCTGCATAGAGAGCGAGCATGGGCATGATCCTTGCATAGAATTTGGTTCCTTAGCAGCAAACCTTTTAACAGGGCAGCAACCAGCTGAACTAGAAGATAAACACACTCCATGGTTACGTCCTTTACATGCCCAACCAGAATAAAGTGTCACAAGAGCAGTATCAGATGCAGGAGCTGTATGACAAAATACATAGAAATTAAGACAAAAGTAGGCAGCTGGCACCCATCACTAACCTAAAGTGGATCACAGAAATAAGATACCTGCCAACTGCATATTTTTTAAGAAGTTTTTGGCTTCATCTTCAGTCAATGATCCAACTAGCCATGGCAAGACACGCTCAATCAACTTCAGTGGCATTAGACATAAGCTTTCGTACAAGATCTCCCTCTGTTTCTTCTTGGTAAAATGTTTCCGAGCAAGTGGCAGAACCTGGAGATTAAAAAAAAAACTTGCTAACACTTGCATAGCAACAAAATAAATGTTAATGCATAACCAATGATCATGCAACTGAAAATAAAGGGTATTTACACTTTAACGCTTATACCTTATCTAGTTTAACACGTAACAAGCTGTACATAACATTTTGAAGAGAGATAATGCTCACTTTCTCAGCTCAATCAAAAATGTAATATAAAATGAATTAACCTAATAAAGAGTAAGATTACTACTAAATAGACAAAAATCCAAGCTCACCTGAACTTCCTCATTGTGAAAGTGCTTTTTAATTGTTTCAATTATTAAATCAGCATGCAAACATAACTTTGAGAAAAACTCAGCAGCTGAAATTGAATTGACGCCTGTACTTTGAATGTTCACAATCATGCAACGAAGCTCATTAAATTGGTTTTTTTCTTCCACATGCTCCTGAAAGAAGGAAAGTCCTCCATCTACGGCTGGGAATATGACCTTGTCTTCAGCAACACTGCAGCAAGATTACAAATACAAGGTCAATTTGCAAGCTAAGAAGAGGATATGCACTGGTTACACAATGTGGAACAGAATTCTCACTTGTTCATGCAGGGGGAATAGCCATTCCTTTGGGGGGAGGTGGCTGGGTATTAGCTATTCCCAAGCACTCGAGAATTGTTTTTGTATTATAATACCAAAAATACCCTTTACTACGCATGCTTTATATATATATATATATATATATATATATATATATATATATATATATATATATATATAGATTAAAAAAATGTAATTAATTAAATATATACATTTATATAATACATATATTTATTGAAGTATACACATACATTCATTAATAATAATAATAATAATAAAATACTTTTTTTTTTATTATTATTATTATTACATACACACGCATATCTTTGTTTATATCTGAACTGTCCTTAATAACTCTTTTTAATATAAATGTGTAATAATAATAATAATAATTATTATTATTATTACTATTATTATTATCTCTCTCTCACACACACACACATATATATATATAACATTCCATCTGAAGGATATTTATGTCATTTGAATACTTATTCCGTTTTATTCCTTAAACGAACCAAACACTGTTATACAATTCCTAAAATATATTCTTTCAGTGAACCAAACAATGGAATATATTTTATATTCTATTCCTTATCTATTCCATTCCCTATGGAATAGCATTCCTATTCCTTCAAAATCCATTCCGTGAACCAAACATGTAGTAAAAGAATTGTCAGATTGTTTTGGTGACTTGTATTTTTTTTTCCACAATAACCCACCAAAGAAAATCTCACTTCACTAATGAAATAATACCTGTGAAATATGCAAACATCAGCTATGAACTGGAGTCTTTCATAGAAGGGAAAGAGATTAGAAAAATCTCCAGACAGCTGAATCTTTCTAGCCTCTGAAGCAATTGCGTCTAATTCTCTTTTTATAGCATTGTGCCAATGCAAGATCTCATTTATTGGATGACCAAAATCAGTATCACAAGCATCACAATTTGGGGGGGAAATTTTCCTTTTCCCAGTCTTTGAAGATTCACAAGAACACTGCACTTGTCCTGCAATGTGAACATATGCACCTGGCTGAAACTCAATAGAACCTCGGATCCCAGGGTCAACATCATCACATTCAATCATGTTGATGCACTTCCTACCTTCCATCCAGGTGAAAATCACCTTCAATCAAAAAGGGCAGACAACAAGGTGCAATCAGAAAGAGCAAACAATCACTAGAAACAAGTGAAAATTAGAAGAACATACACACACCAAAAAATTGAAAGCACACCTGTTGGAGAAGTTTTTCTTTTGGAACAATCTTAGATAAACATTTTTGCATATCCTGAGATTCATCAGAAGAAACAGATGATGAAAGCCAAGGAAGGAATTTTCTCATCATCTTCACAGGAATGCTGCATAAAAACTGCCAAACAAGTGATGCCTGCTCTTCAAATGAGAACTTCTCAATAAGCAAAGGAAAAACCTGCCACAGATGGAAAATTAATGTTCATCAATTCTCATGAATCAATGTGCAAGGTTTCCTCAAAAGTTAATGTTGCTGTAGACATTTTTACTAAAACTCCAAAATTTGTGGCAAATGGCAATGTACTTTTTGGAAATTTATATTATTAAAAAAAACATATATTATAGGCAAACAAAAAGAATATAAGTTGATTATATTCTTAAAGATCTCAAGTTAGATATTACGGAGTAGTATATCACCGAAAAATAATGTATATCCTTAATGATCAGAGCAAAACTAAACAAGGAAGAACGAATATATTTAAAAATAAAATATATATATAAATCAGAAAAGACAAACAGCAAAGAGAATATACATCCAATGGGGTCAGTTGACCCCAGTGCAATTTTGAATAAGTATGTTTGCGGGTGTGTTCATGGTGTTTTATTTATTTATTTATTAAGTATATATTGTAAGTAAATATTACTAAAATGACCTGCTGGAAGAGTTAATTCCCAATTTGGTCCATCAACTATTGACATGGATAAAAATTGAAACTTTAGTTTAGATTTGGATTTGCTATCAAGTTTTTAATGGTACATCTTTAAGAATTACTAGTCCTACTGGAATATAGGATGAAGTTAGTATTATTAGAGCAGTATTCTTGAATTTGGGTTTGGTTTCAAGTACTTACAAGTCAACCATTAGGTCAGTCTTAGTTAAGCTTTGGGAGTTTGGAAGCATTAGGATATAGATAGAAATGCTGTAATAAAGAAATGGCAATAGAGTTTCAAGGTGGGAAGCAATTGAAATGATGTTATTTCCCTTAGATTTAACACCCGATGGATGATTTCCTAATGGAGGACCAAAATAGATACAAATTTCAAAGGACCAAGATAGGTATCTTTTAAATTTGAGGATATAAATTGACAATAGTGAGGAACCAAATCAAGAATTGACTCTGGCTAGAAATAAGTAAAATTTATTCTTTGTGGTGTCAAGTGTCAACATTAAAAAGAACAACAGGCATGTATTAAAAAGAGCAAAAATCTAAGGATAATACCTGTTCTTCCTCTTTCGACATATGCTGACAAAGAGAAGTCTGCAATGCACCTGTACAAGATGCCAGTTCCCGAGGAAAACTTTCATGACTCTGGTTGTGAGAATTTAGGAGCTCAAATAAGAGATCAAAAAGATCACTTTCACCCTTGTGCTCTAATGAGTATGTGCGAGCTACATTCTTCACACGTTTATCAAGAGCAGGAAAAATTACCTGTCATTTTTACAGAAGCTATCATTTTAGAAAAAGGCACAAGCATAAGATAATTAACATAAGAAAAATGCTAAGCACCCCTACAATTGCCACTCACAAAACAACCGCTCCATGATGCGTCAAAATGCTAGACACTAGTTTTCATTTTTAATTTTAATATGCTTTTTTTTAATCTTTAATCTTATGTGGTAGGGAGTGGATGTTCATGAGTAGTAAACGTAGGGGTGTGTAGCATGGTCCTTACACAAATACACTCAAAACATAAAGTTTTTCAATAATTTTCAAAGTGCAACATTATTAGAATGCAATTAATGGGAAAGTGACAGGCAAGATAAATTGTAAAGGCCAGAGTGCAGAAGAGGGAAACAGCTGGAGATACACTCCAGCATAATGAAGTAGATCAAGCAAGGCAGCTTAAGAAAATCATTCTGATACCAACAGCTCTTAAAAGATCACTGTTAGCCCAATGTCAATGATGTCATTGCACTGTTAAGTAAAGATAAACTGGATATTAATGTATTTTGGATTTGGTACTCCATACTTTTTTGAGTATTTCCTTTCTTTAATTTATTGTTTTATATGCATTCATTCAATAAATTCAATGAAAGATTACAATAATAAATATAGACAGAATTATTGTTACCCGATAGTTATAGCATCCCCTTTTGTTCCCACACCTCCCAACATGCATAGAAAGAGATAAATTGAGAAAACCTAATAACCAAAACACAAACAATGAATTTGAATAAAAACAATTTCTATGGTTGTTACTCACAAAGAGCCCAATGTCATTCAACAGCCAAAGTTGTGCATATAGCAACGTGTAGTACCCTATTATATCCATCCACTGACTATTAAAAGATAACTCAGAAAACATAAGTGGTTCCATTTTACCAAATATAAGGACCAGGTGGAGTACACAGTCATGCCAATGCCACATGTTCATACCATGGTAAGCAAAAAAGGAAGAATAAATACAAGTACATAACAGGATCATAGAAGTAGACCTCATCCTCAGCATCGGAATGATGCTTGTAAACTGATCTGAGGAACCGGTACCGCTCGAGCAAAGGCTGTATGTCGGATAATTGTCCAGTGGCGTAGGCCAAGGCGGAGCGGTGAAGTGAGTCGAGCTCCTGCCGAATTGCCTTGTGAAAGAACAAAAAGAAGAGAATCGGGGAATCTTCATCCAAGTTCGCCACCGTTCCTTTCGAAGCCGCCGCCGCCGACGAAGAAGAAGAAGTAGAAGACGATTCCACCGCATTCACCGTCGCTCCTCCGCACAAAACCGCGACTCCTCCTCCTCCCTCTCTTCCCTGGGCCGCCATTTCCACTATCTCCTAACCCTAGCCTCCTCGCCACTTCTCTCTCTTCCTCCGTCCTAATTTACTCCCCCCTCCTCCCCTAACGTGTATATATATGCGAGTATGTATATATCCGTCTATATCCAGCAGAAATTTGTCTGTTTCCACTTTCTCCGTTCCTTCTTCACGGCTTCAAAGAATCCATCCTTTTCTGTCAAGAATTCTACATCGCCGTGCGTACACAATTCCAGGTGAATTCTATATATTTTCGCAAAACCGTTCCTAATACGTTCAGAGATTCAAATCTTTACCTCGCAATATCTCACTCACAGTACATACGCACAACAGATTAAAACTTGTTCCAAATCTCTCTCTCTCTCTAGAAATCTCGCCCGGCTTATATATGCATACTCGTCCGTGAATTAGGCCGATAGGTTGAAGTATAGAAGATTTGGTTCGAATCAACGGGGAAGAGGAGGTGGAGAAGAGATCGTGGGCAAGGCCAGGGGTTGAGTTGACTGGGCGATCCACGTGGCGGAGAATCAACCACGTAGGCGGCTTCGAGATAGAGATATCGTCACAATTTCATTTCATAATAATATATTTAAATTAGAAGAAAATTTCTAAAAATAAAAAGTAAGAATATATTTATAAATTTTTTAAATTACCTACCAGTCTTTTTGTATGACGAGAAAAAATTCACAATTACTATCAAAATTTTATTTTAATATAATATGAGTCAATCTTTTTAATTTTATTTTTGTCATAAATTTATAGGTGATAATTACTTTTAGTCCCTTTTTTCAGAGCATTTCTTTGATCATAATATTATTATAACATGATCATTTTTGGTCATCAATCAACAAAGTCGCTTAAATTCTGAAAAATACAATGACACTTAGGTTTTGAATTTAAAAAATAATAATAATATAGCGTGTTAACCTACTTCATATAAAAAAAAATATTGAAATGCCTTTGTATGTAATGACATTCTAACGATTTTGTTGACAAAGTATTAAAACTAATTGTACAACAATAATACTAGTACTAAATAGAAATGTTCTGAAAAATAAAAATTGAAAGTGAACTGTCACTTATAAATCTAAGACTAAAGATGGAATTGACTATTTTATAATTGTATTAAAAGTCATTTTATCAACTGTACAAATTGTATGAAGTAATTTATTCTGAATATGATAACATTCTTGTTTAAAAAGTATACGAGTATTAATTTAAGAATAGGAAAAAGTGTCAAATAGGCCATTGAACTTATCGCTTTCACAAAAGTAATAAGTTCAGTAGCCTATTTGACACTTTTTCCTTAAGAATATAACAGATTTTTTGTTTTTGTTTTCTCGCGTAGCTTCCATTTGGAATGATATGGGTAACTGGGCGTGAGCCTTGAGGGTCGTGGCACGTGAATACTCGTTCTGGCACACGTGAGAGAGGGCTACTAGATTTTACCCACAATTTTTGAGATTTGGTAGACACAATAGGTGAGGTTGGGAGTCCAAAAGGACAGAGAAAAGGTCGTGTGAATTAGGAAGTATTCTTAATCCATGGGAATTGCGGATTAATTTAGCCATGAGTACACGTAAGAAATTGTTTATTATAATAATTTGAAAAAAGTGTCAAATAGGCTACTGAACTTGTCGTTTTTGTGCAATTGGGTCATTGAACTTAAAAAGTGTGCAATTCAACCATCAAACAAGCAAAATTTGTGCAATTGGACCATTTTTACAAAAATTTTCTGGTAAAATCCAATTATATTACTAGCATATATGTATTAAGAGTGGCATTTTCTTCTACCATACTAGTTGGGAGTCAATATTGAAATGTTTTTAATTCAAATTGAATTAAAATTTTTTGTAAAAATGGTCCAATTGCACAAATTTTGCTTGTTTGATGGTTGAATTGCACACTTTTTAAGTTTAATGGTCCAATTGCACAAAAGCGATAAGTTCAATGGCCTATTTGACACTTTTTCCTAATAATTTTTTTCCGTTTTGATTAATTGGATTACTTAGTACTCTTTTTTTTTTTTAGCATAACTAATGTATGACTATAAAAGCAGTTAAGCAGATGGCACATTAGAATTCAACTTTTTGGTATATTTTTTATTTGGCAAAAACTTGTGTGAGACAGTATCACCATGAGACGGGTCAAGATGCAAATGTAACACTTATATGCACAAATGTCATACTTATATGCTCAAATGTAATACTAACCAGGAATAAAATTTTTGTTACTTATTAGAGTAAATGTAATACTTTTAAGGGAAAATACAATACTTTTACATTTCGATTTAAAAGTATTACATTTTTCCTCAAAAGTATTATATTTGCCCTTATAAGTGAGAGACACTTGTCAACATTACTTATTATGAAAAATGTATTACTTTTTCTCTTATAAGTAACAAAAATTGTATTTTTAATTAGTGTTATATTTGAGCATATAAGTGTGAAATTTGCACATATAAGTATGACATTTGCATAATGCTTTGACCCGACCCGACCCGTCTCACGAATAAGGATCCGTGAGACGGTCTCACACAAGTGTGAACCTTTTTATTTTACCTCCGATGAGGGTAGGGCTGAGCAACAGACGAATTTGAACGGTTCGAGTGTACCGTGTAACAGGTGTTCAATCCGAACGGACTTCGATTAAAGATTTAGAGGTCCAATCCATTTTATTTCATGTATAAACCGGTCGGATGTTTGGATTACTTAATCCGACAGATTTTCGTTATATCCGTCGAATAATTCATATTTTTTTTAAAAATTAATTATAAATTTTAAAGTCTGACATTACAAATCTACAATACATCATACATGACCTACTGAAGCACAGAAAGTAAATATCGACTCCATTGAGGCTCGAACCCACCCCCTTCCATATGGGAGTACAACCAGGTGTCACTAAACTAGAGCTATGCATCGGTCGGATGGACGGATGGAAATCCGTCCATCCGACCGGGTTTCGGATTACAAATTAGTCACTCGATCCTTTTCTTTTAAACTCTATATCCGATCGAATTTGTTATTTCAAATTTCGGATTTCCAATATCGGATATCGGGTTGTTCTCGAGTATAATTAAAGTAATTTTAACAAAAAAAAATTAACTTTTTTTAAAGAAAAAACTAATTAAAACTAAAACAAATTAATAATTCCTTTACAACTTACAAATACTATAATAAGTAATAACTATTAAGGTTATTCACATTCAGCCTCTTCTAAGTAAACAAAATTAAAACAGTATCTTCTAACTATTAAGGCTATTCACAGTTTAAGGGAACTTACAAAATTCTAAGTTAAACAAAATAAGAATTTACAACATACAAAATTCATATCATATCAATTTACAAAAAAAAAAAAAAAAAAAAAAA
>NC_044917.1:17106933-17113877 GCF_003576645.1 Ipomoea triloba
AAAAAAAAAAAAAAAAAAAAAAAACAAAGTTAACTTTCAGCAAAAAGCAAATCAGCATAACAACATTCAGCATTCACTCATTCAGCACTTAGCAGTAAGCAGTTCATCACTTAACAATTAACAGCAACATTAAAACACTATATACTCTTCTTCCTGTTAATATCAAAGCTTAAAACAATATTAGGCAAGTTTAGTTAGTAAACACTAAACAACTAATTAAGTATAAATATTAAGCTTTACTATTGTAGCCATTAGGTTAATTGACTCAGATTGCATTTTTCCATATCAAGTAAGAATGGGGGCAAATTGCTCAGAGTGTGTTTTAATAACACATTAGCAACATACCAACACCATTCCATTTATTCAGACAGTGGTGAAAGCATTATCATAGCCAGGCAACAAAAAACACATTAATAACTTACTTAACAAAATAATACATTAAAAGACTAAAACTGCAAGTCAAAGTATACTAGAGACAACAGCTTCTTACCAAAATTCCAGAAATGGTCAAATGGGACATCAGTCATTCAATTGGGCTCAAGAGTCAAGTTTGTAGTCTCAACTAATCTAAGGGCAGCAACATTTCAACAATAGAAAGTTACCCAGCCACTTAGATGAGGCAACAGCTTAACAACACTTACAGCAGGGCAATAGGCATGAGGCAATAGCAAACAACAATACAACATAACAAATTATTAACATAAACAGTAAGGAAATAAATACATTACATGAATTGTATGCAACATTGATGGTATAGTAGGTGCAGCTCCACTTGGCAAATCTGTAAAACATAATAAGGAAATTAGAAATTTAGAATAAGAAAATAAAGAATTAAGAAACTAATTTACAAAAAATTAAGAATAAGAATAAGGAAACAGAGAATTACCTTTCTCTAATCTTTCTACTTCATCTAAATTCTCCTCTACTGAGATTGGTTGATTTGGTAACATCAACCAATCTTGTGCACAAAGTAGGGCTTCCACTATTTTTGGAGTTAAGAAACTCCTAAATGTATCAAGAACCCTTCCACTTGTACTAAATGCACTTTCAGAGCCTATTGTGGAAATAAGAACTACAAACACATCTCTAGCCATTTTGGAGAGAAAAGGAAACCTCTCATTGTTTACCTTCCACCACATTAAAACATCAAAACAACTAGAGTTATCATCCTCCACAATCTTTTCACTCAAGTAAACTTGCAGCTCAATCTGCTTAGAGCTTCCACCACCAGTCTCAATTCTTTGTTTTTTCAGTTGACTCTTCAACCTTGATTGAGGCCTACCAATACTATGATTTGTAACTGATGAGCACAGATGATGAGTGTAAAGAGGGTGTAATGTCGTTCCGCTGAGGGTTGGGGCTATGACACGTAATTTTGTGAATTACCAGACACTAGAGTATATGAATTTATAGAATCCAAGCAACAAAGACTGAATGATGTAAAAAAAAGCAATTGATTAAGGTGTAAACTATATGATAAAGGTATGGGCCAGATTAGGGGATTGTAACCTTGATGTTCTAACAAACTCAGGATTAGGGAAAGAATAATTAACCAAGGGATATATGGGCAATGCACAAAAGAATTCTACTCAGCTACTTTCGTAATCAATAAGAGAATTAGGCTAAGATTGCCCCACTGTCGTGATGCATCAATCATAACCTTAAGCACCTAAGCATTGTAAGCCCCCAAAATTACCTCTACTTTCATAGCAGGAAAATTAGGTTGAAATTGGTAAGGCTCGAGGTCTCCACCCAACTGTCGTTGTGATGAATCCCTCTCCTAAACTAGCAATTAATTCTGGCCACAAACCAATAACTAGTGCACAGAAATCCCCAAATCAACATAAACCCTAAGTAAAATATTCAATCTCTTTGTGCAATAATCACAAATTGAACATCAAGATTAAAAATGGATCCCTAATCCAAACCCATAGGCGAATTACTCACGCATGGTTAAAGTAAACAAAGCAAAGCAGTAATAAATAACCATAAACATTGCAAGAAAGTAATAAAGGAATAAGAGAACTTAACTGATAAAGAACAAATCCAACTTCAATCCAAGATTCCAAGCTTGAAAGTAAATAATCTAATGTCAAACTAATCTAAACTATGCTAGGGAAATATACAGAGAATAAACTAAAACTAGCTAGGGTTCAGAACTCTGTAAGGGAACCTCCTTAACTTGTAGAGAATATGTAGAATATATAGGAGATAGATGGGCATTGGCCCATTAGGTAACTTCTAATTCTTTTCCAATTCTTATTCTTGTTTCCTATTCTTCTTGGTAATTTCATTTTCTTCCAAAACTTGTCCAAACTGCTCCAAAATTCTTCCTTTGCTGCTCCTTGTGGATAATTCAACTCTTGGGATAATATAACACACAAACAATTCTCAATTTCATTAGAATAAGGAAAATAAGCATTAAAACAACTAAAATAAGGGGTGAATTATTGTACAAAATAGTAGATATCAGTAACCTCAGGTTGGACAAACTGAGTAGATGGTTTTGCCTGGGTAAAACTGACAGGGTATGTAGTTGCATAGTCATTATACAACTCAGCCATTACAGCTTGGACCTTGAAGCAAACTTTGCATTTATCTTCTCCATACATCTAGACAAATTGATATGACATGTACTCCTCCTTATCCCTGGGGTCCAGAATATTAGCAAAAAAAAATGAGAAAGTTTATTTTTTCTAGATCACCCCAGTATTTCAGAAACTTCTGCTTCATTTTTGTCCCCATTACCTGTTACACATCACAAAATCTTCAATGTTAGAAAAATAAACACAAAGCAAATAAAATAAACACATTATTAACAGTAAACACTAAACATATTACATTTTCAGTCCCAGGATCACCTGTAACCATATTTTCCAGTAGGCAACTGAGATCAGAGATCTCAGAGAAGAATGTGTTAGAAGTGACATAAAGAGAACCATATATTCTCACTGTCATCTCATAAATTTTTTTGAGAAGCTTCACTAAGCTCTGATCAGAACACCAAACCAGAAAAGAGTGAACAGAATCACCCAAATCAGTAGAAAAAGAAGTATCATATGCTTCAAACACCCTTTGATACGGAATTGCAGTGTTTAGCATAATGTAGGTATTGTTCCACCTTGTAGGAACATCTAGGTGTAAAGCAGACTTAGCTTCCACCCCAATGAGATCAGCAAGATCTCTAAACTTTTTCATTATAGCAGGTGAGTTCCTAACCCATCTAACTACATCCCTAACCCTTTTCACAGACACATCTGCAAATCTCAAACCATCTTGGACCACTAAGTTTAAGATATGGGCTATACACCTCATGTGCATGTATTGCACCCTCACAAAAGAAGAACCCCAAGATAACAGCTTGCTCTTAAAAAACCCCAAAGTTATACCATTAGAAGAAGTATTGTCGACTATAACAATGAATACATTTCTAATCCCCCACTTTAATAGACAACTCTCTAGGGTTTTTGCAATGTATTCCACCCTATGAGAAGAAACAGGAACAAAGGAAATTATTATTTTTTTAAAGCTTCCACTGGTCATCAATAAAATGTGCAATAATGCACATATAATTAATCATCTAGACAGAAGTCCATGTATCAGTGGTTAAACTGACTCTTTGGGTGCCCACCCTAAACAACTTTTTAAGGTTCAGCCTCTCATCAAGGAATATTTGGTAGATGTCCCTAGATATTGTCCGCCTAGAAGGAATATGAAACCAGGACAAGCTACTAGAATAAACCTGTTGAACCCCTGGCCCTCAACAAACATCTATGATTATCATCTCACACAAGGCCCTTCTAATGGCCTCTTGATTAAATACCCAAGTCCCCAACACCTCCTCAGCAGCCTCTGTTCCAGAAGTAGAAACAATATTGTATGTCAATAGGGACTACCTTGTATCCTTTGAATGAGGATTTTTAAGGCAGCCCACCATATGATTCCTCAAAGATGATGTTCCATGTTTTTTAGATTCACAGGCAAACATCTTTTTGCAGTAAAGGCACTTGCCTTTAATCACTTTCTCCTCAAAATCTAGGATCTTTTCAAAGTGATCCCAGACTTTGAATCTATACTCAATTTTCTTCCTCTTCTTAGCAGTAGGAACAGTAGGAGTGGCCATAGGTTGTTGAGTATCTGTCTCAATGCCTGGAGTTTGTATTCCTTGTTCATATACTGTAGAGGATGGAAGAGGTCCAGTTCAACTAATACTTTGATTTCTTTCCATCTATAAAGGATGGGCAATTTGGCATCAGTTTACAGAATTACTTACAGTATACAAGCTATAGAGTACAAACAGTGAGACAAGTTGCTTCCACAACATGTAAAACATTAAACATGCACAGATAGTGAAACATAATACTTCTTCATCATCATTTTATGGAATTGCCCATAATTCTGGGCTCATGCAATAATCAATCAAAAACAATTACTCATAAACTTATTTCTATAATCAGGATTCATCAACATTTGAGAATTCATCATATTAATGGAAATGCCCAAATATTACTATATTATGGCAGATAATGGGACACTGGGACAGTAGGCTTCCACCATACATTCAACAATTAATCATTCATTCATTCAATCAATCATTTTTTAGAATTGAACATTTATTCATATTAATGGAAATACCTAGACAGTAGGCTTCCTGCTTCTACCATACATTCAATTATTCAAACGAACAATCATTCATTCAAACAAAAAATTTTTATAATTCAACATTTATTCATATTAATGGAAATACTCAAACAGTAGGCTTCCACCATACACTCATACTGTCATAAAGTTAAAATCATATATATAATTACAGATTTAAGGGTCCACTAACCATTAACTTGCACAAATACATATGAAATTATACAAATTCATCACGCATATAGAAAGCCTAGGGGTGAGCATCGGTCGGTTTTCGGTTAATAACTGAAATAATCGAAATTTTAACCGAACCTTCATAACCGACCGAAAATTGACCGACCAACATTCATAACCGATATAACCAAAACCGACGGTTTTCGGTCGGTTAAATATAAGCGAATATTTTTAGTAAAATAGCTAAATTTATTTTATGTATTTGATTTAGTGAGATATAAATGAATTATATTTATACATTGTATTTTACGTATTTGCTTACCTGTTCAAGAAGTCTATGCAAAGACCTTAGGACTAAACTTCTCTACAGTTAAATGCCTAAATGCAACTGTTGCCTTCATAATGCATTATGTGGTACTTCTGTTTCAATGATGGACAAACTTTTCCTTCCAAATTGGCAACAATTAGCTCCTTTTTTTTTTCTTTTCTTTTTTTTTTTTTTTTTTGTAATATTTGCTGCGCAATTTTAGTTCTGTTTAGGACCATATTTTGTACCTTCTCAAAAGATGGACTTTGAGCTTGAAATGTTAAGATGTTATCAAATACCCTTATACATAACCTCTAACTTTTCTTTCACCTACTGCTAATAATAAGTGATTAAAATTAATATAATAGACTATAGACTTGTAAATGGGATGGGGTTNTATATATATATATATATATATATATATATATATATATATATATATATATATTCCTTTAGATTAATTTTCGGTTTTTCGGTCGGTTTTCGGTTTTCTCTTGAAAAACCGATAACCGACCGAAAAACCGAAACAATCGAATTTTTTTGACCTTACTAATCGAAACCGAACCGAAAATCGAAATATTCGGTCAGTTCGATTTTTTTGCTCACCCCTAAGAAAGCCCCAAAAATTAGGGCTCACTTACAAATTAGAGTTCATGAATCATAAATTTAAATCAATCAGTACATCATCAAACACGAAATTCATGAATCATGAACCATAGTAGCACGAACATATAATAATAACAATAAAAAAAGGTCTTAGTTTTACTTGCTTTTTCAAAGTTTCCCTTTGAGAACTAGAACTTCAAACATCAACGAGCGAAGTAGCGAACAAGACTTCCATGCGATTGGCTTCCACCGTGACTCAGTGAGCAGTGAGCACTGAGCACTGACCGGCGACTTTGCAAGGAGGCTTCCACCAAGTTGACAACAAAACAAAGACTCAACGACTCTACGAGGTGATTGTATGAGAATCGGAGAAGAACATAAATAGAGTATGGAGTCTGGACTTTGGAGAGAATCAGAGAAGAAGAGTAGAAGAATCATGACTCAAGAGAGGTAGAAAGAAGGGAGAGATTGGAGAACTTAGAGACTACGCACAAATGAAATGGGGGATGAGACCTGGTCTCACATCACAAAACATATATATATATATATTGATAAAACGACATCGTATAGTATGCAACATACACAAATCCTACCTAAAGTTCGGATATTCGGGCGGGTCGGATATAAAAATATCCAATCCCACCCGAACCCCCTAAATCGACGTCGTTTAGCATAGTGAATCAGATAATGCATTCCGGATACGGCTCGGTTCGGTTCCTCTCGTTTCTGAAAAAAAATTGGATAGACCAAATCATAATTTTTAAAAAGTTGTATTTTCGTAATTATCACCAACTTTACTATGCAAACTTGAACAATAAAATTTGCACTTTTCAAAATTTTACAGGTTTGCACATTTAGTATTAATATATTGCACAATTAGTATTAATATATTGCATAATTAGTATTAACATTTTGCACTTTAGTATTAAAAGATTGCACTTGCAATAATGCGAAAGTGCATTGCACTGAGGGTTTCGATTTAGAGTTTATGACTGAGTTTTTTATTTTATTTGGTTTGTGGTTTACTTTTTAGTGCTTAGGGTCTAGCATTTACGATTTAGATTTAAAATTTAATTTTTTTCATTAATTTTTTAAAATTTTGTTACAAATTGCATATTTAAGTGTTCAAGTTTGCAAAGTGAAGTTGACGATAATTACGAAAATGTCACCGTTTTTTTTTTGTTTTGTTGTTTTTTTTTTTTTTTTTTTAATCTGATAT
>NC_044917.1:17114257-17127380 GCF_003576645.1 Ipomoea triloba
TTTTTTTTTTTTTTTTTAAATCTGATATGATCCGTCCGATTTTTACACATGTAATTAAAGTTGAAATTTGTTCTCAATTTTCTTCTGGGGTGTGTTCTAATGGGATCCCAAGCCTATATATATATATATATATGATCAAATGAGAATATACTCCTCTTGTAAAAAGTGCGGACTAATTTCAACTATCCATTAGAATTTATCAATGATTGAGGGTTCCAAGTTCGCATGTTAATGTTGATTTGCAAATAGCTGATTATGATTCCAATTTTATAATTATTGAAAATTTTTAATAGCGAGGTTCATTTTATAATTATTGTAGACTTAAAAATTTAGTAAAGGTAAGATCTTAACATTTGATTTCTCAAAGGTAGATATATTCACATTCTTTTAATTGGGTCATAATCGTATTACATTATTCTTTTTAGTTTTAATTATTACATCAACTCTTTATTAATTAATAATATAGTTGACCAACAAATAACAAAAGTAAAGGTTTTCTTTTATAAGTTTGTAAGTAAAGCTTCGTCATCACTCATCAGGAAGAGAGAGTATTCAACTATCCAACATTCCAACATTACTAAATATGTGCATGAACTGTGAAGACACACACATAGCGTGCGTCAAACGTGGGTAAGGGAATAGCGAAGCACACTTACCTCACGTACGCACGCATTAAACAAGTCTTAATGCCTTTCGGCATCCGGAATAAACGTCTTCTCCAGTCTCATCTCAACTCTCAAGACAATAAAATTATGATTTCAAATGAACAACAAAAATAAAATAAAATAAAATTAGAAAAAAAAAAATACAACTTTAGTCACTCAATTATTTATTACTAGCTATTTTAGTCTATAACTTTTTACCATAGCAATATACATCTCTAACTCTTCAAAAAAAAGTTACTCTGTACATTTTTTTTAAACCTTTAAAGCAGCAAAACAATCAAACTCTATTAAAATTTATTTAATAAATGGATCTTTTATTAAGGGGGTGTTTGGTTATTGGCTTATAAGCCAAATTTTAGCTTATTTGACCAAATTTATCTTTTTGACCAACCAATAAGCTATTTTGAAGTGTTTGGTAAATGGCTTATTGGCCTTGGCTTATTGGGCCAATAAGCTGAAAATTGAAAAGCTAATGAATGTAGCTTTTTGTATTAGCTTGTTGGGAACAATGTGTATATTGACTATTTTATCCTTTGAAATCAGTGTGATTTACTTTTAAATGCGTGGTGTGTTTGTTATTTTATAATAATAATAATAATAATAATAATAATAATAATAATAATAAACAACAGGTGATGGGTTTGTTATTTTTAATAATAATAATAATAGAAAATAAATACGTAATAAAAATTGTTTTAGAATACTCGTATAATTTAATAAGAGTAAAATAAACAAAAATAATTCATTTATGCCCTTAAAAAAAGTATAGATGATATCCAAATTTTATAATTATTTATTAATAAGAGATTATCTTCTTGTTATATTTAAAGGTTGAAAACTTGAAATAATACAATACACTCATACCCTTAAATGTCATTTTACATTCAATCAGCTACTAGTAAACAGCTAATTTACCAAACAATTTTTTATAACCAGCTAATACAACCAGCTGGTCAAACCAGTTAACGCAACCAGCCATCAACTATTAGCTAAATCAACCAGCTATCAGCTATAAGCTATCAGCCGTTTGCCAAACACCCCCTAAAACTTTATTAAAATTTTACTTAAGTTCTGTTTGGCAGAGCTTATTTAGGAGCTTATAGCTTATTTTAAGCTACTAATAAAGTTCTGTTTGGTAATGTTCATAAACTAAGCTAGTAGCTTCCTAACTTTTTTTTTTCCATCTTTAACCTTATTATTTTAAAGAAATTATAATCTTTACCCTTCCCAATTAAAATCTTTTTGGCTAAATCTTTTTGACTTTTTCTCTTCAATATATTTGGTTGTAATTTCAATTTGACATTTGTGTTTGAACATTGATTTTTGTATGAACTAATCTTATGAATTATAAACATTTTGTTTTAATTTATATGTTTTAAAATATATGTTCTTACTTTATATTTTATTAAAATATATTGATTTCACTATTTTATATTTTAATATATAAATAAACATATTTAAATTGTATGAAGATGTCCTATTTAGTCTTTTTACATTTATCAGCTTATTAAAAAGTTAATTTTACCAAACACTTTTAAGCATAACAGCTAGTTTAACAATTCTTCAGATTTCAGCGTCGAGCTTATAGTTTTTCAATTTTCAGCTACTTTTCAGCTATCTTTTCAACTAGGTTTGCCATACATAGTTTTAATAAATGAATCTTTTATTAAAACTTTATTATATTTATTCATTATAACATTGTCAATATTTCATCTGCAAAATAGAGATTTGACAACATTTTCACTAAACTTTTCAATTGTGACACATCGTCCCTATTTGTCTACATGACCCTATTAAAATGATGTTTTTTGTTTTATTTTACAAATAAAATATCAAAACCAAACAATATTATAATTGAAAAAGAAACATTAAAAAAATACTAAATTACCCATGTACTAAATACCTTCAGGGATTAAAACAATAAGTTTTCTAAAGAATTAAGGGCGTAAATTGCAACGGTAAAAAAGTTAGGTACTAAAATTGCTAGGAAGAAACAATTGAGGAACTAAAATTACATCTTTTCCACAAAATTATCATAGTCGTTGGGTAAAGTAGAAAGATAAAAGAGTTATTCACAGAACCTCTACTATTTTCACAAGCAAAGCACGCAGCCGGGGAGAAACGAAGTAAATATATAAATAACAGAGTAAAAGTTAGGGTGTTCTACAAATCCTATGAGAAATGGCTATAAATATTTTGGTTTTTGGGGAGATGGCTAGCGGCCTCATTCCGCTATCATTTTTACATTTGTTCCAGTACTTTAGTCACGAGACCAAGGGCAATAGTTCTTCCTAATACTCTGAATGAGACCCTTCCTAGACTTTTACAGTTGGCATACTCGTCCACACAAACCGGCAGTTGCAAAGCCACCTACAAACATGAGACAATATCATGAGCTTTCTTATGATGGTTTGCGAACTCATTTAGAGGGAAAACTTTCTAGGAGATCAAACCTCAATAATGGCGTTTTGCTTTGATAATAGACAGCGAGGCGACTTCTTTGTCTCCTTCCCTGTCTTTGGATCAAGCAATGACAATAGCTTCACAACTTTTGCAGCCACCTTTGCATGATGGACATGAAATTCCAACTTCACGTTTTTTTAACATAAACACAAATCCCAAAAAAGCATAGTTAAACACAAATAGAATCATGAACTAAAAGAGCATTTAACTACTACTACAATGTGATCAGTAAAGTATCTTACCTGAGAACCAACCAAAACTGGAGTTGAGATATCTAGAGTAACAACCTTCAATTCCAAATGGTTTGTAACTGGAACAGGATAGTCGATGTCACATAACACGCCCCCAGCCATCACCCGGTTTCCATCAATACCCTGTAGATTAACAGTCACATTGTCTCCAGCCTTTGCACTGCGACATACTTGCAAGTTCCGCTCCAAACTACGCACAGTAGCAATTTCTCTTGTTGGCATAACTAGAACCTGAGTCAAACCAACTCCACAGTTACCATGATGTACACATGACCACAGAGGTACTGCAATCACTGGCAATAACTTGTATCTGATAATCATGTCTAAGAATAGCACATAACTAATAGACAAGGAACCGATAAAATACTTTTTCTTCCTTGTAGACATCAAACAACCAATAACCAACAATTCAACCAATCTGAAAGCAGTCATCATAGAAATAACAGTGAATAAAAGTTAAGATTCTAACTCATAAGTTCATTTGAAAACTACCAGCCCTTAACCCTAGGAATTGAAAATGCCCATGGTTTCCTCTTTGGACAGACCTTTTCACTTTTATAAACACTATACTGTGGAAATACAATCCTCCAAAGTAAGAGCATCTCTATGCTCAAGGATAGGTTGATACCGTACTCATATAATTCATACGAATAGCAGCATATCATAATAAGTTTTGGAGATAGGCAAGCACAAAACTCCATCCGTTTGGCAAAGTCCATGACTATTGGTTATAATTATATTTTGATTGTGAATTTGTGTTACGAAAGTAAAGAGAAGATTTTTGAATATGTTGTCTTATACTGTCATAGAATACAAAGCCCTATAAATATGTGCTAAAAGGAAACAAGTTTCCATATGCCTACCTACCTAAATCCCTAAGACTGCCTAATCTATAAGCTTCCATATATTAAATATATTCCATAACACTCCCCCTCAAGTTGGAGCATATATACTAATCACGCCGAACTTGTTACACAAATAACTATAACCCAAAAATGACTAAATAACAAAATAACTCAAATCCATTTGTACGAGACAAAGTAACCGTAAAGCAAAAAAAAATAAAAGACAACACAATGGTCCAAACCAAGTCCAGACCCGAGGCAAACGAACTCATGCGCCAACGCTTAGGAGTGTGGTAGCAGAGGATGGCGGCGCGTGAGGCTCACGCGGGTGACGACAGCGGAGCGAAAAAATTATAGTAAGACTTAGATACCAATCATACCATGTTACGAAAGTAAAGAGAAGATTTCTGAATATGCTGTCTTATATTGTCATATAGAAAAAAGAATACAAAGCCCTATAAATTGGTGCTAGAAGACTTCGAATAGGAAACAAGTTTCCATATGCCTACCTACCTAAATCCTTAAGACTCCCTAATCTATAGAGCTTCCGTATATTAAATATATTCCATAACAGTAATTATAATCCCAGTTAATGACTATGGGTTATGAAAATTCTATTATCTACCTGGAACTTACCTATAGAACGTGGTTAGCCTAAATGAGCAAAAATGTATGTACAACCCATAAAATAATCTTTAGCAAACATTTAAAAAAAAAAATTGCGTCCAATATTCTCAATAATCTATTTAAATAAGATTTACCAGATGCAGACATTATGTTCCTCATTTAACCTAGACTTAACCGCTACTAGTCCTGTCTGATAAGCATTTATTCCTTTGCCAAATGGATGCATGATGAAAGGTTAAGGTACAAACTTAAATCCATTGGAATTAACTATATCTAATGCCTCAAGGTTAAGAAAAACTCTCCTCCACATCTCAACACCTAACCCAATTATTAAAAGATACAAAACAAGTCTAATGCCCTACTCATAGACAAGAGAATGTAAAAACTCATTATGAGCTGCTCCATACCGACCACACGGCATGTTGTCCTGGATCAAATCCAAGAACAAAAGTTGCAGCAATAATAATAGCATGGAACTATCAAAACTAACAAATTTGGAGTTAATTCTCTCTTTGGCAGCCCACTCTACAGCCAAATTTGGACTCATGTATAATTCGGCATGTTAGGGGAAGGGGTAAAGGAGTTTTCAAGCACAAGAAGCTTTAATACCTTAAATCCAGTTTGAAGAGATCCAGTCTCCAGTTTCCCACATACTGATACATGTCCTTGTGACTGTGATTTAACAATATCACATATTGGCATTAGCAGAGGCTTTGAGTAATCTCTCACAAGAGGCTGGAGAGAATCAATTGCATCCACTAGAGATGGGCCCTGAAACCTGTAAATTCAATCTTCAGCACAACAATAGCAACATATATGCTTATCTGCAATAATTTGCATTTATGTATTACTGCAGATCCACCGGCAGTCAAATTAGACATGTATGATGATCAAATTATCAAGGACATGATTTTTCAAATATGCTAAGGTTGAATATATGTTACTGATTCAGTGAAGACATTCATTCCATCAGATATCAGCTCAATGTCTTTGAGAATTTATACCCCTTCCATTTAATTCTTACTATCCAATTTCCTTTCCCAAATGTCAAAATCAAAATGAGTTAATATTTTGTGTATTTTTAGTTTTCTTATAATTCCTTGAACAGAGGCAATAAAATATGGTTAAATTGCACATGTAGGATTGGTCTAGCATCAATAATCCCCAAAATTTTGACTCTCAATGTGGTTGTGGACTTGTGGTTGGCAATGCAAATATAAGTTATAGCACATTTAAGGCATATGAACACCAAAGAAGTTGATTATCAAAAATATTGATGAAAAAGAGACTAACCATGATAAAAACAGCGCGTCAGAAGGACCTGTAAACAAATTTTGGTTCTCCATGGCACTGATTGGAATCCATACTATAGAAGAATCTTTGAATTTACAGGTACGGAGAAAGGTCCCAAGTTGCTTTTTAATTGCATCAAACCGCTCTTTGGAGTATTGTACAGAATCCATTTTGTTAACTGCAACTATAATTTGATCCACACCAAAGCTCTTAATAAGCAGTGCATGCTCCCTTGTCTGTCCTCCAGAAGCATCAATGCCAGCTTCAAATGCACCCATTGAAGCATCTACTACAAGAATTGCAGCATCTGCTTGTGTTGCACCAGATATCATGTTTGGAACAAAGTCTCTATGACCCGGGGAGTCAAGAAGAACAACATGATAATTTTTAGTGTTGAAAAATGCAACAGCCACATTCATAGTGATCCCTCTTTCTCTTTCCTCAGCACTCTCATCCAATGCCCAAGCGTAAGCAAAGGACCCTTTCCCCTGTTTGAATGAAGAAAAGATCAGCTAACAATTTTCATAAGTCATAACCATAAAAAAACACAGGAGATAGAGAGATGCACAAAGATTACCAGTTGTTTAGCCTCTTTTTCATTTTTGTGCATATCTTTCCGGGATATATGTCCTAACATGTGTAGCAGCCTTCCGGATAGTGTTGACTTCCCAGAATCAACATGACCAACCTACAAATTAAAATAGAAGATACAGTGTTTGATTAGATCTAAATAACGGTCAATAAATTCAGTTACAAACATAGGTAAGTATCCTACAACTGCAAGATTTAGCTGGCTCAGTTTATCTTCCACATTGTCATGTATGCTGCCTTTCTCTGTACTCTGAGACTTGGAAGAAACTGACAAGTTTTTCATACTTTTGCTGAGACCTTGTTTGCTACTATTCTGTGAAGAAGCACTCTGTTTAATCTCATTTGGTCCAAATTTTGCAATTGGTATTGAAGACCCTCCTGCAATCAGTTCTGCTTTAGCACCAGTCATCATTTCATCTTTACCTGACGAGGCATTTGACTGTAGAATCTTGTTACTGGTGGCTGAAATAATAGAGTAACAATAAACCAGAAATTTGTCAATCTCTAATTAACTTTAAAAGGAACCAACTTAGTATTAACAATGAACTTATATGCAATTGCACTACAGATGCTCTTTGATAATAGAGTAGGTTAGTTACTATGTCTTTTAGGGGGTGATTCCACATTAGCAATGACAAGGCTTATCATGTTCTGACATGAAAGTACTTTTTCAAGACTAAAAACAATGATGCTCTAAAAGATTAAAAAAACAGACTTTACTTTTATAACTCAAAATAACTCTTTTCGAAATGGGGTAAGTGGCAGATAGGAGGAGAGTACAAAAGAGATCAACATGTGGAGTATCACCTTTGGAGCCCACTCTAGACGAATGAATTCCACCTGACACCATATCATCCAGAGATGGAGTGTCAAACTTGAATGGCTCTGCATCAACATGTGTAAAGTTAGAAAATGAGGGCAAAACTTGTACCTTTAGCATGAAAGCAAAAAAATAGTTGTGTCAAAACAAAGGAAGAAACAGAATAATCCTATACACGAAAAGTTCTCAAGCAAATAAAGAACACATTTTTCTTTTTAATGTTACATCTTTGAGTTTGTGCAGACCTATATTAAACTTATAATGGTTTTGACAGCTAAAAGTTTTAAGTAAATCTTGAAACTGTCCATGTATTCTTCCATGCTCGTGGAAGTTAAAATGACCTCCTGACTTAATAACATCACTCTTTCCTTCGAAGGTTACAGCCTTTTTTGGGTTCTGTTGCAGCAGTGATGCAAATAGAGACTTGGCCAGTTTGGATGCTTCAGAATCTCTGGATGTGCCAACTGCATGAAAATGATCTACTCTATAAAGAAGCTAGAAGTAGAGATGATTGCTATATAATTGATAGAAATAATGATATTTGTCTATAAAGATGCACTATCTGTCTATCTGTTTCCAAAGGGCACATAATAAAGTTTTGAAAAAATATATGTCGAAAGAAAATGAGGTGAAAACCATCAAAGCTGGATCTGAAATGCAAATGCATCAAAAGGGAACGAGGCACTGCATCGAAAATACTCTCCTCTAAACTGTGCAATCAAAATCTTAAAACATTGTAGTACCAAATCCACTTCTAATGACATTGAAGCTTAACAAACCTCACAAATCACTCATTTACTGACCAGCATCAGAAGTACATCACAAGGTAGTTCGTAGGATATTGGAACCTTAATCTAATAAGCATGACCCATAATTGGATACAATACATACTTTAGAAACCATGGGAAATATACACATCTTATCAGGAAATAGTATGAACAAAGGACAGCTCGAAAAATAATAATAAATAAATAAACTCTATTCATAAAAACTAGTACAGAAACAAAGTGGTAAAAAAATATGCATAAACTACTTGCAGGCTGAACATATGGAGAACAGAACTTTGGTAGTTGCTAACCTTTAGTACTGCTGTCACGAGAACCTTTAACCAAGGGATTTCTTAGGACCCCACATATATCACATGCACTCATACTTTCTTCATTATCAAATGTGCAGATGGGGCAACGCCAGACCCCAAGCTTAGAGGTTTCTCGTTTCACCTTTGCTTTTGATACTACTTCTGTAGAGAAACATTAACAAGTCTGTTACATTGAATAAAGTACATTGATAGGGAGTGAGCTGTAAGCAACTAATGCAACAACTATGTATCATGTATGTAAGCAGTTAATGCAACAAGTATGCATCATATTAGAACTAAAGTATCACTAAACTCCAATTTTCCCACATTAGATATGCACACAAAACTTCCAGATCTGCCTAGATATTCAGAAAGAACATGTTCAAGTAGAGAGGAACTCACCAGTTTCTTCTGCATAATCATGCCCATCATCCTCATAATTGTAATAATCATCATCATCATAATTGTAATAATCATCGTCATCATAACCATAACCAGTGCTATAATTGACCTTACGAGGCATTTTTGAAACCTTCTGCACAACAAAAACATTTAGTGTCATATTATCTAAATAGCATGAAGTTATGTCATAATTAAGTTTCGCGCAGTGACAGATACTAACTGGAACAAAGGAAATGCCATGGGCATATTTTGCATTTAGTTAAGAAGGAACTCATCTATAAAAAACTACAAGTTGCTTTAGAATTGATTATGGATTACTGACCATCTAGAATCGTAAACCATAATCATAATCCACAACTATGATGAGACTTACACAACGTAGTTATATATATTCGCTCCAAAACTAACCAACGGGCATAAGCATAGGTAGATGAATATATGTAAGGGCAAATGTTTTTCAGGAATACACAAATATCTATACCGTCCAAAAGAGGTTTACCAACCTGTGAAGTTAAGGGCAGCATTGCCCTCAAACTAAAGCAAACGAAGCATTCATTGGAGAAAAAACGATACTTCATACATTCGAAATTAAATTTAGAAGATAAACCGAAAAAAATTCCTTTAAGAAATCGCAGAGAAGAAAAGGAGACTATCGAGCGAGACGAAATCGAATGGAGAGATAAAAGCATAAGAAAAACTAACCGATATCGGAGCAGCGACGGCGATGATGAGGGGAGTGAAGCGGTGAAAGATAGTGTGTAATTGGGGACTAGGGATTTAACGACAGCAGAAAACAAGGCTAGACAGGAGTTAGCTTTGGTCGGAGAAGTGAATTGTTCGGAGAGAGACGAGCTGATTTTATAAATTTATCAGTTTTCCTCTTTTTTTTTTTTTTTCCCTCTCTCTTGTAAATCTACTAAAAAAAAGATTTCCTAAACTTGATTGGCTAAGGATAAGAATATTATTTCATGTGTGATTCATTGAATGCTTAAATACCTGAAAATTCAAATTCACATTAAAAGTAACAAATTAGTATATTAACCTTTACATTTTTAGTATATACAAATTTTAATTTATTTGTTGTTTTAAATTATTAATTTACTCCAATTAATATGTTAATTATTATGTACTTATTTGATTTTATTATTTCTAAAAATATTGCAATGGTTAACAAACCAAATACTACGTAATATATATGCAATTACTAAATAAGATTTAATATTACAAATATGAGATGCATTAACAGTTGTGTATTATTTCTAAATACTTATTGTTTTATGTTTTTTAAGAAAATGAGTCGTAATTACAAATAATTGTTGGTTCTTCAACATTTAATTCAGTTCATTCGAAATTTAATGGTGAGCAAATTTATTTTTTTAATAGCCTATACGCGCCTATTTTCTTTTGTATAAAATGCAGTAATAAATTTTCCTTCCTTTTTCAATGCAATTATAACAAATCCATTTCGTGCATCGCAAGGGTGGAAATACTAGTAAATATCTAAAAACATAATAAGTTGAATCAAAGTTATATCTCTAATTTATGTCCATATTTTTAGTGCTAACCATTTTGTACATTGTATTTTTAGAGTTGTACAGTTGTACTATACAATTTTTTAGACAAAAATATCCTTACCGTTATAACTGTCGTTATATTTTCCATTAACTTTACTATGCACATGCATCCACCATATCTTTTCTTATATTGTTTAATAATAATATTTGTAGACATTATATATTGGATTACTATACTAAATAATTTTTTTTCATTTAGATTTTAATTAATAAGAATTTGTTAGTTATTTTTTAAAATATAAATATGGGGCATATGTTTTTGCGCATCGCGCATAGAAAAGACTAATAATTATATAATATATGAGTCAATAATGATAAGGTTATAACATAAATAAAAAGTATATTGATGCAATAATATGAATTGATAACTTGTACATTTTTATTTATTCTGATATAACATTTACTAAGTTACCATATTTCACTTTTTACTTTTCTAATTATTTATGTACAAACTTTAATAACGTAATATTCAGTTAACTATTTATTATTCTTTAACTTATTGCAAAATATTTTATAATTTTTAATAATAATAATAATAATAATAATAATAATAATAATAACAACAACAACAACAAAAGAATAAGGATGATGTGCATTTTATTTTTATATTATTATTATAGAAATTAAATTAGTGTACACAATATTTGGGCCATAAACATCTCAAAGTGGGTAAGTGACTCCACAACCGAATCCTTAAATTCTTGATCAGCTTCATTTGTTGATCTGGTTGGGTGACTTTGAGATAGGACAAACCTCCTTGTGGCATGAGCTTCCTTGTGCACTAGAGACTTGGTATTAGTTGTCACTTTTTGAGTATTCTTGATAGCTCTTTTTCACCTTCTTGAGTATAACCTTCTGCTCTTCAGCCATGGATTTAAGAAATTGCATCACGCTAGAAACTTCGCTCATTGGCCTAGGTGATTGTTAGGGTACCTCATCTTAACCCACGTTTACTGAGAAGAGATTCTTAGAGCTCACACCAATTGGCACTTCCTGGTTTCCACCACTGTGAATGGTTGTTCGCCTCAAGTGGTTGTGGGCTCATCCTCACCATTCAGTTCTTCAACCACTCGAATGGGTGCCAGGAGGTGAGCATTCTTCTACTCTTGGAGCGTGTTCACCATTCGGTTCTACAACCTCTCAAGTGGTTGGCAAACTGCTCGGAATGTCCACAACGACTACAACCTCACTACTCGGTACTTCTACCTCTCGAGCATGTGTTGATGAGAGAACTAACGTCTCAACTGTGTCGACCACTCGGATTAATATATCACTAACCATTTGATGTACAACCTCCTCAACCTCTTGGGTTGACTCATCGGCAGTTGGTTGTGTTGCCTCTTCGGCCTACTGGTTCGATTGAGCATTTGTCATCTCAAGCTCAACAACAGAAGTCAAAATGACCTCTTAAACCATTCAGTCAATGATATCTCGAGCTGTGTCCTCTCCAACTTCTCGAGCTAGACTACTCAGTTGATCTGGAACTCTTGTGCTAGGACCAGCCTAAGGGTTTGGATCCACAAACTCGGCCTCAAATCTTGAGAAGGCTTGGGCTATTCTTATATCTTTATTGAAGGCTTTTTCTTGGTATTGTGTTGGAGGGTCTCTGTTTTTTCCTCTACCACCTTAGCTTTTCCATGGCAAATCCTCTCTCAGCTACCTTTTCCGTATAAACTCTATATATCTCATTGATCTGGGTAGTGAGAGGAATGGAGGAGGTTCTAAGCCATTTCAATGAAAATGCCTCATTGGGCCGCATGCGAGGAAGACCTTCTTCCAGAGTATCAAGGTCTGACATGTGCCACTTCTGCTATGTAGTGACTCGGATGAGCTCAGCGAGCAGGTCCTCATTCGTGGAAATAACAATGTCCTCTCTAGCATAGATGACCTCTGGTAAATCTTCATTGGTAATTTTTTGAGCAAATTCGGCATCAACATCGATTTGGCGTTAAAGAGCTGTTAGGTCATCGATAGTAGCTTCCGTGTTGCTTGTAGCATTAACACGTACTTCTCGTGCTATCCTGGCAACTACATCGGTTACATTCTCGCTCACCACATCTGCTGCTTGCTTGGAGCAATCGAGCAAACAAGGGTGAACTGGAAAAGAGTAGACTGACTAGCCGACGGACGCTGGTGGATTACTGATTAAGCTGACGACGAACTGATAGAATTGGAGAAGATCGAGCGCTGACTGCTTGAGCAGAATAGTAGACAACGAAGAAGACTCGTGGTCGTGAACGACTAGACAGTTGACCTCACTAGTGGAGCAGTGAGTAGACAACGGGAGAGTGGGAGACGAAAAGTGAGGCCTGAGGGACTGAGGGAGTGTGGGAGATAAGAGCAGTCGTGAATTAGGGATTTGATGATTTCTAATTTCATTCTTCAGATAGGGTTAGAGTATTAGGGTATTACAAAACTAATATATATATATATATATATATATATATATATATATATATATATATATATATATATATATATATATATATATATATATATATATATATATATATA
>NC_044917.1:17129625-17213607 GCF_003576645.1 Ipomoea triloba
ATATATATATATATATATATATATATATATATATATATATATATATATATATATATATATATATATATATATATATAAACTTCGGTTAACCGACAGTTTCGAATTGAATTAACCGTTAACCGAAGTTTTAAAATTCCTTTAACCATTAATCGAATCGAAAAAGTTTGGTTAAAAAACTGTTAATCGAAATTTGTAGGTTTTGTCGGTTAACTGAAAATATTTTGAAGTTTGCACACCCCTAAATCCATCTCTCCCTCGACGAGCTGTGGCGCAGTAGGTGGTCACAATGACAACACAATAGCTCTTTCTACTCTCTTCTAGACTGTAGTGACCTCTGCCTTTTCCTCAGACGAAGCAGCAACGGATCAACGAGGAAGTAGTAACGATGACTTTCTTCATAGGCGTTTTTCCGGCGTGAACAACAGTATCACCGACAACCTTTCTTCTCCTCCCTTTCCTCCCTCGTCGACAACACCCTGGTGGATCTTGTAGCAACGATCTTATATTTTCCGCCAACGTCCTCTATTTTCGGCGGAGTTGGGTAGTAACAGTGGGTGTTGGTGGTCAGCGGTGAGCTCGGCTAGCGCAACGACGCTTTCCCTCGACGACGAAGTAGTGGTAGCGGAGAAGCTCTTTCCCAGCGAAGCGACGACAGATTCGGTGGTGGCGTGGATCGCGACAACTTGTCTTTCCTTCTATCGAGCAGTTGCATTGGAACTGGTTCTCTTCTTCAGCATTACACAATAGACCTGGCGACCTCGTTTCTTTCGACGAAGCTTTGTAGCTTGTGGTGGCGAAGCTATCAGCGATGTGAGTGGCGGATGAAGGTGATGATGGTGTTGATGATGGGTTGAAAAAGGTGATGAGGTAAGATGTTGTTGTTGTTGTTGATGATGATGATGATTTAAGATGAATGATGATGGCTAAATAATGATGATGATGAAATTGGCATGATGATAATTTTAAATTATGGATGATGATGATTATGGATACTAATAATGATTATGGATGATTAAGCGTTAATGATTAGGATAATGATGGGTTAATGATGAATTTAATTAATGGTATTATGGATGGTAATTAGAGGATAATGATGATTGGATTATGCTGATTATGGATTATGACTAGATGATGATTATGCTGACAGTTAGAAGTGATCATGATGATTATGGAGAATGAGTATGCATGTTGATGTTAATGATGAGGTATGATGATGGAATGGATTAGTATTCCTATTAATATTAATAATAGTAATAGTTAATAAATTAAGATTTGATTGATCCATAGCGTTCCCTATTGAGGACTGGCTTAGAGGTTGAGCCTAGAATTGGAATGTTGCATTTTGGAGCTTTAGCTTTGAAGGTAAAGATTTATATCCATTCAAAATTGCTTTGCCCTATTTACTGTGCTATCTATATGATTTTGTGTCCTTCAATTGTTATGAAAATTTCTTTAGTTTTAAAAATGTGATAGATAGCCAAATGTGTACATTTTTGTGTTAACTCCTGATGTACAAACCTATGTATATGTGTATATATGTATGTTGGGTATATTATGAAATATTATATGAGTTGAAGTCACTTTATTGAGAGGTGTATAACCTATGGTGTGTATAAATGTTTTACGTGTTGAAAACCTATTATTTTTTAGAATGGTATAAACATTAGAAAACCTATATTTTGGCGATATATCTATATATATTCTTGGATATTATTATAGGGTTCGCTATGAACTCCTACTTTGAAAAATTGTGTTTGAAAACCTAAGTATATTGGAAGAGTTAATTCCAGCAAAGGTCCTCTGAGTATAGTGATTTTCCAAAATTGGTCATCGTCTTTTAATTTGGACAAATTTGACACTTGACTATCAAAATCGTTCCAATGTTGGTCCTTTCGTCACATGACCGTTATTTGGACGTCAAAATAAGGGGTAAAATCGTCATTTCATCAGCTAATTGTCTTCTTCCTTCATTCCACCATAGCTTTCAACAGTTACAGTGGTCATGTGATGGAAGTACTATACACCACATCATTTTCAGCTAATTTTCTCAAAAGCTTGAGAACACTGTGCGGTAAAGAAAATCGTCGGAGCAAAGAATAATGAGTATGTAGAATACCAAAAGTTGATGAATTCAAGAACATTTTTCCAGTGAGATCAAGGATTAGATTGCAGTAGCTTAGGAGTGGAAGAAACCAGAAACATTTTAGTGGGAATATAAAACACATCTCATCCTTTCTTATTTTTAAATATTTCTTTGAAAAAAATTAGGGGAAGATGGGAATGCAGGAAGAGACCAATCTCTTGTGGCAATAATTACTTGTGGGTTATGCACTGGAAACGCCTGAATTCATAAAAAAAAATTAGTAATTCCAAAGGGAGACCCACACCACCATACCCACCAAATATTTAAACTTTAACTTAATTTTGCAATTGTGTATCTACAAAAACTGCAAACGTCAATGTATCATTGACAATAGAATCACCGTGGGCGAAAAAATTTCCGCCAAAGAGGGAAAGAGGGCTTACTGTAGCGACGGCGGAGGAGTGCGGTGTCTTCAGGAGAAGGAGCCACATGTTTGAACGAGGATATTTTTTTTTGCGGCTTTCTTGAGCTTTGACGACGCTCCTCTGGTAGCCATTCCGGGCGGCGACGACGAGTATTTTGCTCCTTCACATGACCACTGTAATTGCTGAAAGTAGGGTGGAATGAAGAGGAATAAGACAAATAGCCGATGAAATAACGGTTTTACCCCTTATTTTGACATCCAAATAACGGTCATGTGACGGAAGGACTAACATTGGAACGATTTTGATAGTCAAGTGTCAAATTTGTCCAAATTAAAAGACGAGGACCAATTTTGGAAAATCACTATACTCAGAGGACCTTTGCTGGAATTAACTCTATATTGGAATTAGTAAAACTATATTTATTCTTGGAGGATATAAACTATAATTATATTGGGAGGAAAAATACTATTTTGATATAAACTATAATTTAGAAAATATATTATATATATACTCTATATTATTTTGGAAACTATGTTTGAATGGCTTGCGGGTAATGGAAATGATTACGAAAACCTATTTTGGAAAGAACATTATTATTTAGGAGGAAATCATATAAGAATGTATTATTTTGGAGGTTTATCTCTTTCTGTGTTGGAGGTTACAAGAATCTTGAGTTGTGGCTTTGTATGACTATTGGATATTGGGGCATCGACTTTGTCTGTAATGGGGTATAGTTGTGTGGGAAGCTCTAGACAGGTCGGTTGTGTGTAAAGCTCTGATAAACCACTGTGGGCTGATCCGGTAGTGCGGGAAGCCCTGGGTTACCATTATGATTGTTATTATGACTCTATTTGATATTAGCGAGCTTCGGCTTTGTTTACAATAGGTCTGATTTATGGGAAACTCCGGACATGTCGATTGTGTGGAAAGCTCCGATCAACCATTGTGAACTGATTCGGTTGTGTGGGAAGCTTCAGGTTGCCTTGATTATGATTATTATTTGTGAGTAACCTGGTAGAAACATATCATGGGTTACTAGGGCTAGTAACTACCTTAGGGCTTGGAATCCTTGAGGTGTTTGCACTTAAGGTTTTAGTTCTAATTCCATTGGCATTGATATTGATATTGTGATAAGTGAGGTTCCGCTGGATGGGCGGAGGTGGTGGCTGTGTGGGAAGCACCGTTCACTATGGTTTCGCTGCGATGGAGTTCTTGCTTTTCTAAGCCCATTGTTATCTCTACACTTGTGATATATGACTATTCGATTATGATTTGGAATGATGATTGGGATACCTCCATATCTATACTTATCCATATCAATGTTTATATATACATGTTTGAGAATGACTTTGAGAAAATCTATATCTTGAAATGATCACTTTATGAGTAATATTATATGATGTTGAGAATTCCTCCATATATATATATATATACACACTATGATTTGGAAATGTTTATAATAAATGATGAGTCATATATTCTTCCTTTATACTTGACCTATATCTATCTACGCTTTAGAAATGACTATTTGAAAAGACTAAGTTTTGAAATTATAATTATATTGAAGAGAATTATGTGGGAGATGTTATTTTGAATCCTCCATACTTATGCTTATTTTGGAAATGAGTAAGAATGACATATGTACTAGTTATACTATTTTGGAAAGTGTTAAATATTATATCTTGAGAAATCTCTTAACCTATATGGAACCTAGTATTATTTTGAGTAGAGTGTGTTAAAGCGTTGGTGCCTATTCTATTTTGTGAAAACTATTTGGGAAATAATGTAAGGGAAGCGCTCTCACTAGTTTCCTACTCTTAGCTTTATCATCACTTTCTTCTTTAACTAGGTTTCCATAATCGCTCTCTTCAATCATATTGTCACTCTCTCTGAGTTTTTTTGGGTACTTAGCTTGGATTTGTTTAGGGTTTTTAGGTTGATTTCACAACAATGACGCTAGCGGATCTAGAGCTAGCGAATCTAAAGATCAACATTTCAACAAAAGGAGATGGGAAAAGAGATAATCGGGAAAAGGGTTGGAAGATGGTGAGGAATCTACTCCCTGACAACAAGAAGCTTAAATCCAAGAAGTGTGGTTCTGATGATGATTTCAAAGTAGATACCGAAAAAGAAAAGAGGTAGCGGAGAATGGACTAACTATATCGGGGTTTAACTCAAGACTACGAGAAGGGTTCTCCCGGCGTCGCCGACAATGATTCACAAAGGTGGGTGTGATTAGTATTGTCAAAGTGGGTCGAAGCCCATGCGGCGGGTTAGGGTCATGAAAAAATAGGACCGCGAAAATGCGGGCCTAATGGGGCAAGCCGAAATTGACCCGCAACCTGCGCGGGTTAGCGGGTCGCGAGCCGGCCCGCAGCCTCGAGTCAAGTACTCAATAATTTAAAAATATAAATAAATTAATATATATATATATATATCGAATAGAAAAACACAAGTATTAATAATGTACTGTAGGCAGTAGGGCATTAATACTATCTTTTCCTATTTTACATATTGAATGAACGAATAACACAAGTATTAGTAGTACTGTAGGTTATTATTAATTTAGTAAAGTATTATTAGTACTGTAGGGTATTAGTTTTAATTAATTTAACATGAAAGTAAAAAAAAAAAAAAAAAAGCCCGCGGGCCGACCCGTGGAGCCCGCCAACCCGCACGAGGCGGGCTAAGGTTGCATGAATCCTAGCCCGCGGGCTTAATGGGTCGGCCAGCAAAAGCCCGCCAGAAATTAAGTTCGCGGTGGGGCGGGCCTGTTTTGACATTACTAGGTGGGATTGCCATAAGAAAGAGAGAGGCTTCAGAAGTAGGAGATTGCTGGAAAAAAGGCAGGATTATTGAAGAAGAAATCAAAGCAGCCCAAACACTTTTACGGATGAGGGTAGAAGCCGATCGAGCTGAAAATCTAGAGACAGAGAAAAAGAGAAGCTGCTAGAATCTCATTGGAGAAGATGGAAAAGACTGTTGAATTCAATGATGCTCTGCAGATAATGAGAGATTTTGAGACTTTGTTGAATGCTACTATTTGTCAAAAACTAGTTTTTGGGTGGTATATGTTATTTTGTGTTATGCTATACAAAATTTGACCTGAAATTTTTCTTCTTGTTTGCAATTTTTCTGGATTTCTTTTAATTTTCTTAAAATTAGTTTTGATGAATATCTAGCCAAAGATGGTGTAGAAGCTTCAAGCTAGATGTTTAATTTTTGACCCCATCAAACAAAATTTCTGCATTCACTCACCCAGGTAAACATGCATGCATGTCCAGTATCTTAGTAAGATAATGTTTATTTCAAGACTTCTCACACTAAATAAGGTAATGTATATTTCAAGACTTCCCATACTAAATACAGTATATAACTACAGATAATGAGAATATTGGTAAGTTATTGTATATTGCAAGTCAATAGGAACTAGCTAGCATATTTTTCAAGAATATTGATATACTAATAATGTTTTCCTTGAAGTACAGTCAACTATTGTTCTTCTAATCATGAATGTAATTTTTAAATATTAAATATGTTCACCGATAGTTATGGAAATATTTCATATTTTCATTGCATATCTAGGCTAGTTACTTGAACATGTGGTCATGAAGAGTTTCCTTGAATTGATACTGAAGTGATGTATCAAAATAATTATCTAAAAAATACATATAATGATGGTTAAGAAAAAAAAAGAAAAAAAACATATAGGCTATGTTTGGCAAACCTAGCTGAAAAGTAGGTGAAAACTAAAAAGATATAGGTTATGTTTGGCAAACCTACTTCAAAAGGTAGTTGAAAGCTAAAAAGCTATAAGCTAGTAGCTGAAAACTGAAGAGCTATTAAGCTAGCTGATCATGCTTAAAAGTGTTTGGTAAAATTAGTTTTTTAATAAGCTAATAAATGTAAAAAAGACTAAAAAGGACATCTTCATAAAATTTAATTAGGTCTTTTTCCATATTAAAATTTAACATTTTGAAATGAAACTATTAGCATAATCATGATCTAGCATCTGATCCCATAATGAAGTAGCAATATGTATATACATATATATATATATATATATATATATATATATATATATATATATATATATATATATATATATACTCCCTCCGTCCCATTTTCCATGTCTTACTTTCCTTTTTCCTCCATCCCAAAATAATGTCCACTTTCCTAAAATAAAACTACTATCTTTCTACTTTTCCTAAACTACCCTAAATTTCAATTTTTTACTCCAATATAATACTCCGTATAATTTTGGGTTATCATGATAAATGGGCATGTCTGCATGTGACATCACAACAGCGCGGAAAGAAGAATCTTTTTCTCCATTTTATTTTTGTTTTGGTTAGTTTGGCTTCTTTTTCTTCTTCTGCTGGGGGAGGGCGCCAAACAAAAAAGAAAGAGAAGATGAATGCGGCAGCCACATCTCACTACCATATCTAATTCTCTATATCTCTCTCTCCCTCTACAAGTTCAGCAACAAACCTAACAAACCCTTATTATCATTATCTCTCTCATGAACTCTAGATTTTTTTCTTGCTTTCATGGGAGGAATAAAACATGGAGCAGTTGACCCATTTCTGTAAGCATATAACACAAATAGACTAACCTCCAGCCATAGTTGCTCTTAAGGATTGCCTTGGTTGATGTTGTTGAATGTCTTGGTAGTGATAGAATTTCTGCAGAGTGTCTCCCACTTATTCTCAGGTTTTAGTATAGATGGTGTATCAATATCAGAGAGTGTAGCCTGAGCAGTGGGGGACCTATTCCTTATATAGTACATAGAACCATCAATATAAGCTTTGTAACGGTTTCCGTTACAACCGTTACATGGCACCACATAATGGCCTATTGAAGGCCATAACTTGCACCAATTATTTTTCCTTAATGGAAAAATGTTACATTCTCCCACTTGGTGCAAGTACAAATTCAAAGAAAACAAAAAAACATGAACTATAGAGACATGTCATCTTAATATGAGTAGCATCTACTATAATCACAATGTAACTTGTTCTCTAAGCATTTTTTTTGTGGTGATAAAAAACTTAATGGATAAACCTTATGTTTATTCAAGGTCCAAAAATATATTTTTTCAACAAAATATGTGCATAATACAATAATGAGAAAATATCTGAATGCTTTAAGAATTTCGTATAATAACTGAATGTATACAAGTTTTACAAAGTGGGCACAAGTCCCATTTTCTCAACAAAATCCCTAAACTTGAATGGTGGCATGCCTTTAGTCAAGGGATGAACAATCATCAACTCAGTGCTTATGTGCTCAATGACCACTTTCTTATCCTTAACACGCTACCCGATGGCTAAGTACTTGGTGTCGATATGCTTGCTTCGACTCCTACTCTCATTGTTCTTATCCAGAGAGACAGCAACTGAGTTGTCACAATAAACCTTTAACGGCTTAGAAATAGAATCCATAATTCTAAGCCCTGAAATGAAATTCTTAAGTCACACCTTGAGATGTAACCTCAAAACAAGAAACGAACTCGACTTCCATGGTTGAAGTGGTGACAAGAGTTTGTTTAACACTTCTCCATGAAATAGCTCCACCGGCCATAATGAAAATGTTTCCCGAAGTTGATTTTCGAGAATCAACGCAACCGGCAAAGTCCGCATCAGAGTACCCAACAATGTCTAAAGTGTTCATCTTCTTGAACACAAGCTTATAATTCTTGGTACCTTTGAGATACCTAAAAACCTTCTTTAGAGCTGTCCAGTGGTCTAAACTCGGATCACTTTGGTATCGTCCCAGCATTCCAACAGCAAAGGTGATGTTCGGCCTAGCACAGACTTGAACATACCCGAGACAACCAACAACTGAAGCATAGGGATTATTCTTCATGGATTCTCTTTCAAAATCATTCTTTGGACACTGGTCCAAACTGAATTTATCACCTCTCACGATAGGAGCTGGACTTGGTGAACAATCATTCATCCGAAATTTTTCTAAGACTTTGTTGATATAGGTTTCCTGCGATAATCCAGAAAGCCTCGGGATCTATCCCTATGGATCTTTATGCCAATGACATAAGATGTCTCACCCATATATTTCACATCAAAGTTCTTAGAAAGGAATTGTTTAACCTTGTGTAGCATCGCCTTATCATTTGATGCAGGCAAAATATCATCCACATATAAAACAAGAAAACAAATTTTACTCCCACTTGTCTTCTGGTATAGGCAATGATCTAGGATACTTTCAACAAAACCATATGATGAAATGACTCCGTCAAACTTGATATACCATTGGCGGGAAACTTGTTTTAAACCATAAATGGACTTTTTGAGCTTGCAAACCAAATGATTGCCTTCACTAGAAGAGAATCCTTCAAGTTGTTTCATATAAACCACCTCTTCTAGATCACCATTAAGGAATGCCGTTTTCACATCCATTTGTTGCAATTCAAGATTGAAATGTGCAACCAAAGCCAAGATTATGCAAAGTGAATCTTTCTTTGATATAGGAGAAAAAGTCTCTATGTAATCGATTCCTTCTTTTTGATTGAATCCTTTAGCAACAAGCCTAGCCCTGTATTGTTCGATGTTGCCTAATGCGTCCTTTTTAGTCTTATAGATCCATTTATAGCCAATGGCCTTGGGCCCATTAGGCAACTCAACAAGGTTCCAAACCCCATTGCTCCGCATGGAATTCATTTCTTCCTTCATGGCTTCATACCATAAATCTGACTCTTTACAATTTATGGCTTGTGAAAACGTTTCTGGATCATTTTCAGCTCCAACATCAGACTCTTGTAGATACACTATGTAATCACTAGGAATTGCCGATCTTTTATCTCGAATAGATCACCTCAAAGTTGAACTACCATCTACTTGAGAAGTTAGTGGTTTAACTACCGCTTCAGGAATTTCCTGAATTGGTTGATCTTTTGAGATAATATCAGCATCTCGTGGAATTTCTTCAATAGGTTGTTCAATACCTGTTTGATCTTGAGGGGTACTTGAATCTATTATCAACCTATGTGATGATGTAGAAGGACATGATTCAATATGATCATGATTAGAAATCAAATCATTGAATCTATCCCTCCCACTAATCATGTCATTTTCAAGAAACTTAGCATTTCTTGATTCCACGATACTAGTTGAATGAGATGGACAGTAAAATCTATACTCTTTGGAGGACTATGCGTATCCAATAAAGAAACCACTAATAGTCCTTGGGTCCAACTTCTTTTCTTGTGGGTTATATATCCTTACCTCAGACGGGCATCCCCAAACACGCATATGTTGAAAACCCGGTTTCCAACCTTTAAATAACTCAAATGGTGTCTTTGGGACAACCTTGGTTGGAATACGGTTTAATATATATGTTTTCGTCTTAAGTGCTTCGACCCACAAGAACTTAGGAAGTTTGGAGTTGCTAAGCATACTCCGCACCATGTCAATGAGCATTCGATTTCTTCTTTCAACAACACCATTTTGGTCCGGAGAACCAGGCATGGTATATTGGGCAACAATCCCATGTTCTTGAAGAAACTTAGCAAACGGACCAGGTGCCTGTCCACTTTCAGTGTACCTACCATAGTATTCACCACCTCTGCCGGATCTTACTATCTGTATTTGTTTCCCACATTGGTTCTCAACTTCAGCCTTAAAAGACTTGAAGGCATCCAATGCTTCATTTTTATTATGAATCAAATACACATAAGTAAATCGCGAGTAATCGTCAATGAAGGTGATGAAATACTTTTGACCTGGCATATCCATATCTAGACAACAAATGTTAGTGTGTATGATTTCCAATATGCTTGAACTCCTTTTGGCACCTTTCTTAGACTTGTTCGTCTGCTTTCCCTTAATGCAGTCTATACAAGTCTCGAAATCAGTATAATCAAGAGTACTGAGTACCCCATCATTTACTAATCTCTTTATACGTTCAAGGGAGATATGACCTAATCTCCGATGCTATAACATGGATGAGTTCTCACTAATACTTGATCTTTTGGAACCGGAATGAATATGCAATAAACTATAAGTGGCATTGTTTTGTAAATGTAAATGATAAAGACCATTAGACAATGTAGCATATCCAATAAGAGATGATTTATAAAAAATGTTAAAACTTTCGTCTTGAAAAGTAAATGAAAAGCCCATACAAGTCTAGATATTGAAACCAAGTTTCGGAAGAAACTTGGTACATAAAATGTCTTTTCCAAAAACAATACAAAACCACTATTTAAAACAAGCTTACATGTTCCAATAGCTTCCACTTGCGACCTCATCTTGTTTCCTAATAAGATGGTCTGTTCATTTCCCACCGGCTTCCTCAGATCTTGCATTCCCTGTAAAGAGTTTGCAATGTGGATTGTTGAACCAGAATCAATCCACCAAGTATTAGCATTAACTTTAGACATATTAGATTCATAATAAACTAATGAGGATATATTACCTTTCTTCTCGACCCACTTCTTATACTTGATGCAATCTTTCTTCATATGTCCCTTCTTTTTACAGAAGAAACACTTTTGCACCTTCTTTATATCAGCTTGAGGTGGAATGTTTCCTTTCACCTTAGCCTTAGAAGTGGAACCTCAATATTTGCCAGATTTAGACTTGTCAAGTGCCGTAGTCAGCATGACACTTTCACCCATCTCCATCACCAATCTACCTTCTGTTTGAACACACATGGTGATTAAATCATTTATAGACCATTTTTCCTTATGTGTGTTGTAACAAATTTTAAAAGGTCCGTACGATGATGGTAGGGTGTACAAAGCATAGTACACAAGAAAGTCATCTGACATCCCCAAGAGTCTTAAGTTGAGCCACAATGTCACGCAATTCCATGATGTGCTCACACACACCTTTAACGGAAGTGAGACAAAGAGAGGAGAATCTCATGATGAGGAGGGTGCTTGCTAAAGCCTTTTCTGAAGTGACGAACTGGTCGTCAATAGCCTTGAGCAATGCTCGGACATCCTTGTGTTTCTCACTAACGGAACCTCGAATCCCATTAGAAATTTTCGCCTTGATGTACATTGTGCTGAGCCGATTGGATCTATCCCATTGCTCATATAGCGCAACTTCATCTTGGGTACTGTGTTTAGTGGGGACTGGCTGTTTCTCATTGTGAATAGCGTAGCCCAAGTCTTTCCACCCTAAGTTAAGAAGAATAGTTTCCTTCCACATCTTATAGTTGTCGCCCCTAAGTTCTGGAACTTCGATGTTCAAATCTGTGTGAGTAACGGATTGAGATGCTGTAAAGGTAAATGTTTGGATTAGAATTTTGAGTCATAGATAGAACTGAATCGCATACATTACCAATGTAAATGATGCATGTCGTCCTAGATCCAAATGCCATAAAAATTGCCTGTGGGCTAAATTTTTACGCAAAAAGGACATTGGAAAATTTTAGAATAGAAATGAGATGGGTACAAGGTTGAATTTCTATTCTCAATGTTAAAAAAACTACCAAAAACTATATGCCGACACATAATTACATGTGGGCTAAATTATGATCATAGTTTGGTATTTTAACCTGATCAATCATACAAATATAACAAAATTGCCTGTGGGCTAAATTTCACTATATTAAGTATAATTAATCACAATTTATGCCTAAATTTTATGCGATTTGGGAAAAACTTGATGCACAATATTAATTAAATTAAGGATGCTGTGGCTACTCCTTAATCAACTTAAATTGTACTATCGCATCGGCATATATTTTGAAAAGGCAAAACAAAATATGCAATTAACATGATATGCAATTCCCAAGTATACTCCATGAAAGTATGTTGGGCTTAGGTCCATTAAAAATCAACTCCTTAGACAGAGTAGGATTTCAAGGGAACTTGCAGCACATTGGCTATTTTCAAGTTTTTTTCCCAAGAAACTTTTCCCGGGTCATGCAATTTCATATTATAGCATAATTGTTCTGAAGGTGTTATTCAAATTTTGTTGTTCACGGTTTGGAAAAGACTTTAAGGATAGGTAAACTTTTGAACTTAATGTACTAACCTTTAGGCACTACCGTAGTTGTACTAAATCGTATGTACTATGTAATATGCTAAAGTCCAATATCCTAAGGAATTTTACTAATTCCTAAATATGTTTTTTTAAGGCATAATATAAATTGCATAAAAAAAAACTAAATATTATGTTATTTGGACATAAAACACATATTACAAAAACATAAATTTCATATTAAACAACAAATTGCAAGAAAAACATTATAGCAATATAAAATACGAACGTATTAAACAATAAAATTTAAATTCAATTTGCAATTTGATTGAAAATTTCTTTAAAAACTATATAATTTTCAAAACTTTACCAAATTGCAATTTGAATAAAAATTGTATTAACAATTAAAATAGTATGCCCAAATAATAGAGTATATTACAAATCTAAAACATAGACCAACTGCCCAAATGTTTAAAAAACCAGACAGTTGACAAATACAGGCCGAAAATAAATATGATTATTATTATAATGAAATGGGACAGGCCCAAAGGGTTAAACCCGGTCCAGCAAAACCTTTATCACCATAAACATTTTAATAAAATTAAAAGTAAACCTAGATCCTCAGCAAATCGACGCAAGCGAAAAAAAAACAGAGAGCAAGACATCCATTGCTGTCGAAGAAAGGGGAAGAGGGCGTCAGAAGAGTAGCAGGCCGGAGCTTTGCCACTAGCCACCCACACGCAAGACCCAGCTCCGCCGCCGCCAACCCTCTGTTGTCTCCCCAGCCAGCCGCACCAACAGATTGCGGCTAAGCAGTAGAGAGCGATAACCGCGATCGGAGGCCGGGAAGCCCGACTTGCTACCGTCGTCCAGCCGGAAACCAGCGTTGCCGCCGCTCACCACTACCGCCTGTCTTCTTCGCCGAGCACTAGAGATGATGGCACAACTCCGACTCCTTGAAGCCCAAAACTGTGATTCAACATGTTAAAAAAAAAATTGTTTCGCTGTTCCGCCGCCGACCAATGGAGGTCGCCAAAAAAGAAAATGCACCGGCGACCGCCGCCCAATGCCGGTCGAGGTCGCCGAAAAAAAAAGGAAATAGGTACACACCGGCGGTCGTCCGATCCTTCACAGTCGCCGGTCAGAATACCCTTCTCCCTTTTTTTTAATAATATTACGAAAATACAGTGTGTGTGTGTGTGTGTATATATATATATATATATATATTGGAAAATACAATATATTTGTATATATATTGCTCAGAACAGAATACATACACACACTCATATCATATGCATTCATACAGACATATAAATTTTCAATAAAATCATATTGCATATCATATTTGATGCTGTGGTTTAGTGGGAGGTGAATGTGAAGGTGGAAGTGGTAAAACGAAGAGTTAGACTCCCCGAGTGTCGTGTTTCTCGAGGATGGCAAATGGGAATCGAATTAGTGTCGACCTTAATGGTGTTAAAAGCTAAGTGTTACAAGTATTACAAAAGATTGGTTTGATAAGTAAGTTTGGGGGTTGTAGAAAGGAAATTACACTAAATATGCAAAGGGGAATGAAAGGGGTGTGCACCAAAGTCAAAAAAATTGATTGATCTTCGTGGGGGATTTGGAAAACGAGTTTCGTGATCGAGTAAGGGAGTCAAGGTATTAGTACCGAGTGGCGTCACACTCAGACTCTCAATCCTCATTCGGTTGAGGCATTTCATCGAACACTTAGTCTACCACTCCTCTCGGATCTTGTCCTTTCGGACTAAGAGCGGAGATATGGGTGAGTGGGGCTCGTGAGAGGCCACTATCGCGCACACTCTCACTTCCCTACAGATTACTAACTATTCCGGCCAAAATAGAAGTAAAGTTTGAACAACTTCAACCATACAAACATCAATCCTACTCCTTTATCTTTCTAAACCATAGAACAATTCTAAACAACAATCAAGAGTTCAACAAAGGCTCACACGCCCAAAATACTTTACTCAATCATGGAAATCATTCAAAACAACAAAATAGAAATTACTTTCAACAATAAATCTAAACTAGCAATTTAATGGAAAGAGTGTGTTACCCAAGGAGTGTTGAGTCTACATCTTCAATCCATCTTCAATCTTAAGATCTACACTACTCTAATGGTAATTTAGTGTGTTTTTCCTCCCTAAAGGGGAAGAAATAGAGAGGAAAATCAGATCTTAAAGTTGGGAGAGTCCCCCTTCAAAATTGGGAAAGAAGGGTTTAAATAGCTGTCCAAGAAGTCGAATTTCCGCTGCTGCCTTACTGTCCCGCTTCCACGCCTGTCACATGCGTGTGGCCTTGCGTGGGAGCTTTCTGGATTAATTCCACGCCTGCTCACACGCGTGTGAGGGCGCGTGGCAGCCTCCTGCTTGATGAATTCTTTGTTTGTTGCTTCTTTTGGCCCAAAACTTTGCTGTATCCTTCGGAAATGACTCGAAGTATTTTTCTTGAGCTCGATTTGTCAAATAGAAGTTAATTAGAGGTTTTATCCATGAAAGTGATCATAATTGGGTGTTGAGACATTAAAATATTATGTAAACACGACCCGAATTTTGACTGTTTTTGGCACTTATCAATATTCTGTAATATATATGATGCAATATATACAACTAGGTAGAGATTAACAGGCTCTGATACCAAATGTAACAATATAACACAAATAGACTAACCTCCAGCCATATTTGCTCTTAAGGATTGCCTTTGTTGATGCTGTTGAATGTCTTGGTAGTGATAGGATTTCTGCAGATTGTCTCCCACTTATTCTCAGATTTTAGTATAGATAGTGTATCAATATCAAAGAGTGTAACCTGAGCAGTGGGGGACCTATTCCTTATATAGCCCATAGAACCATCAATATAGGCTTTGTAACGGTTTCTGTTACAACTGTTACATGACACCACATAATGGCCTATTGAAGGCCATAACTTGCACAAATTATTTTTCCTTAGTGGAAAAATGTTACAATTTCCTTTACTGCCACAAAATCTCTCATTCTCCCTCTCCCTCTCCCGTTCATGGCCTCTCCACCCTTCTTCACCCACCATTAACCTCATCCCCTCTTCTCCAACTCACAACGAAAATGGAGATGAAGAAATGTACTCTGTAGCAAAATACGAAGATCTGCATTTTTCACTATTTATGTGTTGAAATTTTTATGAAATTAGGCGATGCAGATCTTCAATATCTTCCCATATGAGTATGACTATGTTGATCTCAAAGTCTTCATTGAAGAAAGAATTTTAGAATTCTATATGAAAAAAAAAACTGAAACTAGAGAATGAAGAACCAGAGAGAGAAGGAGAAGAAGAAGAAGTCTATGGTCAATGGTGTCTTCTAGTGGGTTATTGTTTTATTGAGTGGCTGGTGAGAGAAAAAAAGAGGGGTAAAAATGGAATACAAACTACTTTTACTTTACTACCTAAAATTTCGTGCAAAAAGAAATCAAGACAAGGATTACGGGACTGAGGGAGTATATATGTACATATACATATATATATGTTAATCAATTATAAAAAATAATAATAGAAATAAAATAGAGGAGAAGAGAAAAAGCCAAAAGGGTTTTAATTGGGAAGGTAAATGATGTCATTTATTTAAAATAATAAGGATAAAGATAGAAAAAAGTTATGAAGCTACTAGTTTATTTTTGACACGCTTTTGCTCTTATTTTAAGCTACTAGCTTATTTTGGGAACATTACCAAATAACACTTCAAGGTTGGAGGAAAAATGTTTTCCTAACATAAGCTACTAATAAGCTATACGCTCTATTTGGTAATGTTCCCAAAATAAGATGAGATCCCATAGGCTTGCCCTTCTTATTCCCACTAGCTCAACTCTCTTCTTCAATCTTCATCTCTTTTTCTTTTTCTTCAACTTTTTCTTTCAAATAACACTTCAAGTGGTGGCAATCAATAAGTTCCCTTAAGCTCATCTTCACTACTTCAAATTTTAAGAAACTATGCTCATCCAAATCAAACTTCATACTTATCCCTTCATCAAATACATTTTTATCCATAAATCAACCAATGATTTCTTTCTAAACACTGGATCTAGATAGTACCCATGAGCTTGATCATTTCCTTGGTCTCCACTTCTTTTCTTTTCTTGACTTCCATTTTCATTGGCAAGTAAGGGGAGTCTTGGGTCTTTCTCATGCACCGATAAGAAGTGGGAATCCCTTGATTTTCAAACATATGTCAATGTGGACCAAAAGTATTAAGGCCATTTATAGCTCCCAGTTCCCAAATTATTTTAAAGTTACCCAAGGGAGTGTCATCCATTGAAGGGCATTCCTCATTTGTACCACAAATTTCATCAATTTCATCACTCTTGAGCACTTCTTCACTTGGACTATCTTTGTAACACCCCTCTTTTTCCACTTAAGAAAATACGGGTAAATATTTTTTTTTTATTTACAATTCAGCTATACAACAGCGGAAGCTCAACAATAAAAAGGAAAAAGGGGTGTTGCCACGTTCAAATATCTCTTATACTCTAACGCACAGGCTAAAACAAACTAATAACCACTAACAAAATTCTTACTAATACATGATGAATTCTAATGGATATAATTACAACCTTTATAAAAATTTAACGTGAATCACTCTCATGCTAATGCCATATAATCAACACCTCCAAAATAACTAAAGAGGGGAAAACAATATCAGCACGATGGCTGATAAGACTTACTCCACCCCGTAAAATATTTTGCACATAGCACATAACACTTTGGAGCACATAATTCCATATTAACCCCTTAAGCATTTTTTTTTCTCATCAATATCAATAATCTTTGATCAATTAGAAATATAACTTGAGGAAATCACATATCAAAGTATATATAAATATACCCACAAAATTTCTAGGAGATCAAAGCATTGCCTATCCATAATCAAAATCATACAACCACTCTCACATCAAGATTCACAATATAATCTGTATCTCAATATTTTCATATAATCATTTCCTCAAGACATTTCATAATACCGCTAGTACTCAAAATTTCTTTAAACAATAATATATTCACTAAAGAGATTTAGAATCCTTAAATAATCACCAAAGAATTTCCAAATCTTAATAATCACTAAAAATTTCCAATTCATATAATAATAACCAAAGAGATATTTCCAATCTCTCAAAATAGATACCAAAGAGAGAATTCCAATCTCTCTAAATAACCACCAAATATAGAGAGTATCCAAAACTCTCACAATAATCACCAAAAGTAAAATTTTCCAATTAACTGATTAAAGTTTTCATATATCCACCAATAGTTATTATATATATAGTGCCAAGGAGGAATGGTTACCAATAGAGAGTTTCAAGCTTCCAAACCAATACCAAAACCAAACCAAAATCCAAACTAACCGGACGAATCCACGAACCGTTGGCCAAAACCAAATAGAGAGAACTCAGCTCTCACAATAATAATTATAACAAAAAGGAGAGTTCAAAACCTCCAAGTATTACCATCCTCCGAGACAAAATATATAAATAACAAAATCCTTCAAAGTTCACATCTTACAATTATACCTCAAAAATCATTTATTCAATTTCATACCTTAGGTCTATAAAACCTTCATATTCCTAATATTCAGATACCAATAATTTCCATCTTTTCACCATTCAAAACTTAATATACCACTATATATAACACTTTCAAAGTACAACACGTACAAATAATATGTATAAAATCTAAAACATGTCACAAATTTCATAATAATCTTATATAATTTCACAAATCGCATAAGTCCATAATAATCAATTTAAATATTATAAATCATTCAATAATCACATAATCATTCAAAAATCATATTAAAATAAATATTGCACATAATCACATAGTAAAATGATTTTAATTTGGAGTAAATAAATTTTAGGTAGACATAAATCTTACCTAACAGCCAATATCAAACAAGATGATAATCCATGCATCTTCCTAAATTACTCAAGCTTCATTCTCATTATAATATTACTACTCAAAAAAACTCACCAATATATTCATAGAGAAAGAGAGATGGTGAAAAATGAAGAAGAAGAAGAGCTATATTTATAGGCTCAAGAGGGAGGTAAGGGAAAGAAAAATATCATCTCATCATCCACTAATTAATTTGAGGTAATAATTTTAATTTAATTTGTTTAATGGTGATGGGTCCAAATCACCTATCCAATCATCCAACAACAACAACAACAACAATAACAAAAACAACAACAACAACAATAATAATAATAATAATAATAATAAATGTACGAACCAACATACAACACACACACACACACACACACACACACACACACACACACACACACACACATATCATATAATTATAATAATAGCAATAACAATAGTAATTACAACAACAACAACAACAATAATAATAATAATAATTAAAAATAGATTTGTAACTCTCAATTACCACTTAAAGATATTTATACATATATTACATATATACATATATAATAAAATATATTTTATTTTTGGCATTTTAAACATATGTATAAATATATATACGTACCAACCATATATCTTTTATATACCAATAGTAATAATAATAATAATAATAATAATAATAATAATAATAATAATAAAGGAGTATACATATACACATACCGAAATAATAATAATAATAATAATAATTAATAATGATGATAATAAAGTATAAAATGGATTTCAAAGGAATAAAAGGTTCTGATGGTTTGATGGCTAAGATCTTAAAATTCCAAAGATAAGGTTTAGGGTTTAAAACTTTAAATGAACACATTATTAAATAATTATTTTTCCTTAGCAAAAACGAGGGTGTCACAATCTACCCGCTTAAAAGATGCTTCGTCCATGAAGCATAACCACTTCAAAAATCTATTTACTAGGAAAATAAATACACCATAAGTAATTTTAGCAATTAAGTTCAAATAAACTCACAAAAGTCCATAAATCACAAAAATCAAGTAGAACATAAATCACCGCTTACCAAGTATCATAAATAGAGAAAATAGCATATGCAATTAATTATGCAAAATCACACATCCTCACCGCGGTTTAAATTTTAAATCCTAGTCAATTTTTACTTATAACCAAATTCCTAACTTAGGCTTTATTACCACTTGGTAACGCCTATCCCAACGGAGCGTAACGCTCTGATACCAACTGTAACATTCCCGTATTTTCTTAAGTGGAAAAACTGGGGTGTTACAATCTTTAAGTTGATCCTTATCACCATTCCCTTGGAACTCTACACTTTCTCCCCAACTTGGTGTCTCCATCTCAATTCACTCATCATAAACCTCATCATCTTCATCTTCAAGGTCCTCACCCTCCTTTTCATTTCTCTCCATCACATCACCCTCATTTGGCAAGAGCAACTCTTGTAGAACCTCTCTATTGGAAAATGAATCTTTAATGGTTTCTTGGGTTGTCAAACCTTTTCTTTGAGCTTCATCTCAGGCTCATTCAATTGCATAAACATGTTAGCCATCATGAACTTCATCTCAGGCTCTTGATGAAATGGTTGACATTCTTGTTGAGGTTCTTGGTAAGGGACTTCTTGAAATTGGTCTTGATATTGTTGTTGCGATTCTTGGTGTGGATGTTCTTGAACTTAGCCTTTTTATTGGAAATTAGGATCAAAGATGTATCATTCTTCGGCTTCATGTGGTCCTCCACATAAGGCACACCAAAGAGGTTGTGGCATGAATATTGGTGGTGCACCTCCTTGAAAAACTTCTTGATTGACATGGACATTATATTCCAAAGCTTGTTGTTAATCATCTTGATGAGACATTTGATAAGTGGGAGTCAACATATGGCAACTTTCCAAAGCATGAGCCCTGCTACATATAGCACACCATGAAGATTCTGGCTCCAAAGCTTGAAAAGTATCTTCTTTAGAAACTTCTTGACTCATATTAACACCACATTCTTGAGGGAAATATTGATAATCATGAGGTGTTGCTTGATTTGTGGAATTTAACTTGTAGCAATTCTCCAAGGCATGAACTTCAGCACAATAGGAACACCACTTAGAATAAGAAAAGAATGGTTGAAGTAGACCACCACCCATTTTGATGAAATTAGGTAATGACATTCTTTGCTCTTAGAAATCATACCCCTCCATAAACTTCAAAGTTCTTGATTGAGTGGTGAAAGTTCTTCCTTTTCAATTAAGTGTGAATGTACAAAGTAAAGATCCTTCAACCAAAACTTAATTAAGGTAAGACAGTTAGCTCTTTAAAAATTAAAAACAAACAAAAAGAAAGAAAAAGCTTAGTCTCCTAAGACTCCCTAATTAAACTCTAATGCTAGCAAAACAATCAATCACATAGAACCACCAAATTGCCAATCCCTAGTGATAAGTGCCAAAGATACTATCTTTTGTGGGGTATTTAAGAGACATATTGTGCTATAAATGGAGTCCCTTGAGCCTATTACATGTTTAGAATAGCTAATTTTGATAAAAGATAGGCACAAGGACTAATTGTGGTTGCATTTGTGAAAGATAGCAAAAGCTGTAATTTTTAGGGCATTCCGACGATAGTTCGGTAAGAGCATATCTTGAGCTAGGAGTGTCCAAATGAGGTGATTCAAGTGGTTATGGAACAAGAACTTCAAGGGCTACCTCTTTGATAAAGATCAGAAAGACAAAATTGGAGTGTAAGGGTCCACGTGGACTAGCTCGTGGAAAAATTCCAGAAAGTTCCATGAACCCGTCCACGAACGTGGACGGGCTCCAGCGCGGGTTTTAAAGAGTGATTTGGAGGAAATGCTATTTAAGTTAGGTTTAGACATTTGGTAGACATCTTAACACTTAGAATTCACTTTATTTTCAGATTTCATCTCTCAATTGAGAGCATAGAGTAGATTTCTTCAACTAGCTACAAGTGATGTACTTTGGAAGATTCAAATGAAGACTTCAACATGGTAATTCATCCCCATTTTCCTTTCCATCTCAATTCATTTATTTTAGATTGAATTCCTTACAATTGCTATTTCAAATTCATCATGATTTGTGTCTAGATTAACCTAGGAGTTGGAATTGATGAGATTTTTGTTATTGTGTCTTAATTGCTTTTGTGTGGATGATGTGATGCTTTGATCATTTGCTCATTAGTGGCCACAATGAGTGGGGAGTGTGAGAGAGTGGTTGTAGCGAGAAATCATGCCTCCACGTAGTCTTGATCATCCATATTCCCGCTCTAAGTCCGAAAGGACTAGGCCCGGAAGGATTTGGTAGACAAAGTGTTTAATAAAATGCCCCAACCGAATGAGGAAATGGGAGTCCAAGTGTGACGCCACTTGGTATTTGTGCCTTGCAATCCCTTAAGTCTAGACATGATTGCATTGAATTGAATCCACCTTAGCTTTGTGCATGCATCGTTCTAGTGATTTAATCCTACTCCCTGCTTTCATTGCATTGTTACTTGCTTTCCTTTGCTTTCTTGTTTCCTTACATTTAATTTGCTCTCTTTCAAATGCTTCCCCTTACTTCCCTGCACCTAGCTATGTCTTGTTGAATTCTCCCTTAGAAAGCATTGCATTCCGTTGACTCCAATCTGTTATCTTAGAGAACGACACTCGGGGATTCCATCTCTGCTTATACTTATCCACCACCACTAAACTACAATTCATCACCCAGCAATGGTGCCAATTTTTTATGTAGCAAAAATGAGTAATGGTAAGTGTACGAGTGTGAAATTTCGTTCCGCTGAGAATTGGAGTTTATGGCGCGCAATATGCAATCACAACTAGGCACTAGCATAAGGAAATACACAAGAAGCTAAGCAAAGAATAACGAGGTTGAGGCTACGGTAATTAAACAAAATAACACAAACACATATTAACAAGAGATAAACACGAAATAAAGAAATGAGACTCAAGCTAGGGAGCATTATCATCTAGATTCTTCAACAACCTACGGGGTTAGGGAGAACAAGTAACCGTAGTCAATTGGGAATGCACATAGGTATCCTAGTCTAAAGTCACTTCCGTGAGAAACTAAACATGGATCAGAACAAGGAATTGCCTCACTCTCATGGTGTATCAATTCTAAGTCCATCAAGCACACAACATCTTAAACCCCCAATTTCCCTCATTTTTATAAGAAAAATTGGGTTTATGCAAGGGGTGGCTCAAATTCATCATCCAACTCTCATTGAGGTAAGGAATCCTCCAAATACATGCCAATGAACGTGTACATCAAACATTAACAAGATATAAACACAAAACCTTCACAAACACATGAAACCTAGGTTAGAGTTCTTCCCCTTTTTGCAATAATCACAAATTAAACATCAAGATAGATAACACAACCCTAAATCAAGTCCAAAAACTAACTACTCATGATTAAATAGCATAAGGAACACAAAAGCACAAGTAATAAACATAAATCTTGCAAAAGAAAAGTAATATGGGAAAGAAAACTTCTCAAGTGAAATGGGTGGTAAATATTGAAATCCAAGTGTTGAATCCTTGATTACAAGCTTCAAATATGTTTAGAAACCTAACTCTAAGCCTAATCTAACCTAAAAATATGAAACAAAGTGAAAGAGAGTGTATAGGGTTCAATCATGGGTAAAAAACCGAGTTGAAAAATGCTCAAAACAAACTTAAATATAAACAGAGCAGGAGTGACATGGCCAGGGATACGGATGTGTAAGTGGCCGTGTCCCAACTCTCTAGAAATTGCATTTCTCACAGTAAATCGGCGAAAAAGACACGACCAGTGACACAACCATGCACTTGTCCATGTCTGTTCACCTTCAAAACTTCAGATTTTGGATTTATAGTCTTCACGAAAGTTATAGCCCTTTGAGGTTTCTTTCGAATGACACAAGAATCACTTCATTTGGACATTCTTAGATTGAGATATGGTTAAATAATCGAACAGTGGCAGATTTGGACGAAATCTGTAAGTTGGATCTTCAACTTGAGGGACAATTTTAACCCCTTTGGCTTCCTTGCTAGGCTTTAATGTCTTTATAGGTGTTGTATCCCTTTGAGTAATCTTTCTAATGGCATAGAAATCATATCATTTGGACATTTCTAGGCCGAGATATCGTCCAACTACTGAACAATGGTCGAAATGAGCTAAAATGACAATGTCTTGATCTTTTGCTCTTCTTTGGTTTTAGTTTGCCTAAATGACCAAGACCATTGAAAATATCACTCTTAGTCTCCCTTGTAAGTGTTGAATCTGTTGGTCCCAAGGGGATGGGGTACAAGTCTAGAGGGGGGGGGGGAGTGAATAGACTTGTATAAGATTTTTGCAAATCTTTTTCAATCTCTCGTATGTATTGGACTTAGGATGTTTAGGTCCGATACCTCACAAGATGAAGACAAAGTTTTATGCGCAGCGGAAAAGTTATCCCCTTTTAATTTGCACGAGTTTGAGTTAGTTCGAGAGGTGTGGTTATATGCAGTGCAGTTCGAGAGATAGTTAGCGAGAGGTAAAAACAAAAAGTAAATGCGAGAGAGATTTTTAAGTGGTTCGGCCAACCCGCCTACGTCCACTCTTCTTCTAGAAACTCCCTAGAAGGATTGCACTAAAACTTCCCTTTTTAGTACAATATCGAGCGCTTGAGCTTTGATCACGAAGCCCGCCTCAAGCCTCAGGGTTTTCGCCCCGCTTCTTGTTACTCCACCTCTCGAGCACTTGAGCTTTGATCACTAAGCCCGCCTCAAGCCTCAGGATCTTCACAAGACAGCTCCCAGGTTACTCCGCCTCTTCTTGCCTTCTCCAAAGCAAGGTTGTTCCGGTTGTCACAGGTTGAGTGTAACAATCTCCAATCTGACCAAAAGCTTTCGTTGGATAATCTTCCTCGTAGTGCAGCTTCGGTCACCTTCTAGATGTGTAGTAGTTTAAGCTTTGTAACTCTCTCAAAACACTAAGATGTGTTTTCTCGCTGTTATGAATATCAAGTATGATATTCCAGATTAAGCACTTGCACTTTTGAACGTTTGAACTAGACACCTCTTATGATAGCTTGAATTTTTCGAATCTTATTGAATTTGTGTCTTCACGTCCTTATATATGAGAGTTGAGGAATAATTCTGTTGGAGGGAAAATTATTCCGTTTGAAATCTGTCTCCCATGCCGATCATGGGACTTGCATATTTTTAGCATGTTTCATGGAGTGGTAGTCTTGTAACTTGAACCTTTTGTCTTGTAGTGAATATCCCATATTCCACTATCTTGAGTCCATACTCCACTTACTTCTTTTGGTAAAAGTTACTCTTTTTATATTCCCATTGATCCTCATTTTAGGGAATAAGACCGACCTCTGATTGGTGCATCTTCTATCCGTTGGTTGTGGAGTTCTGACGTGGCATCCACTTCCGGCTGTTCTATTTTCCCAAAATACTCTGTCAGCACCTCCTTAATATTTTATCTCCATGATATTCTTTTTCTCCAAACTTAGATTACTTTATCTATGCGTGTTAACTACCGTTCAGTTCATTGGAGAAGTGCTAGTCTATCGAGACCAAAATTGATGTCTCGACTATTTGATGTCTCGATCTCATGTCTCGAACTGGATTGATGTTTCGAGAGATTCCATCTCTCGAACTCTGCTTATGTCTCGAGACTTAGTTGATGTCTCGCAGACCCTTATTCCTCCAGTGATGTCTCGTGCCTTCTTTTGATCTATCTATAAGCTTACAACACGAAACTTCTAAGATGTTCAAACAAGTTCACCTTAAGCTTAAATATTTTCCGAGTTGAGCTCAATTAACCGGTTGTATTTTCGCTCATAGTTTACTTGTCGAACTTACATATATTTCCTATCTATCGAGACTTAGGGGATTGAACATTACATTTGGTATCATCAAAACCTATTACAGTATGTTCCTAACAATTTCCCCCTTTTTGATGATGCCAACAATATACTTACTTATATGGCTGATTTGTAAGAAAATATTGACTTTGATTTTATTTTCAGCGCATACAGTAAGTTTGACATGGAAACTAATCTGCTAAAGCATGAAGTAAAAACTCACGCAACACCCCCAGCAAAAGATATATATATATATATATATATATATTAAGATAAAAGGAGTGTTTTACAAAGAAAAGATCTTTAGCAGAAAAAAAATACCAAAAAGCAAAAAACAACATAATTGAGAATACATGTAGACATCGAGAGCTTACTGCTTGTCTACTTTCCTTTTCTCGTTGATAGCTGCTCGTGTCTTGATGGGGTCTTTGGAGTTTACCAGATCCAGGTACTCATCTGATACGTCAAGGTGAAGATAGTTGATGAAGGCTTCACCTATGAAACTTCCTTCGATTACCCCATCTCTCCACCATTCGATGCATTCGCTGGCAGTGAGGCCACTGTGAGAAGATAAGTCAGTTTTGTTGAGAAGACTTACGATGATTCCATTTAGAAATTCTATAGAGTCTTCCTTGATTCCCATTCTGTAATTTTTCATAAATTGCTCATCTTTCTTCTCCTTGGCCGTTTGTTGTTCTTGCCTCTTTCTTCTCCTTTCTCGGTCTTCTTCTCTCCTCTTCTCCATTTCCAGTGTGCGCTGAACCCTTAGATCCTCCTTCCTCTTGGCTTCCTCCATTGCCTTGCTCATTGTTCTTGGAACTTTCGGAGGAGGTCCAGTGGTTAATGGTTCACTGGCTGCCCTTTTCTTGCTTGTGGATGTCCCTCTTGGCCCTTGATTCCCTTGATTTTCCCCCTTGTTGGCATTATCCTGACGGGAAAGGAGAGTGGACATACCTTTGAAAAGTGATTGAAGCTGGGCAGGTACTTGGTTCGACAGGTCATCGAGTAGTGCTTTGATTACGTCCTGTCGAAGTTCACTGGAGTTCTGGAAGGCTCGAAGTTCAGCTCTTAGTTCTGCCACTTCAGCCGTTGCTCCTGCAGCTTCTGCTCGAGCTTCCGCAGCCTCATTTGCAGCTCGTCGTGCTGCATCTTCAGCCCACACCGCTTGTTCGAGAAGTTCTGCATGGCTGGCTTGCGATTCACTTGTACCAGCAGCAGGCATTGATGCGTTGCGAACAATAGTGAGTATGCGCTCAATTTGAGCCATCTTCTGAGATTGATCGGCCATGAATTGGCGCACCTTACCAACGAAAGCTTCTTCGGCCTGTCGATCATAATCAGAAGGAGGAGAAGAAGGTTGAGGAGTACCTGTAGTCGGAGGGGACTTGGGTGCTTCCAGATTTCCACCCATGACTTGCAACTGTGAGTCCACCTCTCGATTGTATGTCTGAGGATCAGCAGGAGCACTGGGATCAGAGCTTGAAGGTAGCTCCATGTCAGGCGCTTCCCGGTTTCCACCTGAGGGATGGATCACTTCTCGCTCATCACCTCTCGAACCTGGAACCTCAGCTTCAGCTTCTGGTGGGATTGGATCAGCTAAGGAAGGAACTTCTGTATTGGATGCTTCCCGGTTTCCATCCAATTGAAGATCCTCCTCAGTGTTACCTCTCGAACCAGAGCTGGTAACTTGATCATCTGCCGGAGGGATTGGACTTGAGGGGAGAGTTTGTGCATCGACAGGTGCTTCCCGGTTTCCACCATTGATGAGCACATCATCTTCCTCGTTACCTCTCGAACCAACAGGACTTGAAACTGTCTGCTCAGTTTGCTCATCCGGATGCACCTCAGTCTGCTCAAGAGAGTTAGGAATCACTATGGTGTCAGGAGCAGCTGGTGCACTCCACCTTTGCCTATCAAACATTCTGGCCGCAAAGGTGGGCGCCGTGTCATCTGGGAGTAGGAATGGAGATGGCTGCTCCATATAGATTGGAAAGCCCGGCAGTGTGAGCAACGAAATTTCGCCCTCTCGAACTGTTTGTGCTTCGTCGGTGTCAACCGAGGGTGTGGACTCAAGAGCTGGCAGAAGTAAAACTGAGTTGGGTTCTGCCTCAAGTGCTTCATCGGTGTCAATCGAGGGTGTGGACTCAGGAGCTGGCAGAAGTAAAACTGAGTTGGGTTCTGCCTCAAGTGCTTCAGAGGTCTCGGATTCACCTCTCGAAGCGGCTACCTGTGCGTCCAGAGCAGAGTCACTAACTTGGGACAGAGGAATTGCGGCTGTTGCTATCGGATTTTCAGAATCATCTCTCGCAACTCCTGAGGTCTCTCCTGGACCTCTCGTATCCTCTACTTGATGTCCCAAGGATAAAGCAGTAGCGAGCCTGAGATCTTCTTGATACTGTGCCTCTAATTCAGGATCCACTTCAGGCTCGTCTTCTTGTTCATCAGCAGCTATGCCCTTGCCTTTGTCAGATCGGCCAAGATTCTTCTTGGTCACATGCATTTCATGGGCTAGGTCTCGAAGTTCATTGGCTGGAATATCGGTAAGGTTTAACCAGTTCAAAGCAAAGATCTCCTCAGCCTCCATAACTGCTGCTAGTGCAATCAGTTGATCAAAGGGGCCTGTGCTCCAGTCGATCCATCGGAGTACCCTGGAGAAATCATCCAAACTAGGCACGTCTTCAACACGTTAATACAACTGAGAGGTGACTTCGTCATTCAGATCATGAGGCTCAGCAGATAGGATTTCTGTCTCTGATGCAGCTTCCACTGTCTGCACATCGATGAATCTCTCTCCCTTCCCTCAATTGCAAACCCTTCAAACTCAACAAATATTGAACAACAAAACCGAAACCAACCTTTTTATTAATCGACTGGTTGGTGTTTGAAACTGAGCCTTGCACTTGTTGCTTTAGGAAGTTGAAGATGATGTGCGCCCAGTCCATTTGAACGTTGTTCCAAATGGCATGGAGGATTTTGAGGATGTCCAGATTGATCTCATCGGTTCCGGACACCTTGCTGAGGATGAACTTCATGATGAGGTCAGCTGCAATTGCAAACCTCTCCTTCAAATGGAACTTGCGGAGAGCAGAGGTTGCACTGGACGGAGCAGTCTCCAATCGAATTTTGTCCCAGAAGGCTTGCTTGTCTAGGCTGTAATCCGAGAGGTGCTTGACTGCCTCCTCTGATGCAGTAAAGTCGAATGCAGCCCTTAGGTCACCCACGGAGGTCGTGATGTCAATCTCATTGAATCGGCTCTCAATCTTGCCCTTTGTGACCTTAGCATTCGCGAACCATTCGGTGAAGTCGAGGTCGTGGATGGTTTGATAATCATGAGTCATGTATTTCATGAGCCCAACCTTCTCGAACTTCTTCAGGACTTTCTCTGCTAGCTTCGGGTTCGTCGAGTGGTTGACGAAACCTTCTCTGTCAAGGATGCTCCCCGCCTTGACCTGCTTGATGAGAGTTCGAATGTGGGCCAACTCTCTCTGGTAAGCATCGGAAGATGAGGTTGATGTTGATGATTCGTACGCCATCGTTGAAAGCTTGGTGTTTTGGAGGGAATGTGTACAGTGTTTGTAAATTGGGGATTTTGGGTATTCGGTTTGAGCTTGAATCCGGGTAAGGAAGATGGGTTTGTCTTTTGTATCTTGTGGATTTGGGTCGGATATGTGGGTAGGGTTGAGAGTTTGACCCGACAAGTGATCCCGGTTGATTTAAAAGAATTGAAAGGTCAGAAATACCCTTCTATAACGGTTATGTGTGCATGATATGGTGAGGGTATTTTTGGGAAAGTGTGTAACAGTTTAGGATGAAAAAGTGGGGTTATAAAATAAGATAACTTTATAAGCATGCTCCCACTAATCAAGATAGCGCCCTTAAAACTTGGAAAACCGTCAGTAACCGAAGAGCACGTGGCTATCATTAATTTCCAAATTAGCCGTTCCACATATATCCGTTGAACACATCAGTTTCACCTTTCGAAGGTGAACACTCGTCGGTATCAGTTTAAGGATCTTCCCCCTGAGTGATTGATCCCTAAACCTCCTTATTCCTCCGTCTTGATCTGGTTGACCGCATGACAACATGTTCAAGTGGTTAAGGATCTTCCCCCTGAGTGATTGATCCCTAACCCTCCTTATTCCTCCATTTAGAGATACACACAGAACCAGTTTGTTATCTTTCGAAGTGATCTCTCGAACTCCCCTTCTTCGAGACATAAAGTATATATAGGCAAACTGATTAAGTATCTCTCGAACTACTTGTCGAACACAGATTGCAAGAAGAACAAGATTGATTCATCCAAAAGATATCACTTGGAACATATCCTTAAGTTCACTTAGTGATTTCCAGATACATTACATATGAATCAATATACTGTTAGATTTCCTAGAAACTTTTGTTTGGCCTTGGAAAACCATATAGGAATCTAACGTTAGAGCAGGAACTAGCCATCTAAAATCCTATTTATTCTAGTAACAGAACTAGAGGTGGCTAATTCTTCTTATTCTTCTCTACCTCTCCGCTGCTGCACTCCTCACAGGCTCCATCTCCCTTTTCCTTGGTTCTCCATTTGGTTGAGGGAGATCCTTTTCCGGAATGTGCAGTTGTAAGAGTCCCACTTATACGGGACTCTTCTCCTGATTCCAGTATCCCATCATTGTGGATCTCCACGCATTTGGGGATCCATTCACCTTGGATGGAAATAGGATGCTTGTTTGGATTATCAGGAAACTCCGCAATCTGTTCACCCTTAGTTGATTCTGGATAGTTTTCTCCTTGAAAGTCTTTGGACTTAGCTGCCGATTTCCTTCCTCTATACCAGAATGGTACATCGTCTTTTCCTTTCTTCTTCTCCATGAAGAAGTCGATGACATGAATTGCTGAGAAAACCCCTCTATTTATAGCCCAAAAACTTAGCACTGTTGAGTCACGGGATGCTAAATGAATGACCATTCAATGCTGTGTAACTCCAAAGCTGCCATAAAGTTGATGAAACCGCTCCTCACATGCGAAACAGTTCATGGCACTAAATACAAGGAGATAAGATTTGACCGTTCAACCCAATTCTATCATTCCCAATTCTAACCTTAGTTGAGAGAATCTATTTTCACATAACGCCTTTGTGAAAATATCTGCTAGTTGCTCCTCCGTTGCAACATATTCCAAAGTTATATCCCTTTTCTCAACATGGTCTCGGATGAAGTGATATTTTATGTCAATGTGCTTTGTCCTTGAATGTAGCACCGGATTCTGAGTAATAGCTATGGCACTAGTGTTGTCACACATAATCTTAACCTCTTTACATTCAACACCATAATCCAGTAATTGTTGCTTCATCCATAAAATCTGAGCACAACAACTTCCAGCTGCTACATATCCTGCCTCAGCGGTACTTGTAGCTATCGAATGCTGTTTCTTGCTAAACCATGAGACAAGTCTTCCACCTAGAAACTGACATGTCCCAGATGTGCTCTTACGATCAATTTTACAACCGGCAAAGTCCGCATCTGAATATCCCATAAGTTCGAAAGATCCCCCTCTCGAATACCAAAGTCCAACACTTTGCGTACCCTTGAGATATCTAAGAATCTTTTTAGATGCATTTAAGTGACTCTCCTTAGGACTTGCCTGAAATCTAGCACATACACCTACTGCAAAGGATATATCTGGTCTACTAGCAGTTAAATAAAGAAGAGATCCGATGATACCTCGATACGTAGTTTGATCAACCTCTCGGCCTTCACTGTCAACATCGATGCGTAGAGAGGTTCCCATAGGTACTTTGACTGAAGATTTCCCTTCTATATTGTATTTCCTGAGCAGATCCTTGGTGTATTTCTCCTGGTTGATGAAGATACCTTCCTTAAGTTATCTTACTTGTAGTCCGAGGAAGTAGTTGAGTTCTCCCATCATGCTCATCTCGAACTTCCCTTTCATCAAACTAGAGAACTTCTCGCACAAGTCTGGATTGGTGCTTCCAAAGATGATATCGTCCACATAGATTTGCACCAATAAGATATGATCTCCATCCTTAATTCTAAACAATGTTTTGTCCACTAGGCCTTTGGTGAACCCACACTGAAGTAGAAAACAGGATAAAGTGTCATACCAAGCTCTCGGAGCTTGTTTCAAGCCGTAAAGTGCCTTCTTCAACTTGTATACTTTGTCAGCTCCCACGTCCTTCAAGAAACCCGGAGGTTGTTCAACGTACACCTCTTCTTCAAGAAGTCCGTTCAGAAAAGCGCTCTTGACATCCATTTGATACACTTTGAAGTCTTTGAAGGCAGCATATGCGAGAAAGATGCGAATGGCTTCGAGACGTGCTACCGGAGTGAAGGTTTCATCAAAATCTATTCTTTCCTCTTGGCAGTATCCTTTAGCAACAAGTCTAGCCTTGTTCCTGACAATGACTCCATCCTCATTCATCTTATTTTTGAAACCCACTTTGTTCCAATGACGTTCTGATGATGAGGTCTCAGAACTAGTTCCCAAACGTCGTTCCGTTCAAACTGATGAAGTTCCTCTTGCATGGCTTGCACCCAATCTGGATCACTTAGAGCCTCATCAATCACCTTAGGCTCTATTTGAGATAGAAAGCAAGCGATCATGCTTTCTCTGTATGCTGATCTGGTCCGAACCTTGTCACGTACATCTCCAATTACTTGATCAGCGGGATGGCTTCTAAGCCATCTTAGATCAGGTTGTGGCTCCTTAGTTGACTCCTCGGTGGTTGGTTGGGATGTGGGAGGATCATCTATGATCTGGATTGAATCAACTGAATTAGTAGCATTCTTCTTTGTAGTGTCTTCATCATCTGATTCTGACTGGAGTTCTGCTACATCTCGAACTATCGGCTGCTTCTCATCGAGAGGTAAGTCTGATCTCTCGATCGTTTCCGGCTGAACTTCCTTAGAGTTTTCAGCTACATCTGTTGACTTTGATAGTTGATCTGTCGAAGCTCTATCATCAAAAGAGACATGTATGGATTCTACAACCACCAATCTCCGCTTGTTGAAGACTCTGAATGCTTTACTTGTCGACGAGTATCCCAGAAATACACCATCGTCTGCCTTTTCGTCAAAAGCCTTTAACTGAGTCTTTCCATTGTTGTGGATATAACATTTGCATTCGAATGTGTGGAAGTAGCTTACGTTTGGTTTCCTCCCGTTCCACAACTCGTACGGAGTTTTACCAGCTCCTTTCACGATCAAGGATCGATTTTGGGTGTAGCATGCTGTGTTGATTGCTTCAGCCCAAAATCCCTGAGATATATTGGCTTGTGAGAGCATGGTCCTTGCAGCTTCCTTGAGAGTTCTGTTCCTCCTTTCAGCAACGCCGTTCTGTTGAGGTGTTCGAGCAGCTGACAACTGATGATGAATCCCGTTCTCGCTGCAGTAGCTCTCGATCACTTAGTTAACGAACTCTCCACCTTGATCTGACCGAATCTTGAGTATCGAGACATCCTTCTCAACTTGAACTTGCTTTAAAAGATTTGGTAGGGCAACTTTTGTCTCGCTTTTCTTGGTTAAGAATACGGTCCAGGTGAATCTTGTTTAGTCATCTACTACCACAAGAGTGTACTTCCTTCCTCTCATGCTGGGTGGATCCACCGGGCCAAATAAGTCCATATGAAGAAGACTTAGTTGTCTGGTAGACGATGTCTCGACTTTGGTTTTGAAAGAGGATTTGATCTGTTTGCAACGTTGACATGCCTCACAAATCTTGTCCTTCCGAAACGTGACTTTGGGCAGTCCTTCCACAAGATTCCTCTTAGTAAGCTTGTTGATGGTTTTGAAGTTTAGGTGGCTAAGCTTACTGTGCCAATCCCAGCATAAGTCCTCTTTGCTCCTTGCTAGCATACATAGGGATGGTTTGGCAGATCTCCAATCCACTATGTACATGTTTCCTTTCCTTGCTACTTCCAGGACGACTTCGAGAGATTCCTCTTGTATGATCTGGCACTTGCCTTTGGTGAAGATAACTTTGTAGCCCTTGTCACAGAATTGGCTTGTGCTAAGGAGGTTGAACTTGAGTCCTTCAACGTAGGATACCTCCTTTATCACCAACTCATTCTTATGGATCTCACCAACAGCTTTTGTGTGTCCTTTCTTCTCGTTGTCTCCAAATGTCACCAAGGGACCTTCGATAGGGTGGATGTTCTCTAGCAATGTTAGATTTCCCGTCATATGTCTCGAACATCCACTGTCAATGAACCATACGTCCCTGGTGTCCTGCATGCAAATCAAGCAGATTTAGGTACCCAAACATTGGGTCCTGGTTGGTTAGTAAGTTTAGGCATCCATTTATACCTTGGGCCCATTACTCTAGGCCTAGGTGCAATGTAGCCGTTATACGATTGATAATCATAAGGAATGCTAGCAAAGACTCTGGGCCTCTTAGGTGCATAAATCAGCTTAGGTTGAGGCTTGACCTCGAACTTACGCACCATGCCCTTCATGGACTGTTTGGTCACGTGGTACCGTTGAAACTGGGGTTTATTCCACGGTTCATATTCTTGTGACCAATCCTCATCAGATGGGTAGTGTCTGCCTTCCTCCATCCGTGAGTTCCTAACTCTATGGATCTCAGACCTTCCATATTTGCCTAGAGGCGCATTATATGGAATGTAGCTTCTCTTGTACTCGGAATAGCCTTGCGAGAGATAGCTAGGTGATCTCTCGATATTGTTAACCCGGCCATTCTTCGTAGCTTTCCTATACTTTCCATTGTTGGTGTATAGGGACGGTTTGTGAATAGCTACTCTAGTCTTTCCTGTTGGTCCTTTATGACCTTTATTCGGTTTGGATTGAGATCCTCCATTACTTGAAGTTCCCAAACCGTTGGTCTGCTTATCTCTCGAAAGACAGTTCTGACGGAACCCTAGTCCGGTTCTATCATTTGTAGGTCTATGATCATTTACCATTTTCTCCACTGCTTTGGAGGAATTAGTAAACGATGCAATAACCTCTCTAAGATTAAGCTCTCTAGCCTCTCGAGCTTTGCACTCTTCCTTAAGTTGGATTATTTCAGCTTCTAAATTGCTTACTTTGAGATTTAGCTCTGAATTCTCTTTCGAGACATTCTTAAGCATTTCTCTTTCAGCAATTAGTCTGCTGTTCTCCTCCAGAACTTTAGCATGAGTGCTATTAGCGATGTTGAGGTCCCTCCTGAGTAATTCCATGGTCTCGAAGGGATCCTCATCGCTTCTAAAAGAAGAACATTGGGAAGTAGAGATAGAGCAGCGAGATGTAGAAGTGGAGGTTACCTCATTGTTAATAGCCATTAAGCATTGATCCTCCTCTTCTGTAGTGTATAAACAGATGAGCCCCCTCTCATCCTCTGAGCTGCTGCTGCTCTCGCTGGAGCTTGATGTCTCGGACTCCTCGATTGCCACAAGCGCCTTCCTGCGCGAATGTGTCTTTGATGAGCTTTTGAAGCCTCCTTGTGTTGGCTTCTCCCTGGATTCCTCTTTCCTCCTAGAATCCTTTCCTTCATGGCCTTGATATTTGCTTACCGGTGGGTAAGGACATTCGGCCTTGAAATGCCCCGGTCTCCTGCAGTTGGAGCATAGACCTTGGTTTTCTTCCTCCGTCCTTGTGGATGGATATCTTTCATTTTTCCTTCTTGAGGAGGAAGGTGAACTTGTATTGCTCTCAGGTGTCTTCTTCATGAATTTCCTGAATTTTCTCATAAAAAGAGCAAATTGTTCGTCACATCAAAGATTTGTGGGATTAGGATCTGACCTTGATGAGGTGGATGGTTGATCAGCAACTAGTGCCACATTCCGTCTGTCCACCACGTCCTCATCTCTCGGAAACATCTCAAATTCGAAGGCTTTGAGATCTCTAAATAGTTGGCCGGTTGTGTTGTTCTTCAGATCCCTGTGATCGCGCATTGTGATCACCTTCATCTCCCACTCCTTGGTAAGGCCTCGTAAGACCTTTAGGTTTAGCTCCTTTTGTGGGATCTCCTTCTTGAGATCACTAATCTCGGTTGATAACTTCATGAACCGAGATTCCATGCTGTCGATGCTCTCTCCTGGCTTCATCTTGAAGTCCTCGAACTTCTTCATTGCCACAGTGAGCTTGTTCTCCTTTGCTGTTCATCACCTTCACCAATCAACATCAAAGTATCCCATACCTCTTTTGCCGTGGTGCACTTTCTGACTCTTGGGAAGATGGTTTCGTCTATAGATCTGAAGAGGATATCCTTGGCAATGTTGTCAAGGTTGTTTCTCTTCCTATCATCACTCGTTCATTCTTCCTTAGGTTTTGGTACGTACTTTGGTGTGTCTTTGGTTTGCTCTGCAGAAGTGTTGACCATTAAGATCTTGACTGGTCCAGTTGATATAACCTCGACCATCTCATCATGAAGGGCTGATAAGTACGCAAGCATGCGTGTCTTCCAGTCATCGAACCTGCTAAGATAAAAAAGGAGATGTCTCGACAACATGCTGTCCATATTGAAAATTATCTCGTGCTTTGAAAACTTTTTAAAGGATTTTTCAAAGAATGATCTCTAGGCAATATAAACAAAGGTTTATATCGATCAGAGAGCTTGCTCTGATACTAATTGTTGGTCCCAAGGGGATGAGGTACAAGTCTAGAGGGGGTAAATATGGGAAAGAAAACTTCTCAAGTGAAATGGGTGGTAAATATTGAAATCCAAGTGTTGAATCCTTGATTACAAGCTTCAAATATGTTAGAAACCTAACTCTAAGCCTAATCTAACCTACAAATATGAAACAAAGTGAAAGAGAGTGTATAGGTTTCAATCATGGGTAAAAAACCGAGTTGAAAAATGCTCAAAACAAACTTAAATATAAACAGAGCAGGAGTGACATGGCCAGGGATACGGATGTGTAAGTGGCCGTGTCCCAACTCTCTAGAAATTGCATTTCTCACAGTAAATCGGCGAAAAAGACACGACTAGTGACACAGCCATGCACTTGTCCATGTCTGTTCACCTTCAAAACTTCAGATTTTGGATTTATAGTCTTCACGAAAGTTATAGCCCTTTGAGGTTTCTTTCGAATGACACAAGAATCACTTCATTTGGACATTCCTAGATTGAGATATGGTTAAATAATCGAACAGTGGCAGATTTGGACGAAATCTGTAAGTTGGATCTTCAACTTGAGGGACAATTTTAACCCCTTTGGCAGTTGGATCTTCAACTTGAGGGACAATTTTAACCCCTTTGGCTTCCTTGCTAGGCTTTAATGTCTTTATAGGTGTTGTATCCCTTTGAGTAATCTTTCTAATGGCATAGAAATCATATCATTTGGACATTTCTAGGCCGAGATATCGTCCAACTACTGAACAATGGTCGAAATGAGCTAAAATGACAATGTCTTGATCTTTTGCTCTTCTTTGGTTTTAGTTTGCCTAAATGACCAAGACCATTGAAAATATCACTCTTAGTCTCCCTTGTAAGTGTTGAATCTGTTGGTCCCAAGGGGATGGGGTACAAGTCTAGAGGGGGGGGGGGAGTGAATAGACTTGTATAAGATTTTTGCAAATCTTTTTCAACCTCTCGTATGTATTGGACTTAGGATGTTTAGGTCCGATACCTCACAAGATGAAGACAAAGTTTTATGCGCAGCGGAAAAGTTATCCCCTTTTAATTTGCACGAGTTTGAGTTAGTTCGAGAGGTGTGGTTATATGCAGTGCAGTTCGAGAGATAGTTAGCGAGATGTAAAAACAGAAAGTAAATGCGAGAGAGATTTTTAAGTGGTTCGGCCAACCCGCCTACGTCCACTCTTCTTCTAGAAACTCCCTAGAAGGATTGCACTAAAACTTCCCTTTTTAGTACAATATCGAGCGCTTGAGCTTTGATCACGAAGCCCGCCTCAAGCCTCAGGTTTTTCGCCCCGCTTCTTGTTACTCCACCTCTCGAGCACTTGAGCTTTAATCACCAAACCCGCCTCAAGCCTCAGGATNTCACGTCCTTATATATGAGAGTTGAGGAATAATTCCGTTGGAGGGAAAATTATTCCGTTTGAAATCTGTCTCCCATGCCGATCATGGGACTTGCATATTTTTAGCATGTTTCATGGAGTGGTAGTCTTGTAACTTGAACCTTTTGTCTTGTAGTGAATATCTCATATTCCACTATCTTGAGTCCATACTCCACTTACTTCTTTTGGTAAAAGTTACTCTTTTTATATTCCCATTGATCCTCGTTTTAGGGAATAAGACCGACCTCTGATTGGTGCATCTTCTATCCGTTGGTTGTGGAGTTCTGACGTGGCATCCACTTCCGGCTATTCTATTTTCCCATAATACTCTGTCAGCACCTCCTTAATATTTTATCTCCATGATATTCTTTTTCTCCAAACTTAGATTACTTTATCTATGCGTGTTAACTGCCGTTCAGTTCATTGGAGAAGTGCTAGTCTATCGAGACCAAAATTAATGTCTCGACTATTTGATGTCTCGATCTCATGTCTCGAACTGGATTGATGTTTCGAGAGATTCCATCTCTCGAACTCTGCTTATGTCTCGAGACTTAGTTGATGTCTCGCAGACCCTTATTCCTCCAGTGATGTCTCGTGCCTTCTTCTGATCTATCTATAAGCTTACAACACGAAACTTCTAAGATGTTCGAACAAGTTCACCTTAAGCTTAAATATTTTCCGAGTTGAGCTCAATTACCCGGTTGTATTTTCGCTCATAGTTTACTTGTCGAACTTACATATATTTCCTATCTATCGAGACTTAGGGGATTGAACATTACATTTGGTATCATCAAAACCTATTACAGTATGTTCCTAACAGAATCCACCTCCATAGCTTAATATTTGGCTCCTATTGACTCCAAATGCATCCAAAATGCTCTTTTTGACTCGAATGCCCACCAGATTGCATGAAACTGCTCCTCTTTGCTCCTAAAGCTTCCCAAAAACCAAAATCTTTGCAAAATAACACAATTTAGTCTTAACCTCATGAAATTTGGAATGATCTATAAGCAAAATGTCTTAATGAAAGGGGGGATAATATAGAAAAATAAACACTTATCACTCCAAAAATAAACACTTATCACTCCACATCAATCCTTTCTACAAATGTTACCAGGTTTACCTAGATTCTAATAGTCCCCTTATGATCTACTGCTTTTTGGGTCTCATTCTCATAAGCTTCCACCTTATCATCAACAACAATATTTGGGTACTATGTTAGAATATCAAGTATTATAAGCATATTCTGCACACATTTTTTCCACACATTTATAGGCATGTGCCCGCTTAAGTTGGGATTAACATCAAACTATACTAAGACAACACCGAAAAGAATCACAGCTTGTGAGTCGGGGTCTTAGCCACCTTGGTCAAGAAGGTGAGCTGCTCAATCAATTCAATCCTTCCAGTTCCCTTTCCACCCCTTCCAGAAACAATTTCCCTGAACTTCTTATTGACAATATCCCAAGTGATTTGACTAGGATCCTTAAATAGTTTAACCATAAGCTTATCTTTTTTGCTCAACATTTTCTCCCACCATGTACCAGCTCGGTTAACTCATCATGACCTTCACCCTCATCCTCATTCTCTTTTGAATTTGTTTTTTTGTTGGAAAAAATCACACTTCATGTGACAACGAAAATCACATACTCGACACCGTGCACAAATGAGAGATAAGACACAATAGCCCAAAGAAAATATAGAGACACACGATTTACGTGTTAAAACCCAAGAACCATGGGGAAAAATCACAAAACCACCACCAACAAAGTTTCCACTATAACAAATCTCGGGTACAAAGTTTTAGGCCACCACATAAGCCATACATCCATAAATCATCAAATACAACAACTATATGCCAAAGACTTCTATTATGTTCAAAAGGAATACTAACTCGTACTTAAAATATTCAACCACCACGAACAAGATGAAAAAATAAAAATATTACGAGAATACTCAAAAGATGTATGGAACAAACAAGCTGACTGCCAAAAAAGTATTTGATGAAGAAACCATCCAAGAACCTCGGCAAACTCACGACAAAATCATCAAACGTGTGACAAATTTCGTCGAACACGCTGTCGCGGTGCCACCGAAAAATAGTGGAGAAAGAAGCAAAAGATGATTTTTTTTACTACCGTTCACCGCCTCTCTGGTCACCTTCCTTGCATCCACCCTAATGCATATATATAATATTTGGAGAATAAACAAAAGAAAATTGGATTCCTTTACATTCTGCCACCACCTAACTTCGTTCTCACTTCCCTAATTTTATACATACATACATACATACATACATACATATATATTGATATCTACTATTTTGTACAATAATTCACCTCTTATTTTAGTTGTTTTGATGCTTATTTTCTTTATCCTAATGAAATTGAAAATTGTTTGTGTGTTATATTATCCCAGAGTTGAATTATTCACAAGGAGCAGCAAAGGAAGAATTTTGGAGCAGTTTGGACAAGTTTTGGAAAAAAAGGAAATTACTAAGAAAGAATAGGAAACAAGAATAAGAATTGGAAGTTGTCTCATGGGCCCAAGACCCATCTATCTCCTATATATTCTACATATTCTCTATGATTTAGGGAGTTCCCAACCCTAGTTAGTTTTAGTTTTATTTCTCCCCTTCTCTTTATATTTCCCTAGCATAGTTTAGATTAGTTATATATTAGATTATTTAATTTCAAGCTTCGAATCTCAGAGTGAAGTTGGATTTGTTCTTCATCAGTAAAGTTCTCTTATTCCTTTATTTACTTTTTTCTCAGATTTCTTGCAATGTTTATGGTTATTTATTATTGCTTTGTTTTGTTTACTTTTATGATGCATGAGTAATTAGCTGTTGGGTTTGGATTAGGGTCCTATTGCTATTCTTGATGCTAGATTTGTGATTATTGCATAAAGGGAAATAATTGTTTACCTAGGGTTTATGTTTGAGTTGGATTATATTTTCCTCTTATTGATAATTGATGCGCAGCTTTTATTGATTTGTTTTGGAGAGGATTTCATCACAACGAAAGTTGGGTGAAAGACTTAGCCTAACCAATTTCAACCCAATTTTTCCTACTATGAGAATAGGGGTAATTTGGGGGCTTATAATGCTTTTGTGTTTAAGGTTATGATTGATGCATCACGAAAGTGGGGCAATCTTAGCCTAATTATTGTTATTGATTACGAAAGTAGCTAACTTGAATTCTTGAGTGCATTGCCAACAAATCCCTTGGTTAATTATTTTTCCCTAATTTTGATATTGTTAGAGCATCAAGATTGCAATACCCCTAATCTGACCCCACTCTTTTATCATATAGTTTATCCCTTATTTTATTTGCATCTTTTATTTTCTTTTAATTCCTAAATCATAGTTTGCTTGGATTCTAGTGAATTCCAATACTTTAGTGCCTAGAATTCTACATATCATACAAGTACGTGTCATAGTCCCAATCCTCAGCGGAACGACATTTACACCCTCTTTTACAATATATATAGGTGCGACCGTGCTCTCCCGTGCGGCCGTGCGGTTCACACCACTCAATGTTAAGAAACACACCACACAAATATGCACTGTGGTGTGTTTCTTAACATTGTGGTGTGTTTCATTGTGGTGTGTTTCTTAATATTATTTTTTAAAAAATGTTAAATATGGTGCGTTTTGCGTATAAGTTAGATCGCTTTTTTAGCTCTTTTTTATTTCCTTTTTTTTTTTTAACAAATAACTTTTTTTTACTTGATTTTACTAATACTTTTACTATTTAAAACAAATCTTATTATTATCGAAGTAATAAAAGTATTTTTCAAATTAATCAAAATTTAATATAAAATATAAAATACTTTATTTTGGGGGTTGTATTTTGAATTAAATCTTGTAAATAAATGATGGGTCACACTTGTGTGAGACCGTCTCACGGATTCTTGTTCGTGAGACGGGTCGGGTCGGGTCAAAGCACCATGCAAATGTCATACTTATATGTGCAAATGTCATACTTATATGCTCAAATATAACACTAATCAAGAATACAATTATTGTTACTTATACGAGAAAAAGTAATACATTTTTCATAATAAGTAATGTTGACAAGTGCCCCTTACTTATACGGGCAAATATAATACTTTTGAGAAAAAATGTAATACTTTTAAATCAAAATGTAAAAGTATTGTATTTTCCCTTAAAAGTATTACATTTACCCTTATAAGTAACAAAAATTTTATTCCTGATTAGTATTACATTTGAGCATATAAGTATGACATTTGTGCATATAAGTGTTACATTTGCATCTTGACCCGACTCGACCCGACCTGTCTCATTGGTGAGACGGTCTCACACAAATTTTTGCCATAAATGATTACCTAATCCATAATTGATTGGTATGAGGTACTTCCGAGGTGGTTATTAATGATTAAGCGAGAGTCCCTCAGACTAGGAGGGTTTCGGCCTATGTGGCGATACTAAGCTAGGTGTTCGGGTTCTAAAAAATAAAAAGAAAATTAAACGAACAATCCTGTCCAAACAAAAGTAAAGAGCCGCTAGAACTATATCAAAATTTCATAATGATTTAAGTAGATCATTCATTAGCGCAAAAATTAATACGATGTAAAGATCGTCGATTCACACAAGAAATACGTATATATATACCCAACTGACATATGTAAGACCATGTCTCAAGGAATACTTATCTTTTGATTTTGAAATTCACAATGGAATATTGACTTCAATATTTTAGGTTGCTCAATTGCATCTGCTTATCGTTGGTTACGAAGCTATGGATTAGATTGCTTTCCAGGTTAAATGAAATTTAAATAAATAGAAGGGCTTGTTCTAGCTTACTTAGTCGCTTGACCAGGCATTTTTTATATGCGGTGTGTGCCAATCATATAAGTAGATTCCAACAAAGTTGTTCAGGAAGTGTATTTTGATAATTTCTTCCGAGAACACTTTTTATTGACTCATCTCTTTTTTATATCTTAATCTTTCGAATATTATTCTTCTGACCACTCTTCTTCTAGGTGAGATCCTTTCGAGATAAGATTACAATTTTACAAATTACAACCATGAAAGATTGAGGGATGTTGATCGTCCCTAGGTAGTTCAGATCGACAAAGATAAATTTGATTATATTGTTCTTTGGGATGACATTTTAAACATAATTCTTGAAAACTAATAACCACAAAGTGAATAGAAATCGGTGGAAGCTAAGCAAACAACAAGGGATCGGGTGAATGTACTCAAATAAACTAAACAAGTAATTTAAAAAAGGCTAAGGAAAGAGGGATTGATTGAGGAATCAATCAAAAATTAATTTTAAATTATGAAATACGTTATTTTGGGGGTTTTAATAATTTAGTTAAATTAAATTTGGAAAGAAGTAATATTTTAAATTAAATCTGGTAAATGGATTACGTAATCAAGAATTAAGAAGTAACATTAAACCTATCCAAATTTAATGAACATTATTTAAGTGTAAATAACATCAATCTTATACCAAAGACCTTGTGGTCTAGTGGCATTCATTGTACATTTTCACATGAATGGGAGTGGGTTTAAGCTTCAGTGGAGGCGGGTAGAGAATAGTTATATAATTTATATAAGAGATGCGAATAATGCTTACTTCCCGCTTGTTTTTTATATTAGTACTTGCCAAAACTCAATAAAGCTTGCCGCTCAATGACAATTGCCTTGCTACTCATTTGAATTTGCTTTATTCATTTTTTTTACGCAAGTTTTTTTATCACGCGGTGGCCGAGGCATGGCCGAAGCCCTGCGTGGCTGAGGTGGCCCCGGCCGTAGGTGGCCGTGGCATGGCCTCGGTCGTATGTTCCGAAATTTTTTTTTTGTTTATTTTTGTTTTATGATCTCAACAATGTAACAATAGAGAGGCATTGCTTTATTGGAATAATTTGGGCAGACCATGATTAACATTACACTGAATCATTACTGATAGTATTTTGTTAAATGCTCGGAGTTCCATATCCTATCGATCAATCTGCCTCCTACTGTCATCAATTTATACGTTCCTAGGCGAATGACTTCTTCGATGATGTAGGGTCCCTCCCATTTCTTCGCGAACTTGCCCCTTTCTAAGGACTGACTGGCTTCTCTCCTTCGCAATACGTAGTCACCTACTTGGAAGTATTGAGGTCAGATCTTTGCGTCGTGATAAGATTTCAACTGTCGGTTGTAGTTCTCCATCCTGCAGAATGCCGCTTCTCTTTTTTTATCTATGAAATTGAGATCCACCCCTTGCTGGAGTTCATTTCGGCTTGGCTTATACTCCTCCACTCTCCTACTTGGTGCCACCACTTATATTGGAGCACAAGCCTCGAATCCATAAGTGAGGGCGAACAGAGTTTCCCCAGTAGCCCTCCTTGGCATTGTGCGGTAAGTCCAAAAAATATTGTCAAGCTCTTCAATCGACGTTCCGACAGCTACCTCCAATTTCCTTTTTAAACCATCGAGGATGGTTCTATTCGCATTCTCCACTTGACCATTAGCTTGAGGATATGAGACCGCTACTCGACTATGCTAGATACCCCATTCTGACAGGAACTCTAAGAATTCTCTTGCTTCAAATTGGCGTCCATTGTCAGTAATTACTTGAAGGGGAATGCCAAAGCGACACAGTATACTTTTTTTTCCACAAATGTTTTGCACCTCGCTGCCATGATATTGGCAAGATGTTCTGTAACACCCCGGCTCGGCTGTACCGAACAACCGGAGTGGTTACCGCCACACCTAGACTGAGCCCAATCAAATACAAGAAGAATCCACTCTAGGTGCACAGGCTAAAGATGAAGAAACTGTACCCCGTAATCATAACCATCATAACTATATATATATATATATGTATCATCAGTAAAAGAGTAGCTAAGTTAGCTACTAAAAGGTACCATTGGTTTAATTACAGCCCTCAAAGAAGTTTGAGCTAGACCCGACCTTTACTAGCCATTTGGAATTAGCATGGCTACAAAAGATATATACACAAAAAGGAGTATACTTCGGAGAGGGAGGAGCAGGAGGGTCAGGAGCGCAGCCAGGAACATAGGGATCGTCATCTAACAAGAACTGCACATAGTTATCATAGTCCAATACTGGAACCCCAAACTCAGATGAACTTTCATCGCTCGTCATCTGTTAAAAGACACATCGAAGTGTAGTTAGCGCGACGGCTAAGCAAGGATATCCGCGGGTTATTCAAAACTAAATAAAGGTTTTGGTAAAACTTTTTACATGGAAACCCTATACCTTACTCATCAGCAGGGATTCTACCTGCAACAGTTATAAATGGCAACTTGCACACATATTAGGCAAAATTCAACATCATCTTGAATCATTTTCCCTCTAGACGAGGTCATTTGAAGATCATTTACTCAGCCAAAGAATATAAGGCTAAACATTTAGGCATGCAAGCAAGTAATGGAAAAACACAAATTCCACACCTTGCTCTCAATCACTTTATTTGCAAAAACTTTCCCTCAAAAGGGAATTCTCATCACTTTTCACCTTTCAAAGAGAGATCACCCACAACCTTTGGGTATTTTCACTACTTGTCACATATCTCCTTTCCGTAGCTACAGCGTAACTACATTCATATTTAAAAATCCACTTGGTCCTAGATAGAAAGTGAGTGTGAGGCCTCAGAGTATCCTTTCTCCACTTTTGACTGACCACTTGGATCGTTCAACTCGGGTTCAGTGGTCATCGCCCGGTCTAATACTGATCCCCTGGACTTATAGGAGCGTTGGAATGATTCCTAGCTAGCCTCACTAGGTTCATAAGAACGACCCCTACCCGAAAATAGAGTGACTATACTTAAGTGTGCACACCCCCGCAGGAGACCTTTTTCCTTCCGGCTGATATAGTACTCGGCGAATAGATTTCGCCCACAGTATGAACTGGTCATACAATAACATAACCACCATACGGGAAGGCACTTTAAGCTCTCTATCCCGTAGGCTACAAGACAAGGTCCTTCACCACTTTTACTAGAACTAAGGTTTGAAAACATTTTTCCACCTTTTCCCTTTTCTTGCTTTGAAAATATTTTGGACATACTTGAGTCAATTCCAATACTCGGAATTCGATTCCCTCTTTTAACCAAATCCGGAAATTTCCCTTTTCTCTTGCAAAACATTTAGATAATCCACTAACAGCCCTTCACAATGGTAAATCAAGTGTAACCATTCTACACTTCCAACCCCACATTTTTCACATAAGTTCCATACTTGACACATACATCTCAATACATATAACATATGTACTTCCCAACCTTAACATAGGCATAATACACAAAATACATTTACTCTTTACATGTACATAATACCACCTCCTTATAAGAAAATTTCAGCTTGGCGCAGTCCGAAAGATTGAGCCGGTAAAAATAATTCCCGAACTCTTTTTCACTTGAAATTTTTATGGTAGAACCCCAACTCATAGTACTTGATGTCCATAAAAAGTTTTGATCATTTTGATCCGCGAATAAACACAGAAAATTCCATTTTTGCCCTTGACAGTGTGCTATCCAGAATTTTTCTCTCTGGACCAGTTTTGGAAAAAAATTCGAAAACCATACTTATACTACTCCGATCATTATGAAATTTTATATGCAGGTTCTACACTTATAGAACTACATATCTGAAAAAAATAGAATCAAAATATCTTACCAATTTTTCCCAATAAATCTCGGAAGTTACTGCCAGAAATCTATCTTGATTTTCAATATTTTCACAAGTATAAGCCTATATGGACATAAATACAACATATACATGCATATATTAGCTATGAACATGTACACAAAAACTACCAAAAATTCAAAGAGTAATTTCTTGAACCATCTAAGAGTTCCTCAAGTTAAACACATAATTTTCACATAACACATAGATTTCATGTACACCAATCAACCACAATTCACAACCTAGCTATCAATTATCTAGTTTCAAATAACCTCAACCAAATAAAGGGATTCCTTACCTCCTTGAGAGTATATTAACACCGTAGGATGAATTTTGGATCTTTTCCCCCAATTTACTCAAAACCCTAAGATCAAAATCAACACCATAACAACAAATATTAAGAACTTAAGCTTAGATTCATGCTCTAGGAGGAAAAACAAAGCTTTCCACCGAATAAAATCGAAGTTTTACCGAATAGTTTGACACTTGTGAAGAAACTTGGCTATGGAAGCAAGCTTTAATGGAGGAAAAATGGTGAAGAAGATGAAGATGATCACACTTTCTCTCTCTCTCTTTGATTTCGGCAATTTGAAGGGAAATGGAAAAAAATTAAAGACAAAGCTTATATATTATATGAGGGAGCTTGTAGGATAAGCCACATTATTTGGATCATCTTCAAGAATTAATTAAATAATAACATGTGGCTAGAAATGGTGACAAGTGTCAAAATCTTATGGTAACTCAAGAAAAATATCTTCAATTGGACTGGTAAGGGTCAAAACAGATATAATTTCGGTAGGAAATAATTTAAATAGGAATAATTCCGAAACTAAAAATTTATCTCAGACTGAAACTCAAAATTGGGCTAGGTTCGGTACACCGCGAAATTCTGCGATGTTACGGTCAAAATAAATTTTCACCCTTGTAGTCCGTCTAATTCCAACTTAACTAAGCAGGAAGTTCATACTTAGTCATAATATGCATAATCATCCATTTCCTAGGAAATCCGAGCTGAAAATTCGTTCCTTAAAAATTTTACGGTTCGCGACCGGTACGTATGATCGTAGCTTAATAACAACTATACTCCCTTATAAAAATTCCTTTAAAGCATCGGGAGATCATCTTATGAATTTCATAGCCTAAAGACATATTTTCGAACCATAGTCTTATAGGAATAGGCGAGGGGTTACATGTTCGGCTTCCACCCACTTAGTGAAGTAGTCAACAGCCACAATGATGTATTTCCGGCTTCCAGAGCCCGTAGGAAGGGCCCCCACCAATATATTTCCCATCTTGAGAAGGGAATTGTTGTACTCACGGGAGTATAATTAGTTGCAGGCCGACCTGGTAGCATTTCAAGCTCTTGACATTTAGGGCATCGCCTGGCGTATTCCACGCACTCCTTCCACATTTTTGGCCAGAAGAAGCCCTGCAACATGATGCGACGAGCTATAGTGTACCGCGCACCCCTTCATGGATTTCTCTCATCATCAATTTTGCTTCATCGGGGTACACACACTTCAGAAGCGTGCCGTTATAAGACCGCTTATATAATATATCACCTAGAATGATGTAGCTAGATGCCCGTAACTTCGCCAACTTGGCGTCCTACTCGTCTGCTAGTAGAGTGTCATCCTTCTTGTATTTTTTAATATGCTCAATCCAGCATGGTTCTCTAGTTTGCACGGGGCAAACCCACTAGAGATCAATGCTTGAAGTCTCTAAATCTTCTAACCGAGCGATCTTGCAAATGTGGTTGGGGATTCCAGTGCTCAGCTTGGAGAGCATTTCAGCGTCGGCATTTTGCTCGCGGGGTACTTGGTGAATTTCATACCCCTCAAATTCACGTCGGGTTTTCAACACCGCGTCCCTATATCTTTGCATACTACCTTCGTTGGCCTCATACTTCCCCATGACATGATCGACTACCAGCTTAGAGTCACACCGAATACGAATCGTCTCTGCTCGTAGCCTTGCTGCTAACCGTAGCCCATTTAGGAGGGCCTCATATTCCGCCTCATTATTTGACAACTTGAAGTGGAATCTGATGGCATAGTAGGCGCGAAACCATTCTGGAGTAATGCACCACCCCACCACCGCAACCTTTACTATTGGAAAAACCATCCGTAGACAAGGTTCACCATCCTCCATCCTCATTTTCTACCTAATCCGTCACCTCCCGAGCCATGCACTCCACTATAAAATCTGCAAGAGCTTGACCTTTGATGGCTGGCCTCGACCTGAATTCAATATCAAATTGTCTGAGGTATATGGTCATCTTGCATCCTAGCGGAGTTAGAATTTCTCAAGAAACTTCCCAATTGTTGATGCAAGAGTACATGGATGGGATGGGCTTGGAAATAGTGGGCCAACCTTTTTGAAGAAGTGACCGCTGTAAATACCGTCTTTTCCACCAAAGTGTACTGTAGTTCCGCGTCATGCAGGGCTTTGCTTACATAGTAAATGGGGCGCTAAGTCCTCCTTCCTCTTTGACCAGCACGGAGCTGATAGCACCGTGTGACACACCCAAGTAAAAGAGTAGGGTTTCAGCCGCCTCTGGCTTTGCAAGTAAGAGTAGGGATAACAAATATTTTTTCAACTCGTCGAAGGCCAACTGGCAACCTAAAGTCCATTCAAACCCCTTGCTCTTCTTTAGTATCTGGAAGAAGGGAAGGGATCGCTCGGCCGATCTAGACAAAAACCAACCCAAGGCCGCAAGGCGACCATTGAGCCTCTTGACCTCTTTTATGGACCGCGGGTGTTCCATGTCAAGAATGGTCTTCACCTTTTTTGGGTTTGGTTTTATTCTATTTCTGGTAATCATAAAACCCAGGAATTTGCCCCCATGAACTGCAAAGGTGCATTTCTTTGGGTTCAAGCGCAAATTAAAATCTTTCATAATGAAAAATACCTCATTAATGTCTTGGACATGAGAGACGGCATTGTGACTTTTGATGATCATGTCGTCCACATATGCCTCAATGTTTCATCCTAGCACCTTTCTAAATAATTTGGCCACCATCCGAGTACAAGTGGTGCCTGCATTTTTTAGGCCGAACAACATAACCAAGTAGCAGAATATATCTTCTAGGTTGGTGAATGCAGTGTTCTCGGCATCTTCCTCAAAGGAAATGGAAGCAGAGAATAAGAGAAGAAATGTAATACCCCGTAAAATTACTTCAAATAAACGATATTATTTTTAAAAAAATACTCTCGAAAACAAAATTCATTTTTTTACGATAAATATTTTTAGTTCAAATGCTATTAAACCAATTATTTTAACTATCAAAATCTTCTATTCAAAAATTTTCTATTCAAAATCTACATGAGAGGAGTCTACCAACATCATTTTTATAACTATCAAACTTACAAAGCCCAAATAATTTTTTCTTCCTAAGTCCAATGACTTTGCTTGAGCCCAAAGTATTCCTAAGCCCAATTTTTAGTCCATGACCCAATTATGAAAATTAAAATTTTCTAGAATCATAACCCACTTTCTTCACCCTTCTATAAATATCCCCAGTCTCCCTTTCATTTCTTCCTTGTCTCTCACGTGAAGATCCCAAGAGCTCCTAAACCCTAAGCGGTAAGACTTCATCTTTTTCTCCATTATTCCTTCTTCACTACTTCACATATCCTCTATGTTTGCTTTGTTCTTGTGTTTGTGTATGTATTGAAAAATGGTATTGTGGTTGTGTGTGGTTTTGCTTGGACTTAAGGTGAAGGGGAAGTTTATGATTAAGCCTAATGATTAGGAGAAAATTTTGCTAGAGGATTGAAGGATGTATGTGTAGTGGGAATTGCATGTGAAGGGTCAAGGGTGTTAAAACGAAGAGTCATGAACTCCCCGAGTGTCGTATCTCTCGCAGATGGCAAATTGGAGAATATACGGCTTTGCTTCCTTGGTTTGTTTGAATAACGTTAAGATGGATCATGTGGATATTGGTAAAAAGGAAATGTTAAGAGGGCAAATGTTTATGAAATAAAGAAGTAAACAAAGGGAAATAAAGGCGGATGGGGCTAAGATATCATGGAGATTGGTTAAAGGTGCGAGGTAGAGTATTGATTTCCATTGAGTTACGGTTGAAGGAGCTTGGAACATTGTCCTGAGTGGCGTCACACTCAAGCTCCCAATCCTCAGTCGGTTGGGGAATTTTGTCAAACACTTTGTCTACAAGTTCCCTCCGGATCTCATCTTCTCAGATTGAGAACGGGAGATGTGGGTAGTGGGCTACATCTCTTTGCGATATCTCGCCAAAGAGATGATCCTATACTCTTGGAGAGACCGGGGCCCACAATCCAACAAGATCATACAAAACATACACACATATTCAACATTCCTCAAAGAAATCAAACTCATTCATCAAATTAGATCATGAACACCAATCATCCATTCAATCTAGCCCCTATCCTAGGGATTAGCCTCTCATAGGCTTTAACAACATCAAAGCATCAAAATAGAAAAGCATATCTACAAGATCAATATAAAAAGCAAACAACTTTAAGGAAAAAGGAAAGGCAAGAGTAATCCAAAGAGAAAACAAATCTTTAATGAAAGAAGTTACCCAAAAGATCTTCAAAGCTATGGAGATCTAGTTCTCTTCTCCAAGGAGCTCCTCATCCTCTCCTAATCCTATCTAAACCTAACCTAAAATGTAGAATAGAAATTGTGACCAAAGACTCCCTAAACCTAGCTGAAATGTCCCTTAAATACTAAAACATGGCACAGATTTTATGGTGCCGCCCCACGTCTGCCACACGCGTGTGGACTGGCGTGGACGGTTATTGGAATATTTCCACGCCAGCTCACACGCGTGTGAGGCTCGTGGGCGTGGTTTCTTCATTTTCGTTTCCTTTTGTTGTTTCCGGTTTGGTCTTCGTGTGCTCCCATGTGGATTGATTCTTCCTTTCAATGATTTATGCTCCTTTTCAGTTGATTTCAGCCTTCATTCCTGTGGGAATTCTTCAAAACACTCCACACAGAACTCATTTGCAATTTGTTAGTAAAATAGCATGTAAACACGTAATTGCACTCTTTAAGACTTATTTTTAGCAAGAAATCAACTTACTGAGTTATAGATAAATAGGTACTTTTGGCGTCTATCAAAGTTTCCACACTTTAGATTGCTCGTCCACGAGCAAATTATACATTCAAAACCTTCTCATTTAGATGTCAAAAGTATCTATGCCAAACATATGCTCAATGATAAACATTTATTCAAAACACAATCTACCAGGAGATGTGAAATCCTTCATAATATCTTCAAGGAATGATAAAAATGTGCCATACACTGCTATGAATATTCAAACAAAGNGAGTGTCGTATCTCTCGCAGATGGCAAATTGGAGAATATACGGCTTTGCTTCCTTGGTTTGTTTGAATAACGTTAAGATGGATCATGTGGATATTGGTAAAAAGGAAATGTTAAGAGGGCAAATGTTTATGAAATAAAGAAGTAAACAAAGGGAAATAAAGGCGGATGGGGCTAAGATATCATGGAGATTGGTTAAAGGTGCGAGGTAGAGTATTGATTTCCATTGAGTTACGGTTGAAGGAGCTTGGAACATTGTCCTGAGTGGCGTCACACTCAAGCTCCCAATCCTCAGTCGGTTGGGGAATTTTGTCAAACACTTTGTCTACAAGTTCCCTCCGGATCTCATCTTCTCAGATTGAGAACGGGAGATGTGGGTAGTGGGCTACATCTCTTTGCGATATCTCGCCAAAGAGATGATCCTATACTCTTGGAGAGACCGGGGCCCACAATCCAACAAGATCATACAAAACATACACACATATTCAACATTCCTCAAAGAAATCAAACTCATTCATCAAATTAGATCATGAACACCAATCATCCATTCAATCTAGCCCCTATCCTAGGGATTAGCCTCTCATAGGCTTTAACAACATCAAAGCATCAAAATAGAAAAGCATATCTACAAGATCAATATAAAAAGCAAACAACTTTAAGGAAAAAGGAAAGGCAAGAGTAATCCAAAGAGAAAACAAATCTTTAATGAAAGAAGTTACCCAAAAGATCTTCAAAGCTATGGAGATCTAGTTCTCTTCTCCAAGGAGCTCCTCATCCTCTCCTAATCCTATCTAAACCTAACCTAAAATGTAGAATAGAAATTGTGACCAAAGACTCCCTAAACCTAGCTGAAATGTCCCTTAAATACTAAAACATGGCACAGATTTTATGGTGCCGCCCCACGTCTGCCACACGCGTGTGGACTGGCGTGGACGGTTATTGGAATATTTCCACGCCAGCTCACACGCGTGTGAGGCTCGTGGGCGTGGTTTCTTCATTTTCGTTTCCTTTTGTTGTTTCCGGTTTGGTCTTCGTGTGCTCCCATGTGGATTGATTCTTCCTTTCAATGATTTATGCTCCTTTTCAGTTGATTTCAGCCTTCATTCCTGTGGGAATTCTTCAAAACACTCCACACAGAACTCATTTGCAATTTGTTAGTAAAATAGCATGTAAACACGTAATTGCACTCTTTAAGACTTATTTTTAGCAAGAAATCAACTTACTGAGTTATAGATAAATAGGTACTTTTGGCGTCTATCAAAGTTTCCACACTTTAGATTGCTCGTCCACGAGCAAATTATACATTCAAAACCTTCTCATTTAGATGTCAAAAGTATCTATGCCAAACATATGCTCAATGATAAACATTTATTCAAAACACAATCTACCAGGAGATGTGAAATCCTTCATAATATCTTCAAGGAATGATAAAAATGTGCCATACACTGCTATGAATATTCAAAGGAATGATAAAAATGTGCCATACACTGCTATGAATATTCAAACAAATGATAAAAATGTGCCATACACTGCTATGAATATTCAAACAAAGCGAAACCCCTGTCCATACACTGCTATGAATATTCAAACAAAGCGAAACCCCTGTCGGTCAACTGCTATGAATATTCAAACAAAGCGAAACCCCTGTCGGTCACAAATTGGACATTTAATTAGTTTTCACAATATCAAGCATGCAGTCCAAAATTTCATTCACCTCTCATTGTGCAAAGGCCTTAAGCTGATCCCCCTAGTGGGAACGATGTACAAAACCTAATCAATCGGCCTCCCTTATTGCCAAAGCCCAACGTAAAAGTAAGTGAAAATAGATCCATGGGCCTCTCTCCGCCAGTGGCTTGGGCGGTTACTCATTTTTCTCACTTCCTAGGGTAAAATCGCCAAGCAACCCGACTTCACATGGAGTTCCATGCTTTTTCAAAGGCAGTGCAATGGGTGCTTGAATCCTAGCGAAGCGGCTTCCCTCATCTCGATTTTCTCATCTCCTAGGGCCATTTTATTGTGAACAACCGACTCCAGATATAACATTTGTGTATTTAGGAGACTATGGTTGTTCACCACCTAGCGAGATGGCTTTCCTCGTTTCTTAACTCGGGGATTGGCCTTTTTGCCTTTTCTACTCATTTCTCCGAACGACAACCCCGCATGCCTTTTACTTAGGGAAACAGGGATATTTCACTCAATGCTCACAGAAAGCTCTCCTTTTGCCCCATGTTCTATTCTATGATTATTCAATTTCGGGCTTCGCTTAGCTTATCTTTCTGAAATTAGGGGTTGCACACTCCCACTTCGAGATATCCTTAACTAAGGTCTTTACAAAATATGAGGTGAATACCACACAAGCATACAACTTTTCAAAATTTTTAAACGTCGAGGTAGGGGTACTTCCAAGGTTATTCAAAGAGTAAACTTTTTGGCACAGATTTAGCATTCTCCAAAGATAGAATGAATAACAACACATGCTTGTGGCTTGATTATTTTTCAAACAAATGAGATACAGCTCTTAATTAAGATTTTCATTTCAAGCACAGCTATAACTCTTTCCACACTTTAGACCAAACATCGTCCTCGATGTTGACTTAGAATGTAATAAAATAGAGAAACAACAAAACATGCATTTTTCCACACTTTAAAAGGAAAACATGAAGTTCAAATAATAGATAAACAAGGGATAAGAGGTAGATGACCTAGTAAGCATCCCATGTCATATTGCTTCAAAATGCTTGGATGGATGATTCTCATATTCTTGCAACGAGATCTGCATGGAAATATGGAGTCTATAAAAATAGGGAATTTCAACTCGGATGTTATTTGACAAAATAAAGTAAAGATAGTAATAAAGCATGGTAAATAACGGGTTGCCTCCCGGTCAGCGCTACGTTTAACGTCTTTAGCCCGACGAAAATGTCATGAAGATTGTGCTACTCATCTTCCCAGGGTATTAGCCTACAACACTGGACTGTCCCTTTCGAATTTTCCGTTCCATNCATACACTGCTATGAATATTCAAACAAAGCGAAACCCCTGTCGGTCACAAATTGGACATTTAATTAGTTTTCACAATATCAAGCATGCAGTCCAAAATTTCATTCACCTCTCATTGTGCAAAGGCCTTAAGCTGATCCCCCTAGTGGGAACGATGTACAAAACCTAATCAATCGGCCTCCCTTATTGCCAAAGCCCAACGTAAAAGTAAGTGAAAATAGATCCATGGGCCTCTCTCCGCCAGTGGCTTGGGCGGTTACTCATTTTTCTCACTTCCTAGGGTAAAATCGCCAAGCAACCCGACTTCACATGGAGTTCCATGCTTTTTCAAAGGCAGTGCAATGGGTGCTTGAATCCTAGCGAAGCGGCTTCCCTCATCTCGATTTTCTCATCTCCTAGGGCCATTTTATTGTGAACAACCGACTCCAGATATAACATTTGTGTATTTAGGAGACTATGGTTGTTCACCACCTAGCGAGATGGCTTTCCTCGTTTCTTAACTCGGGGATTGGCCTTTTTGCCTTTTCTACTCATTTCTCCGAACGACAACCCCGCATGCCTTTTACTTAGGGAAACAGGGATATTTCACTCAATGCTCACAGAAAGCTCTCCTTTTGCCCCATGTTCTATTCTATGATTATTCAATTTCGGGCTTCGCTTAGCTTATCTTTCTGAAATTAGGGGTTGCACACTCCCACTTCGAGATATCCTTAACTAAGGTCTTTACAAAATATGAGGTGAATACCACACAAGCATACAACTTTTCAAAATTTTTAAACGTCGAGGTAGGGGTACTTCCAAGGTTATTCAAAGAGTAAACTTTTTGGCACAGATTTAGCATTCTCCAAAGATAGAATGAATAACAACACATGCTTGTGGCTTGATTATTTTTCAAACAAATGAGATACAGCTCTTAATTAAGATTTTCATTTCAAGCACAGCTATAACTCTTTCCACACTTTAGACCAAACATCGTCCTCGATGTTGACTTAGAATGTAATAAAATAGAGAAACAACAAAACATGCATTTTTCCACACTTTAAAAGGAAAACATGAAGTTCAAATAATAGATAAACAAGGGATAAGAGGTAGATGACCTAGTAAGCATCCCATGTCATATTGCTTCAAAATGCTTGGATGGATGATTCTCATATTCTTGCAACGAGATCTGCATGGAAATATGGAGTCTATAAAAATAGGGAATTTCAACTCGGATGTTATTTGACAAAATAAAGTAAAGATAGTAATAAAGCATGGTAAATAACGGGTTGCCTCCCGGTCAGCGCTACGTTTAACGTCTTTAGCCCGACGAAAATGTCATGAAGATTGTGCTACTCATCTTCCCAGGGTATTAGCCTACAACACTGGACTGTCCCTTTCGAATTTTCCGTTCCATAGTATTTCTTGACTTGGTGGCCGTTTACTTTAAAAGATCCTTTTTCTGGATGCATGATCTCCAAGGTTCCATAAGGAAATACCTTTGTAACAATATAAGGCCCAGTCCATCTTGATTTAAGTTTCCCAGGAAACAATCGCAGTCTGGAATTGAATAACAACACTTTATCTCCCTCAATGAATTCTTTGTTTTTCCTGATATGCATGTCGTGGTAAAACTTGGATCGTTCTTTGTAAGATCTGGATGTCTCATAGGCCAACAAACGCCATTCTTCCAATTCATTCAGTTGAAACATTCGCTCCTGCCCTGCTATGAGTAGATCTTCATTTAGTTTTTTAATGACCCAATACGCCTTATGCTCGATTTCAACTGGAAGGTGACATGCTTTGCCATATACCAATCTGTATGGAGTAGTACCTATCGGCGTCTTATAAGCAGTCCGGAAGGCCCATAATGCATCGTTAAGCTTGTCAACCCAATCATTTCTATGCCGAGCTACTGTCTTTTCCAATATGGCTTTTATATCTCTATTTGCATTCTCGACTTGCCCTGTAGTCTGAGGATGATACGGGACTCCTCCCCGGTGTTGTATACCTTGTTTTTGAAGTAATCTTCGCATGGGTATGTTCCAGAAGTGTGTCCCCCTATCGCTAATCACAATCCGCAGTACTCCAAATCTTGTGAATAATGTTTTTAGAAATCTTGTTACACTTCTTGCGTCATTGTTCCGAAGTGCTTCTGCTTCAACCCATTTGGAGACATAATCCACTGCAATAAGAATATATTTGAAGCCTTTGGAGTCCGGAAATGGCCCTGCAAAGTCTAGTCCCCATATATCAAAAATTTCGCATGCCAAGATGTAGTTTTGTGGCATTTCGTCTTTTCCAGTGATATTCCCAGTTCGCTGACATCTATCACAGTTTCTGACACACATTTGAGCATCCCGAAATATTGAGGGCCAGTAGAATCCTGCTTCAAGTGCTCTCCGAGCAGTTCGGTTAGCTGAGTGATGGCCCATTCGATGGCATTCTCCAAGGATTTCATGTCCTTCAGCCTCTGTTACACAACGTCGAATTATTTGATCCTGTCCTTCAGCCTCTGTTACACAACGTCGAATTATTTGATCCGCGCACACTTTGAAGAGATATGGCTCTCGAATTATTTGATCCGCGCACACTTTGAAGAGATATGGCTCATCCGAGAAGTAATATCGAGATTCTGCTATTAACTTTCTTCAGGCATGTATATTCAAAAATTCCGGTAACTCTCCCCCTACAAGATAGTTAGCTAGATCCGCATACCAAGGTGTGAGATACAAACCCATCAGTTTTTCCTCTGGAAAATATTCATTCACATCCCCAGTTATATCCTGTCCTTTCTCATACTCTAACCTTGATAAATGATCTGCTGCACTATTTTCAACTCCTTTACGGTCTACGATAGTCACGTCAAATTCTTGCAATAGTAAAATCCATCTGATCAATCTTGGCTTTGCTTCCGGTTTAGATATAAGAAACCTGATAGCTGCATGATCAGTATGAATGACGACCTTTGACATTAAAAGATATGATCTAAACTTATCTAATCCGAACACGATTGCAAACAGTTCTTTCTCGGTCGTGGTGTAGGCTTGCTGTAGCTTAGTCAACATTCGACTAGCATAGGCGATAGACTGAAATTTCTTATCATTTTTCTGTCCTAACACAACTACAACTGCAAAATTGCTCGCGTCACACATTAACTCAAATGGTTGATCCCATTTTGGTCCTATAAGAATTGGAGTATGTACCATGGCATCCTTTAAATTCTGGAATGCTTTCATCGCGTCCTCATTTAATTCAAACACTGCGTCTTTTTCTAACAGTCTGGTCAATAGTCTTGCAATTTTCGAGAAGTCTTTAATAAATTTTCTATAAAATCCCACATGTCCCAAGAAACTCCTTAGGGATGTCACACTGTGCGGTGGTGGTAAGGTTTCAATAATTGCTGTTTTAGCTCTGTCAACCTCAATTCCTTTTTTTGAAATTTTATGTCCAAGCACAATTCCTTCTGTGACAGTGTAGTAGCATTTCTCCCATGATAATGCTAAATTCATTTGCTGGCATCGTTCCAAAACTTTTTCCAAATTTCCAAGGCATTGTTCAAAAGTTTCTCCAAAAATTGTGAAATCGTCCATGAAAACTTCCATGAAATCGCCAATGAAATCTTCGAAAATAGCCAACACGCAACGCATGAAGGTGGCAAGGGCGTTACAGAGACCAAATGGCATTCTCCTGTAAGCAAATGTACCAAACGGACAAGTGAATGTTGTTTTCTCTTGATCCTCCAAGGCTACTGGAATTTGAAAGTATCCGCTCATTCCGTCCAAGAAACAGTAGTAACCGTACCCGCTCACTTTTTCAATCATCTGATCTATAAAGGGCAATGGAAAGTGGTCTTTACGGGTGGCTTCGTTGAGCTTTCTATAGTCAATACAGACTCTCCATCCAGTTATCTTTCTTGTAGGAATTAGCTCCTTGTTATCATTCTCAGTGACTGTGATTCCTTGTAACACCCCAATTTTCAACTCTTACATTTATTACAAAATCCGTAATAAAACGTTGCGGAAGCTTACATCATATCAACAGAAAACCGGGTGCTACCGCCACACCTAGAGTAAATTCTATCACCTCTTTGACAAACTCCACTCTAAGTGCACAGGCTAAACTTACAACATTAATAACAATCCCTGTCTGCATCAAAGAGTAGACCTCAACCTGTACTTCCCTTCTATTCCGAGCTCATCGGCTACAGGGGCCCACACTAATCTGCAACTGATAAGAAACACATTGAAGTGCAGTTAGCGCGACGGCTAAGTAAGGAAATCCGATGTCACTCAAAAGTAGACAAAGGTTTGAAAACATAATCATTTGGAAAATAGTATATCGTTCAGTGAATCAAAATCCACTCGTCTCGTAAGACAAAATCATTTCTTTCTCAAAGACGTTACAGAGTAACTCTTTACTCATTTTTAAAACTTCCTTAGTTTCATATAGTAAGAGTGAGGCCTACAACCTCGGGCCATGGCACTCCAGCCCTCCCGTAGGTTCCTCCCTTATCCCAACCCCGGGCCGTGGCACTCAAGCCTTCCCGTGGGCACCTCTCCTTATCCCAACATGACGACATAACGGCGAATAGACTTCGCTCTAACAATATAATATAACGACCACTGGGCAAGGGCACTTAAAGCCACCCGTGGGTCAATCAAGGTCCTCCTCAACTTACTTTAGAAACTATGGTTTTGAAAACATGATTCTTCCTTCAATTTTTCTTACTCAAATCATTTCTTTTGGACATATTTCACCAATGAGTCCAATATTTGAAATCGGCTACCTCTTTAGCCCCTGAAGGATTTTCAAACATCATTTTCTCAAACAATAAGGTTTTGACAACCTTTATATCAAAATAGCATACGTTTTTCAACGTAAGTTTTCATAAGCATTTTTGGATACGCTTCATATGTCCATCTCATACTTAAAATCAACCAACATCCTTAACTATCGTCCTCAACAACTTCCACTATGATCAACACCATTAGATCATAACTTGAGGATATTGTACATCCAAATATATATAAATTCTAATAGGTAAGGTCATTGCCTAACCATAACCCAAAAACATCCAACAACTACTTTCTCAAGATTCACCATATACAACCTTTATCTCAACATTTCCATATGACAATTTCCTCAATACACATCATAATAATATCTTTACCTAACTTTATCACCATTAACTCACTAACTACCTCACAATTATCATTAACACATCCATAATCATTCTAAGCATAATTCAGAAAATTCAGCTTGGCGCAGTCCGAAGGATTGAGCCGGTAAAAATAGTTCCCGAACTCTTTTTCACTTGAAATTTTTATGGTAGAATCCCAACTTATAGTACTTGATGTCCATAAAAAGTTTTGGTCATTTTGGTCCGCGAATAAACACAGAAAATTCCATCTTTGCCCTTGGCAGTGTGCTGTCCGGAATTTTTCTCTCTCTGGACCAGTTTTGGAGAAAAATTCGAAAACCATACTTCCACTACTCCGATCATTATGAAATTTTATATGCGGGTTCTACACTTATAGAACTACATGTCTAAAAAAAATAGGATCAAAATACCTTACCAATATTTCCCAATAAATCTCGGAAGTTACTGCCAGAATCTACCCTGATTTCCTTTCACTATTTTCACAAGTATAAGCCTATATGGACATAAATATAACATATACATGCATATCCAAGCTATGAACATGTATACAAAAATATTCCCAAAGCTCCAAAAACACCATATTTCAACCAAATCAATTATCCAAATTCAAGTGACTAATTCCAACTTAAGGGAATTCCTTACCTCAAAGGTTTATTAACACCTTAGGAAGAAATTCTTGGATCTTTCCCCAACTTTCACCTTAAAACCCTAGGTCCAAATCAACACCAAAACATCAAATATCAAGAAACTAAGCATAGATTCATAACCTAGGAAGAATTACAAGGCTTTCTACCGAATAAAATCGAAAACTTACCGAATAAAATTGAGAGATGTGAAGGAATTTGCCATGGAAATTGAAGCTTTGTGAAGAAGATGGAAATGGAATCATCTCTCTCTCTCCTCACGAAATGGGAATGAAGAATTGAAGAAATGGGAAATTGCTTTTATATTGATCCCAATCTTATGTGATAAGCTTGGAAAAAAATTAATAAAATAATAAAATATCTTCCAACTTATCAGTTGGGGTCCAAACAGATAAAGTTTCGGTGGAAAATAATCCAGATAGAATAATTTCCGAAACTAAAAATTTATTCCAGACTAACCCTCAAAATTGGGCTAGGTTCGGTACACCGCGAAATTTAGCGATGTACGATCAAAATAAATTTTCGCTGCTATGAGCTGATTTAATTAAATAGGAAATTCAAGAATAATAGTATGGTGTCTAATAATTCATTTCCTAGGACAAACGGGTCCGAACACCAGCTCCTAAAATTTTTACGGTTCGTGACCGGTACGTAGGTTCGCAGCTTAATAACAACTATACTCACTTATAAAAATTCTTTTGAAATATCTGAAGATCATAACTTAGGAATGTCAACGCCTTAAGATAATGTTAATAAAATACGGGGTATTACATTCCTCCCTTCTTTGGTACTACGTGAGTCGGATTGACCCATGTGCTGTCCGAAATAGGGTAGATCATGCCGACATCCATAAGTTTGATCACCTCGTTTTTCACGACTTCAAATGTGTTTGGGTTAAGTCGACGCTGCGGTTGCGCCACAGGTTTGGATCCTTCTTCCAATAGAATTTTATGTGTGCAAATGGCCGGATTAATCCCCTTCAAGTCAGTCATCTTCCAACCTATAGCTTCTTTGTTTCTTTTCAACACTGTTATCAGTTGTTCTTTTTATCTTTCTGAAAGATCTGTTGCAATAACAATTGGTAATTCTTTCCCTGTTCCTAAATAGGCATACTCAAGATGAACAGGTAGAGGTTTTAATTCTCCTTCATGCATTATCTCATCGTCTTCTTTCCTGTTCTCATTTTCATCATCATATTCCTCCTTAAATTCATCAAATTCATCCCCGTCATTTCTAACCATTCCCTCCGAGACTTCACCAACAGAGTTTATATTCTCAACAAATTCAGAAACACAATCATTATTAAGCAAATTAAAATGATCGACCTCTCGGTGTAAAGCAATATGTAAAGAATTAAGTTCATGCTCAAAAGTACTTTCATTATAACTTTTAGCACCTATGGGACATTCCCAATTAAAATCATGCCTCTTAGCTTTAGGTACTTCGCACAGGTAATCAATTTCATCATGCACATAATCAGCGAAAAAGCATTCATCACCATCTAAAGGATATTTCATCATTTTAGTCACGTCGAAGCTAGCAGACTCGTCTCCTACACGGATAACGAGTTTGCCTTCTCCCACATCTATTAAAGCTCTAGCAGTCGCCAAGAAAGGTCTGCCCAAGATGAGAGGAATCTCCACATCTGGGTCCATATCTAAGATCACAAAGTCCACTGGAAAAATGAATTTATCAACTTAGACTAAAACGTCTTCCACTATACCCCTGGGGTACTTGGTAGATCGGTCAACTAATTGAATGCTCATGCGTGTGGGCTTAAGGGTTCCTAGATTCAATTGTCGATATAATGCAAAGGGCATTAGATTGATGCTAGCACCTAGGTCTGCCAAGGCTCTATTAAAAGTCATGCCTCCTATATTACAAGGTATAGTAAAGCTTCCAGGATCTTTTAATTTTCTAGGCACATCCTTATGTAATATAGCAGAACATTCCTCTCCTAGCACAACAGTAGCAGTTTCAGCTAATCTCTTTTTATTAGATAGAAGATCTTTAAGGAATTTGGCATACCTCGGCATTTCTCCTAGTGCATCGATGAATGGCATATCAACGTGTAATTGGCGTAGCATTTGTAGGAATTTGTCGTATTTGGCGTTGTCGATATCGGTGCGGAATCTCTGAGGGAACGGAAGTTTTACTTTCGGCACCGGCGGTGGTTCTTGCATGATTTCTTTTCCTTTCCGAGAAGGTTGTGGTTGTATTTCTTCCTTCCTGAGTTCTTCTTCAAGTGCTCGTTCGGCTTGCGTTGAATTGGTGGTCTCTTCATTGTCCACTCTTGACTCTTCTGTTGGAATGGATTGCGGAGGAGGTGGAACAATGTCTGGAAGTGCTCTTCCGCTTCTCAATGTTACGGCATTTACATCTGTTTCTCCCTGGGATTGGATCATTTCCATAATTTTTGCGAGTGTGCTTTCAACCGTTTGAAGTGGTGAAAGCGTCTCGTGGCGCAGTTCTTGGATTTCTCCGAGCATCTCTTTAGTAATGGTTTCCTTAAGTCTTGCATTCTCCTCCCTCGTTTCTTGGATGAAATCATTTAAACGTTGTTCGAGGGTGGTTTGGTTGTTTTCAGGCGAAAGAGGCTGCTCTAGGGAAGTAGAAGAATAGGCATATGCATTGGCTCTGTCCACGTCCTCACCACGCGTGTGACTTGGCGTGGAATTGTTCCAGTGAGCTCCCACGCTGGCACACACGCGTGTGGGTATCGTGGTAGGATCACAGCTCGCAAAAATTTCAGAATTTTGATGTTTTGGCTCGTCGAAATGCGTTGGAGGGTAATAAGGAGGTATCGCGTGAGGAGGATATCTCTGGGGTTGAAAATGTTGTGTGACGTATGCTTGTTCATGATAATAAATTGGTGGAGGAGGTAGTGAGTATGGAAAAGAGGGTGGGTAAGGAAAATGGTAGTTATGATAGTATTGAGGTGGTGGGTATGAAGGTTGGGGTTGTGAAGGATAGTAGGGATTTCTTCCGTATGGTATATGACTATGGTAAGCTTGATTATTAAGTGGCGGTGGATCCATGATTTTATTGAAGAATTCCTGCAAACAAATTTTCAGGCAAAGAATCGGAGCACAAGAGGTAGCTCTTTTTACAAATTAGCTCAAATAGTGTGTGGTTGGGTGCGGAAGTGTAATTGGTAATAAAACAAGTCAAAAGAAAAGAAAGTAAACAAGTTATCCAAACGATTCAAGATAGTAAAACTTTAAATTCACCGTTTGCCATCCCTGGTAACGGCGCCATTTTGAAGGATGTATGTGTAGTGGGAATTGCATGTGAAGGTATGGAGGGTGTTAAAACGAAGAGTCATGAACTCCCCGAGTGTCGTATCTCTCGCCTATGGCAAATTGGAAAATATACGGCTTTGCTTCCTTGGTTTGTTTGAATAACGTTAAGATGGATCATGTGGATACTGGTAAAAAGGAAATGTTAAGAGGGCAAAGGTTTATGAAATAAAGAAGTAAACAAAGGGAAATAAAGGCGGATGGGGCTAAGATATCATGGAGATTGGTTAAAGGTGCGAGGTAGAGTATTGATTTCCATTGAGTTACGGTTGAAGGAGCTTGGAACATTGTCCTGAGTGGCGTCACACTCAAGCTCCCAATCCTCAGTCGGTTGGGGAATTTTGTCAAACACTTTGTCTACAAGTTCCCTCCAGATCTCATCTTCTCAGATGAGAACGGGAGATGTGGGTAGTGGGCTACATCTCTTTGCGATATCTCGCCAAAGAGATGATCCTATACTCTTGGAGAGACCGGGGCCCACAATCCAACAAGATCATACAAAACATACACACATATTCAACATTCCTCAAAGAAATCAAACTCATTCATCAAATTAGATCATGAACACCAATCATCCATTCAATCTAGCCCCTATCCTAGGGATTAGCCTCTCATAGGCTTTAACAACATCAAAGCATCAAAATAGAAAAGCATATCTACAAGATCAATATAAAAAGCAAACAACTTTAAGGAAAAAGGAAAGGCAAGAGTAATCCAAAGAGAAAACAAATCTTTAATGAAAGAAGTTACCCAAAAGATCTTCAAAGCTATGGAGATCTAGTTCTCTTCTCCAAGGAGCTCCTCCTCCTCTCCTAATCCTATCTAAACCTAACCTAAAATGTAGAATAGAAATTGTGACCAAAGACTCCCTAAACCTAGCTGAAATGTCCCTTAAATACTAAAACATGGCGCAGATTTTATGGTGCCGCCCCACGTCTGCCACACGCGTGTGGACTGGCGTGGACGGTTACTGGAATATTTCCACGCCAGCTCACACGCGTGTGAGGCTCGTGGGCGTGGTTTCTTCATTTTCGTTTCCTCGTGTGCTCCCATGTGGATTGATTCTTCCTTTCAATGATTTATGCTCCTTTTCGGTTGATTTCAGCCTTCATTCCTGTGGGAATTCTTCAAAACACTCCACACAGAACTCATTTGCAATTTGTTAGTAAAATAGCATGTAAACACGTAATTGCACTCTTTAAGACTTATTTTTAGCAAGAAATCAACTTACTGAGTTATAGATAAATAGGTACTTTTGGCGTCTATTAAGGATGATAGCATTTGAGGTAAGGATTCATGGATACCCAAACTATTTTTCCCTATGTTTTATATTTGAAATTATGGGCCAATAATTGTTACTTTAAATTCTATATGATGTTATTTTACTTCTAAAATAGTGTATGTTTTATATTTGAAATTATGGGCTCTAAAATAGTGTATGTTCATGTTTTAAAGAGTAGATCTTTGGGCTAAAATTTCAGCAGCTCATATATAGACATGTTTCCTAGTTTTATCACCGTAGCTAGGTGTTGAGTAGTTTAGGGGATGTTTGGGGTTTGATTCTCTTTATTAGCATCCGTTTGTTTTTATTTATATATTGCTTATAAAATCGGTTAATTGTTTGAAGTAAGAATTAAACCTTAGATCTTATACCTAACACCTTTAGTTTCTTCCATTTAAGCTACTTTAACCCTTGAATTATTTGATGTAATAAACTATTATATAAATTTTAAAGAGTTATGTACTAATGAAATTATTATTTTTGGGAAGGGCTTATACTTTACATATATCTTGGATTGATTACCTTAGTACCCATAGTTAAAAATATTATGTATTTTGAGGAAATATGTGATTTGAAAACCTATGTACCAAAAATTATGTATAGTCATACTATTTTGAGAAAAATGGTTTTGTAGTTTGGAAAACTTATATTTTGAGGGATATTATTATTATTATTATTATTGTTGTTGTTGTTGTTGTTGTTGTTGTTGTTGTTGTTGTTGTTGTTGTTGTTGTTGTTGTTGTTGTTATTGTTATTGTTATTGTTATTATTATTATTTTTTTTTTAGAAAACTAACATTTGGTAATCTACGATTAATGTTTAGTGACACAATGTATTACAGTATTTTGATAGTTATATAAAAATGTAATATTTTAGATGATATTAACTATGCGCATTTTTGGAGGATTTATCTAGGTTGAAATTATATAAATGCTTATCTATATGTATGTATGTATGTGTGTGTGTGTGTGTAAATACTATTTTTGGATTATATATGTATAATGATGGGTTATGTACCCTATGACGTTTTGAAAATTATCTTTGGTTAGCCTAAAGGCAAAATATGTTAAGTGCTATAAGCGTATACTATTTTAAAAGATAAATTATACAAATGTACGTATTTTGAAGGGTTATATAAATGTATTCATATGAGAAATCTATTAACCTTGATAAATGTTTATGGGTTGAAACATATATTTTTAGAAATGTTTAATATATGTACTTATATATAATGTATAAAAATATTTTACAAATTGGTAGGTGTTATGTTGAAAGCTTTTCAGTTTTGGGAATGGTTTGGGCATTGAAAAACCTATATGTTTGGAGTTATATTTATATTCTTGAATAATTGTTGTAGAGTTCGGTGAGAACTCCTACATTGAGAAATTATGTTTGAAAATATATATATCGAAATTAGTAAAACTATAATTTATATTCAGGGATATGAAATTATATTTATTTCGGGAGGACTATTACTTTTGGAGGAAGTGTGTAATTAGAGAAAATGTATTATTTTGCATACTACTATATTTTAAATTGGAGGATAAATACGATTTTGATATAAACCCTATTTTGAAAAATACATATATGTTACTTGAATCTTACGTTGATTTGAAAACTATATTTTTGAATAGCTTGCGGCAGCGAAAATACCTATGGAAACATATTTTGAAAGATTATTACTATTTTAGAGGAATTATATAAAAATGTATTTATTTTGGAGGTTTATCTCTTTCTGTGTTGAACTGTGATGTGGGCTAAGGCCCTGTGTTGGAATTAAACCCGATAGAAATCATCCTGGGTTAGTATTTGATGGGTAACCTAGTAGAAATCATCATGGGTTACTAGGACTGGTTTACTACTCGCTAGGCTTGAAATCCTAGTTAGGGGGTGTGCACACTTAATGTAGTAGTCGTGTTTCCACATGTGGTAAAGTGGGGGTTGTGCGATGTATTTAGTAGAGGGTTGTTGTTCACATACGACTTCACTGAGATGATGTTCCTGCCCCACTATTGTGATACTGAGATTGTGATTGGTTATGATTGGGATACCTCTACTTATTTATTATGATATATTAATATTTGAGAAGTATGACTAGAATTCCTACATACCTATGATTATTTGTGTGTGTGTGTGTATATATATATATATATATATATATATATGTATATATATATGTTTTGAGAATGACTTTAGAGAAAGTCTATGCTTTGAGATGAATAAAACTATATGATGCTACGAGTTCCTCCATATCGATATTATGCTTTGAAAATGCTTGTGAGAAAAGATGAGTTTTCTATCCGTCCATAGTTTACTTATATCTATATATACTTTGGAAATGATTATGCTTTGGAAGGAGTGTTTAACTAATGGTATTATGTTGAAAATTGTTATTATGAAATCCTCCATATTAATATATATATTTTTGGAAACATTTTGAGAAAGTATTATGCCTTGAGTGTCTTATAATATTTTGCTATGTTTTGAATGAGATTAGGAAATGATTTGTGAATGGTTATAATGCTTTGAAGATACTAAACACTATTACTTTGAAATCTATTACCCACTATGTAATATGGATTATTTTTAGAGTGGAGTGTGTTATGACTATAGTACCTATCTTACATTTGGGAAAATTATTTTGGGAGAATTCTATGATACTTATCTTGGTGTTGAGTCAAATCTATTTTAGTAAAGCTATATACTTACATACGTGTGTGTTCATGAGATGCTTACTATTACATAGCTTGATAGTCAACTTCGGTGGAGTCTTATTTATGATGTTGAGAGAAAACTATTTTACCAAAGGTTGTGTTTACAGTGGTAGATATTACTACTTGGGGGTTATAGCTAAATTTTGAATGGTTGAGTTTAAGAAAATCTATGTGTTGTTTTTGAAAAATGAAGTTAAAATCTTATTGAGGGAAAATCTCTTGCTTTGGTGTGAGTTAAACTTTTAGAATCTCGTCCCTTATTTTGAAAACTCTTTGAAAGATTTCTAACTTGATGAAATGTTGTCTAAAAACGCTTTATAATCCAATTGAAAATGCTCTTTCAAAGCTCTAGCTAAATATTTTCCAAGTGTGGTTATTCGAGTACTAAAAACCTATTTACGAAGTACACTTATTTTCAAACTATAAATGTACATATTATTCAAGGCAAAGTGAACCTTACTTAGCATTTTTATGCTAACTTTGTGTTTCCTATGTTTCTTTCCTAAACTTATTTTTCAGGATATGAGTAAGCAAATTGATCAAGGGCGCACTAGTATCTATTATGAGCTGATGGTAGAGCAAATGTTGAGAACTTAGAATGGTAGTTTAGTTTCATTTGTTGTGTTAAGGTTTGTTGGTTGAGAATTCCTTGTAATTGAGTTTGTTTAGTAATAAAACTTTATTGGAATATTGAAGTTTGTAATAGAGGTTTAGTCTGAGCATCTAATCTAAGACGATTAGGTGTGGCGGTAACACCTCTTCGAAGGATAATTGTAGGTTCATTATGGTTAATTTGGATTATTAAAATTTGTGGTGTTACAAATTGGTATTAGAGCCTAGGTTGACTCTAGGACATAGGAATTTGACTATACGAGTTTAAGTTATGAAGGTTTGGAAATAACAGTTGATTTGGTTTTGAGAACTCTAAGTTTGAAACCTTAGGGAATTGGAATTCTAAGAATTCGTGGTGAGGTTGTGAGTTTAAAATTGTTGTGATTGATTATTGAATGATGATTTTGTTAGACATGTATGCCCTAGGAGCCAGCATTTATTATTTTGGGCATTAATTTCTTATTAAATAAATATAATAAATAATTTATTTATTTATTTTATTAAGGCTTAGTTAATATTTGATATTATTCCATACAATCTTCTTAATTCTTCATTCTTAAGTGTTAAGAATATGAGTGACGAAGAATTAATAAATGAAGTATTGTAAAAATGTTCCTAGTCATAGGAATTCTAATTGGGCATTAGAATTCCGATAAGACTAGCACATTGTCCTTCTTATGGTGAGTCTCATGCCATTCTATACGAGATACAAAGAGTGGACATGTGGATGATTGTTAGATAAACAAGTCATTGAACATTGACTAACTACAACGTACCGCATGGTGTTTACCTACGTGTCATCGGTATGTTGTATGTTACAAGTGTGCAATAATCCTTTGACTTGGGACGACATGGTTGTCTCGTACATATGGTGGACTAGTTTTTGCCAGTATGCGTCTTTTGTTCCTTATGGGACTATAAGTGTACTTGGTGGCCTAGTTCAGTGTTGAGGTAACAAGGATGTTCCAGTCTATTCAATAATCATATAACGAGAATCTCTAGCCAGAGTATAATGAAGTTGGACTTCAGGTTAAGAATATTGAATAGACATATTGACCGGGTTTATAGGTTTGACTAAGTTTGACCATGACCTTTATCTGGTTCGGAACAAGTGTTGTGTGGAAGGAATGTTGCACGATATTTGTAACGGAGAGGTTCATTATAATATATTAAAATATATTCATTGTTAACTAGGTAGTCATGACATACTGCTAGGTGTCACTCATGACTTACGAGTTATTTAATAATGAGTTATTAAATATTACTTGTTGCTAGTTTGACTATGAACCTAGAAAGTCACACATTAATGGTTCGTGGTAATGCTGAGAACTTTAAAAGAAATCGATAAAGAGTTATCGATATTGAATTAATACATTAATAATTGATTAATGGATTAATTCAATATTGGGTAGTTTTGGGCTTTTAAAGGCTAACACCTTTGGGCCCAAACCAGGCTATATATATATAGCCTTACCGTATTTCTTAAGTGAGAGAAACAATATACAGAGATTAAGTCTGAAAAGTGTTTCACGTAGAAATCTCTGGGACTTCTCGCGTGCCCGACCGGTGGACAGACTAGAGGCCAGACGATTGGCCGGTTTTGATTCTGCCAAAGCACGCTACAAGGGTAAACCTTTCTAACTTCCTCTTTAAACATAGAATCATGAAAAAGCGATTTGATGCTTTCGGTGCGCATGTTTGTTTTTCTAACAGTGGCATCAAGAGCCAGACTTTTTCTATTGATTTTATGTTTAGATTAATTTGTGGCTTTTTGTTTTTGATCTAAAAATATTTGGTTAATTTGATCATCTAATAATTTGATTATTATATGAATAACGTTTTTATAATATATATTTGATATATATGATATTGAAAAATGTTTTTATAATATATATTTGATATATATGAAATTAAAACATAAAGAAAAAAAAAAGGGTTTTACGTAAAAGTGTTTTACGTATTTAATTAGTTAGGACTCAGTTTTGCGTAACTTGCGTCTTTCCGGTCATCTTCTCCGCTTCTTCTTGCGTCTTTTCGGTCATCTCCTCCGCTTCTTCTTGCGTTTTCCGGTTTCCTTGCCTACATCTCCGATTGGCGCCGTTGCTCAGGGGGTGAGGCTAACGTAGGTTGGCTGTTCACTTTCCGTCGACGATGTCACTCCGGAGAAGCTGATGAAGAGTTCATCGCCGGAAGTCCGAGGAAGACGAGGAGCCGCTGGATGGCGTTTGACAAACCAGCGGTTTAGGAGTTGGAGAAGGCGATGAAAAGTTCATTGCCGGTGACTCCAGCGCGGCTATGGGCTATTTCCAGCATGAGATGCGGTGGTCCGTACTTAGTGTTTTTGGAGGAAGATGTGACCAATCGTTCCTGTCCATGACGCTGGATGTTCACTCCGGCGGTGCAGAGATGTGCCTGGTCATCCTCTGCTGCTCTTCACCGCCGAAAGTTCCAGCGGGTGAGGTGGCCAGCGGTAGGCTGTTGGCACAAACGGCGTTGATGTGTGAAAGCCGGAGGCAGATGGCGTTGTTTGCCGGAAATCATGCGTAAATTGAGAAATTAATATTGCCATTTAAATTATTTGATAATTAAGGTAATATTATATTTGAATATATTATATATGATAATGAGTATTATATTACCAAATAAAATATGAGATATTTTAGGTAGTATTAATTGTTATCATATTTGTAAAATATTCTATATGATAATTGGAATTATATTACGAAATAAAATATGAGATATTTTATGTGATATTTTTGTTATCATATTTGAAAATATTCTATATTGATAATTAGAAATTAATTACTACTAATTAAATATAAGATATTTTTGGTAGTATTAATTATTATCATAATGATTATTTTTATATGTGAAAAATTAATATTTTAGAAGATTAGATGATAATATATTATTGTTACCATTTAAAATATGATTTGTATGGATGGTAGTAATAATTATATTATTATAATCTTGATATATTTATTTTTCTTCTTAAATAGTTATTCTTTATGTGATAATTGAATGCTATTTAGGTAAGTTCCATGATTATAATATTTTAGATTAAATTGTTTAATTTAAAATAACATTATAATAGTAATTGATTGATTTCATGCAAATTTGATTTTGGCATGAAATTAATTAATTAATGGAAAGTTTTATATGGAATTTGTTTCCATATGAAGTTTATTTTAGATTGACCCAAGTTTTTATGGTATAATTGGATTATAAAATCTTTTAAAGCCACAAATTAATGCATTATTTATTTTATGCTATGTATGGTTTGCTTAGCATGTCGGTTTGGTCATGGACTTAGGACCCGTTGAATGAATGTGATTTATTTTGGGTTTTGCACCGTTTTTGGTGATTAATTAAAATTGAGGCCTGCGTGTCTCTTATCTATTATTGTAATGTAAATCCCTTCCCGAAATATGTACACCTTTTCTGGTAGATAGAAAATGTATGTACAAAGATCCCGAAGACTTCAAGAGTTGAAGACTTGAATATGTATGATGGAAGCTTACTTGTAATAGATAGGATTTTAATTTTTCACTATTCACTGTGCACGGTCAAAATTTGTTGGCTCAATTTTGACCATTTAGAAGTCCATGACCGATATCGAGTTTTTTTTTTCATGCACTTTATATATGTGATATATGTGAAAATGTTGCATGAGTAAAGTGAAACTTAATAATTCTTAAAATCTTCCCTTTTATTAAATATTAAGTTTTAAACGGTTAGGCCTCAAGAGTTGAGATTACCTAATCGTGGCTCTCCACCATCATAAAAAATCAAATATTTTTCTTAGCACGGTGTCGGCTATGCCAACATAGGGGCAACGTGTTATTTTAAAATATTTTGTTTTTCTTATTTTAAACATGTGATGTGGTAGCACTTAGAAACTTTGCTTTTCAAGAAACCACTAAAGGTGAGAAAAGTCAAGGTTCAACTCTACTTCTTACTAGGATGGTGGGTTTGACTTAACTGAGTCCATTGGGCTAAGATGCCCCTTAAGGTGAAGTTCAATGGGCCATGGAGCCCAAGTTTAATAAAATCGAATCATGCATGAGATGTATTGGCAAGAGTTGGCCACTTACAAATTTTTCAAATTCCAAGATGCCCCTTAAGGTGAGGAATGAGATAAATTTGTAAGACCTCGATTACCCATTAGAAATCTTCCAACGGGATTTCCGTTTCTTGCTTGGGAAGTGCAGGATTCAAAAAATTTAGTGGGAGGTACTATTTGATTATATAATCGAAAATCAAATAGTTTAATAAAGAATCGTGTCTAATAATTAATGTTATTTTCTGCAGTTATTTTGAAATGGCTTTAAATCCTTTGTCCAAAATACTCGAAGAAAACAAACTTACTGGACCAAATTTCACTAATTGGCTCCGAAATTTGAGAATCGTTCTCAATTTGGAAAAGATCGGTTATGTTTTGGACCAAGATCCTCCATTGATTGGTATCATACCAGGTGATGCTGATGTTGATCAGCTTGCTACTCATAATGCTGAGGTTGCAGCATTTGATAAGTGGAAGGACGATGATCTGAGGGCTAAGAGTTATATCCTTGCTTCTATGACAAATGAGTTACAACGTCAGCATGAAAAGATGCCTGACGCAAAATCTATGGTCAATCACCTACAAGAGTTGTATCGTGAGCATAGTAGGATTGCACGTTATGAGGTTACTAAAGCCTTATTTCGAGCAAAACTACAAGAAGGAGGAAATGTAGGAGATCATGTCCTAAATATGATTGGTTTGTTGGAGAGATTGGAAGAATTAAATATCTTCCTTGACTCTGAGCTTGAAGTAGACTTAATTCTACAGTCTCTTCCAGATTCTTTTGGGCCTTTCATAATGAATTTCCACATGAACAAGCTTCATTGTTCCAAATCTGATCTGCACAATATGTTGTGCACTGCTCATGCTACAATGAAGGGTATGAATACTGATACTGTTCTTTTGCCCTCTTCCAAGTCGAAGAAGAAGAGAAAGAACAAGAAGGTTTCTGAAGTGAAACCAACTTGGGGAGTGACCAAAACTAAAGGGGAGGTTGTAAGTAAAGGAAAGTGTTTCCATTGCAACAAAGAATGGCATTGGAAAGGAAATTGCACAGAATACCTAAAGTCTTTGAAGGTCAAGGACAAATGACAAACCTTCAGGAGGTATGCTCATTAAAAAGACTAATTTTTAATTGGTCTAAATAACTACTTCTTTGGTAATATACTCAGAAGCAACTTCACATGTTTGTGTATCGTTGCAAGATCTGAGAAGAAGTAGAGAGTTGACTGAAGATGAGATTGCTCTAAGGATGGAAAATGAAGCAAGAGTTGCTGCATTAGTTGTTGGAGATTTATCTATTCAGTTTTCATTTAATCATGTTTTTAAAATACTATTTATGTAATTCTAGTATTTAAAACATTATTTCCATTCCAGTTAAGAATAATTATGAATTTTTCTTTTCGGAATAATGTTTATTGCATTTATTTTAATAATAAATGTGATGGCACTAGAACACTATTAAATGGTATTTATCGCTTAAATATGATTAATGATAGTATAAATGAGCATTTAATGCATATTAATGTATTCATGTGATCCATTTGATGAAATGGATTTTAGATCATGAAGTTCCATCTAAGTCTGTTCCTAAGACACCATATGAGATATGGTAAACCTCGTCTTAAGTATGTTAAGATTTGGGTTACACGGCTTATATCAAAAGCCTAAAACAAACAAATTGGAAACAAGATCTGAAAAAGGTAGAAAGATATAACTTGACAAGATCTGAAAAGGTAGAAAGATATAACTTGACAAAGAGTTTGTTAATAAAACTTCCTAGCCTAATCAGATTTAAGAATCTGTGCAATATGAACAAAAGGTTATGCCTCCTCTTTGGAGAAGTGTTAGACATATTTGTTCATTAGACATATTATAATTGTCTTCATGACATAGAGAATGTCTTTCAATTGGAGATGGTATGTCTAGTGACAATCCTATCATTTACAAAGAGGCGATATCAGATATCGATTTTAGAATGTGGAATATTTGTTTTGATAAGGTAGTCAAATTGTTTGACTATACTGTGAAAACATTGATGATCCATGTATATAAAATGGTCAGTGGGAGTACTATCACATTTCTTGTATTATATGTAGATGACATATTAATAACAAGAAATGACGTAAGCATGATGACTTCGATAAAAGTTTGATTATCTACAATTTTCTATATGATAGATTTGAGATAAGCAGCCTATATCCTTAGGATTCGAGTCTATAGAGATTGATCGAAGAGATTAATAGGATTATCTCATAGTATGTACATAAAATATTGAATGTGTTCAATATATTAGATTCTAAGAAAGGTTTTATTACCTTTCAATCATGAAATCTATATCTCTAAAATTTGTGTCTTGACACAACTGAAGAGAGGGATCACATGAGTAAAATACCATAGGCTTCAGCTATTGGGTATCTTATATATGTGATTCTATGTACAAGTTTTGATGTTTCTCATTTAGTGAGTGTCACTTGTAAACATCAATCAAATCTAAGTGAATAACACTAGACATCAGTTAAGTAACTAAGAGTTTAGTTTTAACTGATGGAAAACGAGTATTAAAGATTAAAGGATACACAAATTTGATTTTCTATCGGATCAGATGATAGAAAGTCTATTTTTATAATAGTGGTGCAATTAGTTGGAAGAGTTCCAAACAGGAAATGATTGCATATTCAACCACTGGAGCCAAGTTCGTTACTACTATCATCTCCAAGAGTTTTCGTTGGAAATGGAGATATAGTAATGCAGATAATAGCATTTACGGATAACCTAGAAAATCTGTTTTCTATACCACTTATTCAGGAGCAGTTATGTAACACCCTGGCTCGGCTATACCGTACATCCGGAGTAGTTACCGCCACATCTAGACTGAACCCTGACCGACCTCGGTAGAGTCCACTCTAGATGCACAGGCTAAAGAAGAAAACTGTTCACACACACACACACTTTCTACTTGACATAACCATATGTTCACTTCAGCAGAAAGAAACAAAAGTAGCTAGATCAGCTACGAATATTTATATACCAGAGTTGACCACTAGGGCCCCAAAACACCAAGATTAAGGTTACTTACAACTTACTAGCCAACTAAGTTTACTATGGCTACAAAAAATATTTACACAAAACAGGTCCTTCCAAAACCTTCCCAACCAACCATCTACTCCAAGCGGCGGTACACCGGTCCGGAGTATGTTCCCCATACTAGATGCCACTCAACCGCAAACCAGGTGAGATGGTCCAGAAAGTAGCAAGGAGTGATCACCATAGACCACTCATTCCAATACTCCGAAGGACTGGGGTCCCACGGATAAGGATAGAAGACGACGAACTCTAGGGGATCACTCCCCTCTAACACCTCTATGGGATAAAACCCATGCCTAGCTTGGGCATCATCCAGAAAAGTCGGCTGCAAGTTGCGAACCGGAATGCGAGAAGGTGTAGATGGGTAAGCTGGGGGAGGGCTGTACTACGGAGAAGGAGGAGCAGGTGGATCAGGAGCGTAGCCAGGAACATAGGGGTCTTCACCTATCAAAAACTGGGAGTAGTCATCATAGTTCATAATCGGGAAGGTGAACTCAGATGAGCTCCCTGAGCTCACCAGGCTCCAGGAGCCCACACTGGATGACATCTGTTAAATAAAAACACATTGAAGTGTAGTTAGCACAACGGCTAAGTAAGGGATCCATGGGTCACCCAAAATTAAATAAAGGTTTGCAAAACAGATATATTTAAACAAAACCTTTATTACTATTCTCCTCATTGACACTTAACCTGCAAATAGGTTATCAAGTATAGCTCTCGCAAGTAATAATCAAGAATGGAACAACAATAGAAAGTCTTTGGATAAGGATTTCTTAACAAGAAACACATTACTCAACGCATCACTAAACATTTAAGCATGTAAGTAAGTAGTGGAATGATTTTATGAACTTCGCATTTAAAACACCACTTTGTACTTAAAAAGCTTCCTCATAAGGAAATTCCACTAACTTGTTCTCAAAGAGGATTCATCAATACCCTTTCTTGCTTAAACAATCATCACATCTCTCTTTAGCGTAGCTACAGAGTAACTACCTTTTCATACGAAATTCTCCACTTAGTTTCTTTGTAGAAAGCGTGAGGCCTTTGGAGTATTCTCTTGACTCCCTCTCTTGACCACTTGGATCATCGAACTCGGGTTCAGTGGTCATCACCCGGTCTAACACTGATCCCCTGGACGTAAGGTTCGTTAAAATGATCACTAGCTGGCCCTTCTAGGTCCATAGAAACAACACCTACCCGGACTTTCTAGAGTAACTATACTTTAAGTGTGCACACCCCCGTAGGAATACCTCATCCAAACGAGTTATATAGTACCCGGATAATAGACTTCGCTCCTTCCGTATGAATGATCATACTAAATATAACAACCTTGGGCAAGGGCTCTTTAAGCCACCCGAAGGCTAATCAAGGTCCTCCTCAACTTTACTAGAAACTAAGGGTTTGAAAACATTTTTCCTTCTTCCTCATCTTCCTTGAGTCAAAAATTACTTTTTTGGACATGTTCCATAAAACCAAGTTCTAACTTAAAATCATTCAACACTCTTAACTTTGTCCAAAAGTTTTGTTTCTCAAAACATTTTGACAGTACACTAATTACCATACACGGGGGTAATAAAGTGTAACTATCCCACATTGTTGCATTATCACATCACCTATGTACATAATACTTCATATATGTATTTAGGAAATCAACATAACGCCTCACACAATTTAGGCATACTCACATAAAAGTTCACATACTACCAATATACATAGTATAATTTCCACAATACTCATATGTATAGGTATACACGGTTAACATATATATATATCACATATATGTGTATATACATAATACAACAATTTTATTTTAATTGTACATACATACCCATATTTATACACATATATGCACCTATACACGGTTTTACATATATACATACATCACACGTATATATATATATATATATAAATATATACCATACTTATACGTACATACATATATTATATAATACACCTAACATCTCTAGTCTAGGTATTTAGGCATATTAACTACCACATCTCCTTAACACAACAATTTATTCCTATATATTATGCAAAATACAATTTCATATATACTATACATACAATCATGTACACAATATTTCCACCTAGATCTCATCATATTCCAACCAAACAATCAATTATCCAATTTCAAGTGACCTTAACCTACTTAAGGGATTCCTTACCTCGAGAAAGTTTACTAACACCGTAGAAGCAAGTCTTGGACTTTTTCCCCAATTTTTACTCAAAATCCTAGGAGAAAAATTAACATCATAACAACAAATATTAAGAAACTAAGCTTAGATTCAAGGTCTAGGAAGGAAGATAAAGCTTTCTACCGAATAAAATTAATGTTTTACCGAAAAGCTTGAGACTTGAGAAGAAACTTTGGCTATGGAAGGTGAAGCTTTAATGGAGGAAAAAGATGATCTCCCTCTCTCTTTTCCTTGTGTTTTTTCGTCCAAATGAAGGGGAAAGGGGAAAAAAATGGCTTTATATTTGGATCTCACTTGGTTGACTAGTCCACACCAACATGTGGTAAATAATTGTGACAAGTGTCACTTTCCTATGGTTTGATCTTGAAAAATATCTTAGCTAGACTGATCGTGATTAAAACAAATGAATTCTCGATAGAAAATAATTTAAATCAAATAATTTTCGAAACCAAAAATTTATCCCAGACTGAAACTTAAAATTGGGCTAGGTTCGGTACACCGCGAAATTTAGCGATGCTACGATCAAAATAAATTTTCACTGCCTATGGGCTAATTTAATTAAATAGGAAATTCAAGAATAATAATATGGTGTCTAATAATCCATTTCCTAGGACAAACGTGTCCGAAAACCAGTTCCTAAAATTCTTACGGTTCGTGACCGGTACGTACGATCGCAGCTTATTAACAACTATTTTAACTAGCAAAAATTATTCTGAATAACTATGAATCATATCTCAAGCATGCCAATGATTAGAATAAAATAAAATTTAAACCTCTCTTCTTTTTTTTTTTTTTGAAGAAAATATTTCGGGGTATTACATTCTACCCCCCTTAAAAGAGTTTCACCCTCGAAACTAAAGTTAACCATACTTATTGAAATAGAAGCTTCAATTTGGAAGGAGGTAAAGGTTCTCTTTTCATCTTCCAACATAGGGTATCGCGTTCTCATTTCATCTTCCAACTCCCATGTGGCTTCTTCCCTCAAATGGTTTGACCATAATACTTTCACCAACTTTATGGACTTCCTGCGGGTATCCCGGGTCTTAGTATCCAGTATTCTCACCGGTTTTTTTTCATATGATAAGTTTTCATCCAAAGTCACCTCCTCAGGTTGGAGTACATGCGATGTATCATACACGTACTTCCTTAATTGCGACACATGAAATACATTGTGTACCCGATCCATCACCGCAGGTAGTGCTAATCGGTATGCTACCTTTCCGATCCTCTCAAATATTTCATACAGTCCTATATATCTTGGACTCAATTTTCCTTTCTTCCCGAACCGCATTACTCCCTTCGTAGGAGATATTTTTAGCAATACCTTATCACCTTCTTGAAATTCCAATAATTGCCTTCTTTGATCAGCATAAGACTTTTGTCGGTCCCGAGCAGCTTTCATCCTTCCTTGAATCAACTTGACCTTTTCTGTCATTTCTTGAAGACATTCGGGTCCTAACGTCACAGAATTAATCGAATCTTCCCAACACAGAGGGCTTCTACACTTCTGTCCATATAAAGCTTCATATGGTGCCATTTGTATACTTGCATGATAACTATTATTGTAAGAAAACTCGATTAGGTCCAAATGTTCCTCCCACGATCCTTGAAAGTCCAACACACAAGCCCTTAACATATCTTCCAAGGTTTGTATGGTCCTCTCAGTCTGCCCATCAGTCATAGGATGAAAAGCAGTACTAAGTTTCAACTTTGTTCCCATAGCTGCTTGCAAAGCTTGCCAAAATTGTGACAAGAATCGAGAGTCTCTATCAGAAACGATATCCTTGGGTATTCCATGATACTTAACCACCTTGTTCACATAAGCCTTTGCCAATTGAGTCATAGTCCAAGTTTCCTTCATGGCAATGAACCTTGCTGTCTTGGTAAGCCTGTCTATTATTACCCATATCTTATCTTTCCCTGACCTGGTTAATGGCAATCCCCCCACAAAATCCATAGAAATAGAGTCCCACTTCCACTGAGGAATCTCTAACGGTTGTAGTAAACCCTTTGGTTTACTCCTCTCTGCTTTAACCTTCTAGCAGTTTAAGCACTTGGCCACAAATTCAGCTACGTCCTTTTTCATGCCTGACCACCAAAAGTTTTGTTTCAGATCTTTGTAAAGTTTGTCTCCTCTAGGGTGAACTGAATATGGTGTATAGTGACCCTCTTTCATTAGCTAATCCATTATCTTCTTACAACCTGCAGGTATAACCCATCTGCCTTGAAATCTAACACTCCCATCTGGGTGTAACTCAAATGAACCACACTTTCCATCAACCATTTTCTCCTTGAGTTCATTCACCGCATTGTGTTCTCCTTGTGCTTGTTTTATTTCTTCAAATAGGTTTGGGGTGACCGACAGGTGATATAATTTCATCTCTTGTTCCACTTGACTACCCATTCTTATTTCCAAATTGAGCCTTTGAACCACTTGACTACCCATTCTTATTTCCAAATTGAGCCTTTGAAAGTCCTTACTACCCATTCTTATTTCCAAATTGAGCCTTTGAAAGTCCTTGCATAATTTTCTTATTTCCAAATTGAGCCTTTGAAAGTCCTTGCATAATTTCTCGGGCAATACCCAAAGAGCGTGATTTGACTTCCGACTCAATGCATCTGCTACCTTGTTTGCTTTGCCTTCCTGGTATTGGATTTCCAAATCATAATTGTTTGCTTTGCCTTCCTGGTATTGGATTTCCAAATCATAATCCTTTGCTTTGCCTTCCTGGTATTGGATTTCCAAATCATAATCCTTGATTTTGCCTTCCTGGTATTGGATTTCCAAATCATAATCCTTGATCAAGCCTTCCTGGTATTGGATTTCCAAATCATAATCCTTGATCAACTCTTCCTGGTATTGGATTTCCAAATCATAATCCTTGATCAACTCAAGCCATCTTCTTTGTCTCAAATTGAGATCTCTCTGAGTGAAGATGTACTTTAAACTCTTATTATCCGTAAAGATCTTGCAAGTAACTCCATAGAGGTAGTGTCGCCAGATTTTGAGAGCAAACACCACAGCTGCTAGTTCTAGATCATGGGTTGGGTAGTTAGCTTCATGTGGTTTCAATTGACGAGATGCATACGCTATTACCCTTCCATGTTGCATCAAGACACATCCCAGTCCTTTGTGAGACGCATCTGTGTATAGTTCATAGCCTTCCGTTCCAACAGGTAAGGTTAATACTGGGGCAGTTGTTAACCTCTTCTTGAGTTCCTGGAACGCATGCTCACACTCTTCACTCCAACGGTACCTAGTAGTCTTTTTGAGTAGATTTGTCAATGGTTTTGCTATCTTCGAGAAATCCTAAACAAATCTTCGGTAATAGCCCGCCAATCCTAAGAAACTTCGGACCTCCGTGACCGATTTGGGTGCCTCCCATTCCATTACAGCTGTAACACCCCAATTTTCAACTCTTACATTTATTACAAAATTCGTAATAAAACGCTGCGGAAGCTTACATCTTATCAGCAGAAAACTGGGTGCTACCGCCACACCTAGAGTTCATTCTATCACCTCTTTGACAACCTCCACTCTAAGTGCACAGGCTAAACTTACAACATCAATATACAACATCAACATCAAGCTTAATACATATGGAAATAATTCTTCCAGGGTGTCTATGCTAGGATAGAGTAGACCTCAACCTGTACCTCCATCCTATTCAGAGCTCATCGGGCTACAAGGGCGCACGCTACACTGCATCTGATAAGGAAAACACATCGAAGTGTGTTAGGAACATCATGTAATAGGTTTTGATGATACCAACTGTTAAGTAAGAATCCCCAAGTCTCGATACATAGGCAAAACAATGTAAGTTCGATAAGTAAACTAAGAGCGAAAATACAACCGGGTAATTTGAGCTCAACTCGGGAAATATTTAAGCTTAAGGTAAACTTGTTTGAACAACTTAGAAGTTTTTCGTGTTGTAAGCAAACAGATAGATCAGAAGCAGGCACGAGACAACTCTGGAGGAATAAGGGTCTACGAGACATCAACTAAGTCTCGAGACACAAGCCAAGTTCGAGAGGTAAGGACCTCTCGATATACCTATCGAGTTCGAGACGTAAAGAATATTCGAGAGATAGACCTCTCGATACATGGGATTGAAACATCAAATGGTCGAGACATCTTTTATGGTCTCGATAAACCGGCACTTCTCCAAGAGGCTGAATGTTAGTCAACATGTGCAGACAAAATACTCTAAGTTTGGAGAAGAAGAATATCATGGAGATAAAATATTGAAGAGGTGCTGAGCGGGAGGTTTCAAAATGGACGGAAGTGGATGACACGTCAGACCTCCACCACAAACGGTCAAGAAGTGCACCAATCCTGAAGTGGTCAGATTCCCCAAACAAGGAATGATGGGAACATAAAAAGAGTAACTTTATCCAAAAGAAGCAAGTGAAGCATGAACTCAAGAAAGTGGAATATGGAATATTCACTACAAAACAAAAGGCTCAAGTTACAAGACCACTACTCCATGAAAAATGCTGAAATTGTGCAAAGACCCATGTTCGGCGTGGGAGACCAATTTCAAACGGAATAGTTTTCCCTCCAACGGAACTATTCTTCTACTCTCATNTGCCTTCCTGGTATTGGATTTCCAAATCATAATCCTTGATCAACTCAAGCCATCTTCTTTGTCTCAAATTGAGATCTCTCTGAGTGAAGATGTACTTTAAACTCTTATTATCCGTAAAGATCTTGCAAGTAACTCCATAGAGGTAGTGTCGCCAGATTTTGAGAGCAAACACCACAGCTGCTAGTTCTAGATCATGGGTTGGGTAGTTAGCTTCATGTGGTTTCAATTGACGAGATGCATACGCTATTACCCTTCCATGTTGCATCAAGACACATCCCAGTCCTTTGTGAGACGCATCTGTGTATAGTTCATAGCCTTCCGTTCCAACAGGTAAGGTTAATACTGGGGCAGTTGTTAACCTCTTCTTGAGTTCCTGGAACGCATGCTCACACTCTTCACTCCAACGGTACCTAGTAGTCTTTTTGAGTAGATTTGTCAATGGTTTTGCTATCTTCGAGAAATCCTAAACAAATCTTCGGTAATAGCCCGCCAATCCTAAGAAACTTCGGACCTCCGTGACCGATTTGGGTGCCTCCCATTCCATTACAGCTGTAACACCCCAATTTTCAACTCTTACATTTATTACAAAATTCGTAATAAAACGCTGCGGAAGCTTACATCTTATCAGCAGAAAACTGGGTGCTACCGCCACACCTAGAGTTCATTCTATCACCTCTTTGACAACCTCCACTCTAAGTGCACAGGCTAAACTTACAACATCAATATACAACATCAACATCAAGCTTAATACATATGGAAATAATTCTTCCAGGGTGTCTATGCTAGGATAGAGTAGACCTCAACCTGTACCTCCATCCTATTCAGAGCTCATCGGGCTACAAGGGCGCACGCTACACTGCATCTGATAAGGAAAACACATCGAAGTGTGTTAGGAACATCATGTAATAGGTTTTGATGATACCAACTGTTAAGTAAGAATCCCCAAGTCTCGATACATAGGCAAAACAATGTAAGTTCGATAAGTAAACTAAGAGCGAAAATACAACCGGGTAATTTGAGCTCAACTCGGGAAATATTTAAGCTTAAGGTAAACTTGTTTGAACAACTTAGAAGTTTTTCGTGTTGTAAGCAAACAGATAGATCAGAAGCAGGCACGAGACAACTCTGGAGGAATAAGGGTCTACGAGACATCAACTAAGTCTCGAGACACAAGCCAAGTTCGAGAGGTAAGGACCTCTCGATATACCTATCGAGTTCGAGACGTAAAGAATATTCGAGAGATAGACCTCTCGATACATGGGATTGAAACATCAAATGGTCGAGACATCTTTTATGGTCTCGATAAACCGGCACTTCTCCAAGAGGCTGAATGTTAGTCAACATGTGCAGACAAAATACTCTAAGTTTGGAGAAGAAGAATATCATGGAGATAAAATATTGAAGAGGTGCTGAGCGGGAGGTTTCAAAATGGACGGAAGTGGATGACACGTCAGACCTCCACCACAAACGGTCAAGAAGTGCACCAATCCTGAAGTGGTCAGATTCCCCAAACAAGGAATGATGGGAACATAAAAAGAGTAACTTTATCCAAAAGAAGCAAGTGAAGCATGAACTCAAGAAAGTGGAATATGGAATATTCACTACAAAACAAAAGGCTCAAGTTACAAGACCACTACTCCATGAAAAATGCTGAAATTGTGCAAAGACCCATGTTCGGCGTGGGAGACCAATTTCAAACGGAATAGTTTTCCCTCCAACGGAACTATTCTTCTACTCTCATTTATAAGGACGTAAAGACACAGAAGGGTACAGTGGTTGAAAAAAAAAGAGTTTTGAAAGAGGTCAAGAAGTTAACAAGAGGTGTCTGATAAAACGTTCCAGTGCAAAGTGCTTAACTTGGAATATCATCCTGATATTCAATACAGCGAGAGAACACATCTGAGTGTTCGAAGAGAGTTACAAAGCTAAACTGTTATACATCCAGAAGGTGACCAAAGCTGCTCTACATTGAAGCTGATTCAACGATAGCTTGTGGTCAGATTGGAGCCTGTTACATTCAACTGTGACAAACAAAAACACCTTGCTTTGGATTAAGCAAGAGAGGTGGAGTAACCTGGCAGCTGTCCGAGTGAATGAAACCTGAGGCTTGACGCGGGCTTGGTGATCAAAGGTCAAGTGCTCGAGAGGTGGAGTAGCTGGAAGC
>NC_044917.1:17215916-17219966 GCF_003576645.1 Ipomoea triloba
AATTTTCAACTCTTACATTTATTACAAAATTCGTAATAAAACGCTGCGGAAGCTTACATCTTATCAGCAGAAAACTGGGTGCTACCGCCACACCTAGAGTTCATTCTATCACCTCTTTGACAACCTCCACTCTAAGTGCACAGGCTAAACTTACAACATCAATATACAACATCAACATCAAGCTTAATACATATGGAAATAATTCTTCCAGGGTGTCTATGCTAGGATAGAGTAGACCTCAACCTGTACCTCCATCCTATTCAGAGCTCATCGGGCTACAAGGGCGCACGCTACACTGCATCTGATAAGGAAAACACATCGAAGTGTGTTAGGAACATCATGTAATAGGTTTTGATGATACCAACTGTTAAGTAAGAATCCCCAAGTCTCGATACATAGGCAAAACAATGTAAGTTCGATAAGTAAACTAAGAGCGAAAATACAACCGGGTAATTTGAGCTCAACTCGGGAAATATTTAAGCTTAAGGTAAACTTGTTTGAACAACTTAGAAGTTTTTCGTGTTGTAAGCAAACAGATAGATCAGAAGCAGGCACGAGACAACTCTGGAGGAATAAGGGTCTACGAGACATCAACTAAGTCTCGAGACACAAGCCAAGTTCGAGAGGTAAGGACCTCTCGATATACCTATCGAGTTCGAGACGTAAAGAATATTCGAGAGATAGACCTCTCGATACATGGGATTGAAACATCAAATGGTCGAGACATCTTTTATGGTCTCGATAAACCGGCACTTCTCCAAGAGGCTGAATGTTAGTCAACATGTGCAGACAAAATACTCTAAGTTTGGAGAAGAAGAATATCATGGAGATAAAATATTGAAGAGGTGCTGAGCGGGAGGTTTCAAAATGGACGGAAGTGGATGACACGTCAGACCTCCACCACAAACGGTCAAGAAGTGCACCAATCCTGAAGTGGTCAGATTCCCCAAACAAGGAATGATGGGAACATAAAAAGAGTAACTTTATCCAAAAGAAGCAAGTGAAGCATGAACTCAAGAAAGTGGAATATGGAATATTCACTACAAAACAAAAGGCTCAAGTTACAAGACCACTACTCCATGAAAAATGCTGAAATTGTGCAAAGACCCATGTTCGGCGTGGGAGACCAATTTCAAACGGAATAGTTTTCCCTCCAACGGAACTATTCTTCTACTCTCATTTATAAGGACGTAAAGACACAGAAGGGTACAGTGGTTGAAAAAAAAAGAGTTTTGAAAGAGGTCAAGAAGTTAACAAGAGGTGTCTGATAAAACGTTCCAGTGCAAAGTGCTTAACTTGGAATATCATCCTGATATTCAATACAGCGAGAGAACACATCTGAGTGTTCGAAGAGAGTTACAAAGCTAAACTGTTATACATCCAGAAGGTGACCAAAGCTGCTCTACATTGAAGCTGATTCAACGATAGCTTGTGGTCAGATTGGAGCCTGTTACATTCAACTGTGACAAACAAAAACACCTTGCTTTGGATTAAGCAAGAGAGGTGGAGTAACCTGGCAGCTGTCCGAGTGAATGAAACCTGAGGCTTGACGCGGGCTTGGTGATCAAAGGTCAAGTGCTCGAGAGGTGGAGTAGCTGGAAGCGGGGAGAAAGACCTTGGAGAGGCGGAGTAACCTGGGAGCTGTCTTGTGAAGATCCTGAGGCTTGACGCGGGCTTGGTGATCAAAGGTCAAGTGCTCGAGAGGTGGAGTAACAAGAAGCGGGGCGAAAAACCTGAGGCTTGAGGCGGGCTTCGTGATCAAAGCTCAAGCGCTCGATATTGTACTAAATAAGGGAAGTTTTTAGTGCAATCCTTCCAGGGAGTTTCTGGAAGAAGAGTGGACGTAGGCGGGTTGGCCGAACCACTTAAAAATCTCTCTTGCATTTACTTACTGTTTTTTATCTCTCGCTAACCTCTCGATTGCACTGCATATAAACGCACCTCTCGAACTAACTACTCGTGCTAACTAAAAGGGGATAACATTTCCGCTGCGCATAAAACTTTGTCTTCACCTCGTGAGGTATCGAACCTAAACATCCTAAGTTCAATACACACGAGAGGTCGAAAAGATTTGCAAAATCTTATACAAGTCTATTCACCCCCCCCCCTCTAGACTTGTACCCCATCCCCTTGGGACCAACAATTGGTATCAGAGCAAGTTCTCTGATCGATATAAACCTTTGTTTATATTGCCTAGAGATCCTTCTTTGAAAAATCTTCTTAAATATTTTCAAAGCACGAGATATTTTTTTAAATATGGACAGCATGTTGTCGAGACATCTTCTCTTTGATCTTAGCAGGTTTGACGACTGGAAAACACGCATGCTTGCGTACTTATCAGCCCTCCATGATGAGATGGCCGAGGTTCTAACTTCTGGACCAGTCAAGATCCTAATGGTTAATACTGCTGCAGTTCAAACCCAAGAAACACCAAAGTACATCCCAAAACCTAGGGAAGAATGGACCAGTGATGATAGGAAGAGAAACAACCTGGACAATATTGCCAAGGATATTCTCTTCAGAGCTATAGACGAAACCATCTTCCCAAAAGTGAGGAAGTGCAAAACGGCAAAAGAGGTATGGGATACTTTGATGTTAATTGGTGAAGGTGACGAACAGGAAAAGGAAAACAAGCTCACCGTGGCCATGAAGAAGTTCGAAGACTTCAAGATGAAGCCAGGAGAGAGCATCGACAGCATGGAGTCTCGGTTCATGAAGCCCACAACCGAGATCAGTGACCTTGAAAAGGAGATCCCACAAAAGGAGCTGAATCTGAAGGTCTTACGTGGCCTCACTAAGGAGTGGGAGGTAAAGGTGATCACGATGAGAGATCACCGAGATCTGAAGGAAACCACAACAGACAAACTCTTCCGGGATCTCAAAGCCTTCGAGTTCGAGATGTTCCCAAGAGATGAGGACATTGTGGATCGACGAAACGTAGCACTTGTTGCTGAGCAACCATCCACATCTTCAAGGTCAGACTCTAATCCTATGAATGTTATGTCTGACGAACAGTTTGCTCTCTTTGTGAGAAAGTTCAGGAAATACATGAAGATGAACCAGGAGAGCAACAAAAGTTCACCTTCCTCCTCAAGAAGGAAAAATGAGAGATATCCATCCAGAAGGACGGAGGAGGAAAATCAGGGTCTATGCTACAACTGTAGAAGACCGGGACATTTCAAGGCCGAATGCTCTTACCCACTAGTAAGCAAGCATCAGGGCCAAGAAGGCAAGGATTCAAAGAGAATAGAGGAATCCAGGGAGAAGCCAACACAAGGTGGCTTCAAAGGATCATCAAAGACGTATCAGCGCAGGAAGGCGCTTGTTGCTGAAGAATCAAAGACGTATCAGCGCAGGAAGGCGCTTGTTGCTGAAGAATTCAAGACGTATCAGCGCAGGAAGGCGCTTGTTGCTGAAGAATTCAAGAGAACAATCGAGGAGTCCGAGACGTCGAGCTCCAGCGAAAGCAGCAGCAGCTCAGAGGATGAGAGGGGGCTCATCTGCTTATACACCGAGGAAGAAGAGGATGAGAGGGGGCTCATCTGCTTATACACCGAGGAAGAGGAGGATGAGAGGGGGCTCATCTGCTTATACACCGAGGAAGAGGTGAATCAATGCCTAATGGCCATTGACAACGAGGTAACCTCTACTCCTACATCTCGCTGCTCTACTTCTACCTCTCGTTGTTCTTCATTTAAAAGCGATGAAGATCCCTTTGAGATGCTTGAAACATTCAAAAGGGATCTCGCAGTCGCTAATAGCACTCATGCCAAAATCAGGGAGGAAAACAGCAAGCTAACTGCTGAAAGAGATATGCTTAAGAACGTCTCGAAAGAGAATTCGGAGCTAACTCTCAAAGTAAGTGAGTTAGAAGCCAAAATAATCCAACTAACTGAAGAGTGCAAAACTCGAGAGATCACAGAAAATGATCTTAGAAAGGTTATAGCATCATACTCTAATTCCTCCAAAGCTATGGAGAAAATGGTGAATGATCACAGACCTACAAGTGATAGAACCGGGCTAGGGTTCCATCGAGACCATCTCTCGAGA
>NC_044917.1:17220287-17233321 GCF_003576645.1 Ipomoea triloba
ATTATCAAACGTACAATGGCTACATTGCGCCTAGGCCTGGAATAATGGGCACAAGGTATAAATGGATGCCTAAACTCACTAACCCACCAGGACCCAAAGTTTGGGTACCTAAACTTGCTTGATTTCCTTGCAGGACACCAGGGACGTGTGGTTCATTGACAGTGGATGTTCGAGACATATGACTGGAAATCTAACACTGCTTGAGAACATCCAACCTATCGAAGGTCCCTTGGTGACATTTGGCGACAACGAGAAGAAGGGGCGCACAAGAGCTGTTGGTGAAATCCAAAAGAATGAGCTGGTTATTAAAGGAGTGTCCTACGTTGAGGGGCTCAAGTTCAATCTCCTGAGTACAAGCCAGTTCTGTGAGAAGGGCCACAAAGTTGTCTTCACCAAAAGCAAATGTCAGATTATGAACGAGGAATCTCTCGAAGTCGTCTTGGAAGCAGCAAGGAAAGGAAACATGTACATAGTGGATTGGAGGTCTGCAAAACCATCCCTATGTATGCTAGCAAGGAGCAAGGAAGATTTATGCTGGGATTGGCATAGTAAGCTTAGTCATCTGAACTTCAAGACTATCAACAAGCTTACTAAGAGGAACTTAGTGGAAGGACTGCCCAAAGTGACGTTTCGAAAGGATAAAATTTGTGAGGCATGTCAACGTTGCAAACAGATCAAATCCTCTTTCAAGAGCAAAGCCGAGACATCATCCACTAGACCATTAAGTCTTCTTCACATGGACTTATTTGGCCCAGTGGATCCACCCAGCATAAAGGGAAAGAAGTACACTCTTGTGGTAGTGGATGACTACACAAGATTCACTTGGACCGTGTTCTTAACCAAGAAAAGCGAGACAAAAATTGCCCTACCAAATCTCTTGAAACAAGTTCAAGTTGAAAAGGAAGTCTCGATACTAAAGATCCGGTCAGATCAAGGTGGAGAGTTCGTTAATCAAGTAATCGAGAGCTACTGCAACGAGAACGGAATTCATCATCAACTATCAGCTGCTCGAACACCTCAACAAAACGGGGTTGCTGAAAGAAGGAACAGAACTCTCAAAGAAGCCGCAAGGACCATGCTCTCGCAAGCCAACATATCACAAGGATTTTGGGCAGAAGCAATCAACACAGCGTGCTACACCCAAAATCGGTCCTTGATAGTAAAAGGAGTTGGAAAGACTCCATATGAGTTGTGGAATGGAAGAAAACCGAATGTAAGCCACTTCCACTCATTCGGGTGCAAATGCTATATTCACAACAATGGGAAGACTCAACGAAGAACTTTTGAAGAAAAGGCAGATGATGGAGTATTTCTGGGATACTCATCGACAAGCAAAGCACTCAGAGTCTTCAACAAGCGGAGTTTGGTGGTTGAAGAGTCCATACATGTTACCTTTGATGAAAGGGCATCAACAGATCAACCATCAAAGACAACGGAAGCTGCTGAGGAAGATCAGCCAGAGTCTATCGAGAGATCAAACTTACCTCTCGAAGACAAGCAGTCGATAGTTCGAGACGTAGCAGAACTCCAGTCAGAATCAGATGATGAAGAGTCTACCAAGAAGAAAGCGCCTGACTCAGTTGATCAAAACCAGATCATAGATGTTCAACCCATATCTCAACCTTCAATGGAAGTATCAACTGAGGAGCCGCAACCCGACCTAAGATGGCTGAGAAGTCACCCTGCTGATCAAGTGATCGGAGATGTACGTGACAGAGTTCGAACCAGATCAGCTTACAGAGAAAGCATGTTTGCTTGTTTTCTATCTCAAATAGAGCCTAAGGTGATCGATGAGGCTCTAAGCGACGCAGATTGGGTGCAAGCAATGCAAGAGGAACTTCATCAGTTCGAGAGGAACGACGTTTGGGAACTAGTTCCGAGACCTCATCATCAGAATGTCATTGGTACAAAGTGGGTTTTCAGAAACAAGATGAATGAGGATGGAGTTATTGTTAGGAACAAGGCCAGACTTGTTGCCAAAGGCTATTGTCAGGAGGAAGGAATAGATTTTGATGAAACCTTCGCTCCAGTGGCACGTCTCGAAGCCATACGCATCTTTCTCGCATATGCCGCCTTCAAAGACTTTAAGGTATATCAAATGGATGTCAAGAGCGCTTTTCTGAACGGACTTCTCGAAGAAGAGGTGTACGTTGAACAACCTCCGGGTTTCTTGAAGGACGTAGGAGCTGACAAAGTATACAAGTTGAAGAAGGCACTCTACGGCTTAAAACAAGCTCCGAGAGCTTGGTACGATACCTTATCCTCTTTTCTACTTCAGTGTGGGTTCACCAAAGGCCTAGTGGACAAAACATTGTTTAGGATTAAGGATGGGGATCACATCTTATTGGTGCAAATCTATGTGGACGATATCATTTTTGGTAGCACCAATCCAGACTTGTGCGAGAAGTTCTCCAGTTTGATGAAAGGAAAGTTCGAGATGAGCATGATGGGAGAGCTCAACTACTTCCTTGGACTACAAGTGAGACAGCTTAAGGAAGGTATCTTCATCAACCAGGAGAAATACACCAAGGATCTGCTCAGGAAATACAACATAGAAGGGAAATCCTCAGTCAAAGTACCTATGGGAACCTCTCTACGTATCGATGTCGACAGCGAAGGTCGAGAGGTCGATCAAACCACTTATCGAGGTATCATCGGATCTCTTCTTTATTTAACTGCAAGTAGACCAGACATATCCTTTGCAGTAGGTGTATGTGCTAGATTTCAGGCAAGTCCTAAGGAAAGTCACCTAAATGCATCTAAAAAGATTCTTAGATATCTAAAGGGTACGCAGAGTGTTGGGCTCTGGTATTCGAAAGGTGGATCTTTCGAACTTATGGGTTATTCAGATGCGGACTTTGCCGGTTGTAAGATAGATCGAAAGAGCACATCAGGGACATGTCAGTTTCTAGGTGGAAGACTTGTCTCATGGTTTAGCAAGAAACAACATTCGATAGCTACAAGCACTGCTGAGGCAGAATATGTAGCAGCTGGAAGTTGCTGTGCTCAGATCTTATGGATGAAGCAACAGCTAATGGATTATGGTGTTGAGTGTAAGGAGGTTAAAATTATGTGTGACAATACAAGTGCTATTGCCATCACGCACAACCCAGTGTTACACTCCAGAACAAAGCATATTGATATTAAGTATCACTTCATCCGAGACCACGTTGAGAAAAAGGACATCACTTTGGAATATGTTGCAACGGAGGAGCAACTAGCAGATATTTTCACAAAAGCGTTATGTGAAAATAGATTCTCTCAACTAAGGTTAGAATTGGGAATGATAGAGTTGGGTTGAATAGTCAAATCTTATCTTCTTGTATTTAGTGCCATGAACTGTTTCGCATGTGAGGGGCGGTTTCATCAACTTTATGGCAGCTTTGGAGTTACACAAGCATTGAATGGTCATTCATATTGCATCCCGTGACTCAACAGTGGTAACCCTATTGGGCTATAAATAAGAAGGTTTCTTTCAGAAGTTCATACCATCAACTTCCCATGGAGAAAAAGAAAGGAAAAGATGATGTTCCATTCTTTTATAGAGGAAAGAAACCGGCAGTCAAGTCCAAAGATTTTCAAGGAGAAAACTATCCAGAATCAACAAAGGGTGAACAGATTACGGAGCTTCCTGATAATCCAAGCAAGTATCCTATTCCCATCCAAGGTGAATGGATCCCCAAATACGAGGAAATCCACAACGATGGGATACTGGAATCGGGAAGAGAGTCTTGCACAAGAGGGACTCCTACTGCTGCACATTCTGGAAAAGGGCCTTCCTCAACCAAATGGAGAACCAAGGGAAATGGAGAGGAAGTCCAGATGGGACTTTCTGAGGTCAGCAGCAGCCAAAGGGATGATCGTACCTAATCCAAAGACTTTAAGAGGATTAGCGATGAAGATGGTCATTCCCAACTATAGTAAGCAGCTCCGGAGAGAAGAACAAGAAAAGGGAATAGCCACCCCTAGTTCTGTTATTAGACAAATAGGACTTTAGATGGCTAGTTCCNGTGGATGACTACACAAGATTCACTTGGACCGTGTTCTTAACCAAGAAAAGCGAGACAAAAATTGCCCTACCAAATCTCTTGAAACAAGTTCAAGTTGAAAAGGAAGTCTCGATACTAAAGATCCGGTCAGATCAAGGTGGAGAGTTCGTTAATCAAGTAATCGAGAGCTACTGCAACGAGAACGGAATTCATCATCAACTATCAGCTGCTCGAACACCTCAACAAAACGGGGTTGCTGAAAGAAGGAACAGAACTCTCAAAGAAGCCGCAAGGACCATGCTCTCGCAAGCCAACATATCACAAGGATTTTGGGCAGAAGCAATCAACACAGCGTGCTACACCCAAAATCGGTCCTTGATAGTAAAAGGAGTTGGAAAGACTCCATATGAGTTGTGGAATGGAAGAAAACCGAATGTAAGCCACTTCCACTCATTCGGGTGCAAATGCTATATTCACAACAATGGGAAGACTCAACGAAGAACTTTTGAAGAAAAGGCAGATGATGGAGTATTTCTGGGATACTCATCGACAAGCAAAGCACTCAGAGTCTTCAACAAGCGGAGTTTGGTGGTTGAAGAGTCCATACATATTACCTTTGATGAAAGGGCATCAACAGATCAACCATCAAAGACAACGGAAGCTGCTGAGGAAGATCAGCCAGAGTCTATCGAGAGATCAGACTTACCTCTCGAAGACAAGCAGACGATAGTTCGAGACGTAGCAGAACTCCAGTCAGAATCAGATGATGAAGAGTCTACCAAGAAGAAAGCGCCTGACTCAGTTGATCAAAACCAGATCATAGATGTTCAACCCATATCTCAACCTTCAATGGAAGTATCAACTGAGGAGCCGCAACCCGACCTAAGATGGCTGAGAAGTCACCCTGCTGATCAAGTGATCGGAGATGTACGTGACAGAGTTCGAACCAGATCAGCTTACAGAGAAAGCATGTTTGCTTGTTTTCTATCTCAAATAGAGCCTAAGGTGATCGATGAGGCTCTAAGCGACGCAGATTGGGTGCAAGCAATGCAAGAGGAACTTCATCAGTTCGAGAGGAACGACGTTTGGGAACTAGTTCCGAGACCTCATCATCAGAATGTCATTGGTACAAAGTGGGTTTTCAGAAACAAGATGAATGAGGATGGAGTTATTGTTAGGAACAAGGCCAGACTTGTTGCCAAAGGCTACTGTCAGGAGGAAGGAATAGATTTTGATGAAACCTTCGCTCCAGTGGCACGTCTCGAAGCCATACGCATCTTTCTCGCATATGCCGCCTTCAAAGACTTTAAGGTATATCAAATGGATGTCAAGAGCGCTTTTCTGAACGGACTTCTCGAAGAAGAGGTGTACGTTGAACAACCTCCGGGTTTCTTGAAGGACGTGGGAGCTGACAAAGTATACAAATTAAAGAAGGCACTTTACGGCTTAAAACAAGCTCCGAGAGCTTGGTATGATACCTTATCCTCTTTTCTACTTCAGTGTGGGTTCACCAAAGGCCTAGTGGACAAAACATTGTTTAGAATTAAGGACGGGGATCACATCTTATTGGTGCAAATCTATGTGGACGATATCATTTTTGGAAGCACCAATCCAGACTTGTGCGAGAAGTTCTCCAGGTTGATGAAAGGGAAGTTCGAGATGAGCATGATGGGAGAACTAAACTACTTCCTTGGATTACAAGTGAGACAGCTTAAGGAAGGCATCTTCATCAATCAGGAGAAATACACCAAGGATCTGCTCAGAAAATACAATATAGAAGGGAAATCCTCAGTCAAAGTACCCATGGGAACCTCTCTACGTATCGATGTCGACAGTGAAGGTCGAGAGGTCGATCAAACTACATATCGAGGTATCATCGGATCTCTTCTCTATTTAACTGCTAGTAGACCAGATATATCCTTTGCAGTAGGTGTATGTGCTAGGTTTCAGGCAAGTCCTAAGGAAAGTCACTTAAATGCATCTAAAAAGATCCTTAGATATCTCAAAGGTACGCAAAGTGTTGGACTTTGGTATTCGAGAGGTGGATCTTTCGAACTTATGGGTTATTCAGATGCGGACTTTGCCGGTTGTAAAATAGATCGAAAGAGCACATCAGGGACATGTCAGTTTCTAGGTGGAAGACTTGTCTCATGGTTTAGCAAGAAACAGCATTCGATAGCTACAAGCACCGCTGAGGCAGAATATGTAGCAGCTGGAAGTTGCTGTGCTCAGGTTTTATGGATGAAGCAACAATTACTGGATTATGGTGTTGAATGTAAAGAGGTTAAGATTATGTGTGACAACACCAGTGCAATAGCTATCACTTATAATCCAGTATTACATTCAAGGACGAAACACATTGATATCAAATATCACTTCATCCGAGACCATGTTGAGAAAAAGGACATAACTTTGGAATATGTTGCGACGGAGGAGCAACTTGCAGATATTTTCACAAAAGCGTTAAGTGAGAATAGATTCTCTCAACTAAGGTTAGAATTGGGAATGATAGAATTGGGATGAATGGTCAAATCTTATCTTCTTGTATTTAGTGCCATGAACTGTTTCGCATGTGAGGGGCGGTTTCATCAACTTTATGGCAGCTTTGGAGTTACACAAGCATTGAATGGTCATTCATATTGCATCCCGTGACTCAACAGTGGTAACCTTTTTGGGCTATAAATAAGAGGGTTTCTTTCAGAAGTTCATACCATCAACTTCCCATGGAGAAAAAGAAAGGAAAAGATGATGTTCCATTCTTTTATAGAGGAAAGAAACCGGCAGTCAAGTCCAAAGATTTTCAAGGAGAAAACTATCCAGAATCAACGAAGGGTGAACAGATTACGGAGCTTCCTGATAATCCAAGCAAGAATCCTATTCCCATCCAAGGTGAATGGATCCCCAAATACGAGGAGATCCACAACGATGGGATACTGGAATCGGGAGAAGAGTCCTGCACAAGAGGGACTCCTACTGCTGCACATTCTGGAAAAGGGCCTTCCTCAACCAAATGGAGAACCAAGGGAAACGGAGAGGAAGACCAGATGGGACTTTCTGAGGTCTGCAGCAGCCAAAGGGATGATCATACCTAATCCAAAGACATTAAGAGGATTAGCGATGAAGATGGTCACTCCCAACTATAGTAAGCAGCTCCGGAGAGAAGAACAAGAAAAGGGAATAGCCACCCCCAGTTCTGTTATTAGACAAATAGGACTTTAGATGGCTAGTTCCTGCCTTAACGATAGATTCCTATTAGGCTGACCAAGGCCAAACAAAAGTTTCTAGGGAATTTAATAGGATATTGATTCATATGTAATGTATCTGGAAATCACTAAATGAACTTAAGGATATGTTCCAAGTGATATCTTTTAAATGAATCAAACTTGTTTCTCTCGCAATCTGTGTTCGAAAGGTAGTTCGAGAGGTCACCCGATCAGTTTGTCTACATACATTATGTCTCGAAGAAGGGTAGTTCGAGAGGTCACTTCGAAAGATAACAAACTGATATCTCTGAAAGGAGGAATAAGGAGGGTTAGGGATCAAAGGGAAGATCCCTAACCAGATCAAGATGGAGGAATAAGGAGGGTTAGGGATCAATCACTCAGGGGGAAGATCCTTAACCAGATCAAGACGGAGGAATAAGGAGGTTTAGGGATCAATCACTCAGGGGGAAGATCCTTAAACTCATGAGGAAGATCATTCACCTTCGAAAGGTGAATTTGATAAGCTCAACGGATATATGAGGTGGAACGGCTATCTTTGGACATAAATGCTAGCCACGTGGTCATCGGTTACTGACGGTTTTTCGCACTTAAGGGCATTATCTTGATTAGTGGGAGCATGCTTATTTTAAAATATCAATACTCCACTGTCTCAAAGCTTAAACCGTTCTATACTTTACCGAAATACCCTTACCAAAATACCTTATAAGCTGACCGTTATCAGGGGTATTTCTGACTTCTCACATCTTTTAAATCAACCGGGATCCTTCCACGGGTCAAACTCTCAACCCTACCCATATATCCAACCCGAATCCGCCTAATATAAAAGCAAAATCCTTCTTCTTTACCCGGATTCAAACTCAAAACCATATACCCAAAATCCCCAAATCCTTAGACGCTGTACACATTCCCTCCAAAACACACAAACTTTCTTCAATGGCGTCTGAATCATCATCTTCTTCATCTTCATCTTCATCCTCCAGTGCATACCAGAGAGAGCTAAACCACATACGCTCTCAGATTAAACAAGTCAAGGCGGGAAGCATCCTTGACAAAGATGGCTTCATCACCCACTCACCAAATCCAACAATAGCGGAGAGGGTCTTGAAGAAATTTGAGAAGGCAGGACTAATGCGGTACATGACGCATGACTACCGAACCATTCATGACCTCGACTATACAGAATGGTTCGCTCATGCCAAGGTCACGAAGGGCAAGATTGAAAGCCGCTTCAACGAAATAGACATAACAATCTCTGTGGGTGATTTACGAGCAGCATTCGACTTTGCTACGTCGGAGGAGGCAGTCAAGCACCTATCGGACTACAACATGGATAAGCAGGAGTTTTGGGACAAAATCCGATTGGAGACTGCACCACCCAGAGCATCCTCTGCCCTCCGAAGATTTCATTTGAAGGAGAGGTTTGCCCTAGCCGCCGAGCTCATCATAAAATTCATCCTCGGCAAGGTGTCCGGAACAGACGAAGTCAATCTGGACACTCTGAAAATCCTCCACGCCATCTGGAACAACAACAAGTTGGACTGGGCTCACATCATCTTCGACTGCCTCAAACACCAAGTGCAGAGCTCAGTTTCCAACTCCGACCTGACAATCCACAAAAAGGTTGGTTTTGGCTTTGTTGTTCAATTTCTATTAAGACTGAAGGGCTTCGAACTGAGGGAAGGGCGAGAGGTTCATCGGAGTACCTATATGGGTAGAACGAAACCTCAAGCTAAGGCAAAAGGTGCTAAGGATGCATCTTCACCCTCAAAGCCTAAGGGAAGGGGCAAAAGGAAAGCCCCAGCTAAGGAGAAGCGCTCTGATGACGAGCTTTTGGACATCCCAGTCAAGAGGGTTGAATTGAAAAGGAAGACCAAGAGGACCAAGACTGCTGCTGTCACCCAGGTTCGAGAGGTGACACCGTCCGTTATACAAGTACCATTTAAGGACAGGGCACAAGCCCAGGGGGAACCTCAGGCTACACTGGCCACTGAGGTTGAGAGAGTGCCCCCTACCAAGTCCCTGTCAGGAACTTTAAATGTTGATATACTTGCTGTTGATGGTGCTGAGGATGTTGATGAATCTGATGGTTTGCCTCAAGAGAAGGCTCGAGAAGTTGAAGGTACCGGGATCAGTGATCCAGTACAGGGTATTGTTGAGGAACCACGACAGGTGGTTCGAGAGGTAGATATTCCAGCAGCTGAAGATCTAGATTGTGTGGTGGCTGCTGATGGTCAGGGCACTGTGGTCAGGAACCCAGTGCAAGCTTTTCTGAATGATGGGTTGACACATGATCTCTCGGTTGTTCGAGAGATAACTGAACAAGCTGTGGAGTGTGCATCAGCAACAGAAATCCTACCTGCTGACTCTGATGAGCTGAATGCTGAAATCACATCTCGATTGAATCAAAGTGTTGAGAATGTATCGAGTTTGGACGACTTCTCCAGAGTACTTCGCTGGATCAACTGGAGAACAGGTCCCTTTGATCAATTGATCTCAAGAGCAGCAGAGATGGAGGCTGAGGAACGATTTGCACTAAACTGGTTAGATCTCACTGAAATCCCAGCCGACGAGCTTCAAAACCGTGCCCATGAGATGCAAGTAATCAGGAGTAATCTTGGTCGATCTGACAAAGGAAAGGGCATAGCTGTTGATGCACAAGAAGATGAAGCCGAGCCTGAAGAAGATCCTGAACTAGATGCTCAATTTCGAGAGGATATCAGGCTTGCCACAGCAATATCCTTGGGACAAAGTGTAGAACACACGAGAGGTCCAGGAGAGACCTCTGGGGTTGCTCGAGATGATGCTGACACTCCTACTCCAACTGCAGCAATCCCCTTGTCCCAAGTGAGTGAATCTGCTCTAGAAGACCAGGTAGCTTCGAGAGGTGAATCCGAGACCTCTGAAGCACATGAGGTGGCACCTAACTCTGTCTTACTACTGCCACCACCTGAGTCCACACCCTCGAATGCAACAGATGAAGCTCAGACAGTTCGAGAGGGTGAAATTTTGTTGCTCCAACTCCCAGGCTTTCCCATCGATATGGTTAATAGGGAAAGGTGGAGTGCACCAGTTGCTCCTGAGATAATAGATATTCCAGATTCACCAGAGCATACTGAAGTACAAACAAGTGAGCAACAAGAGCAAAATGAGGAGAACCCTGCTGGTTCGAGAGTTGAGGTTCAAGAAGGTGGAAACCGGGAAGCACCTGCCGATGAATCAACTCCTCCAGTAGATGATCACGTTCCCAGCACTGGTTCGAGAGGTAGTGTTGAGGGGGAACCTCAATCAGATGGAAACCGGGAAGCATCTGATGCAGAGACTCCCACCTTGGCCAATCCTACCTTACCAGCAGCTGAAGCTGAGGCTCCAGGTTCGAGAGGTGAAGAGCAAGAAGTGATCCATCCCTCAGGTGGAAACCGGGAAGCACCTGATATGGAGCTACCTTCGAGCTCTAATCCCAGTGTCCCTGCTGAACCTCAGGAAGTCAGTCGAGAGGTGGACTCGCAATTGCAAGTCATGGGTGGAAATCTGGAAGCACCCAAGTCCCCTCCAACGAAAGGTACATCTCGATCCTCAACTCCTACTTCTGACTATGATCAACAGGCCGAAGAAGTCTTCATTGGCGAAGTGCGTCANCCACCTTGGCCAATCCTACCTTACCAGCAGCTGAAGCTGAGGTTCCAGGTTCGAGAGGTGAAGAGCAAGAAGTGATCCATCCCTCAGGTGGAAACCGGGAAGCACCTGATATGGAGCTACCTTCGAGCTCTAATCCCAGTGTCCCTGCTGAACCTCAGGAAGTCAGTCGAGAGGTGGACTCGCAATTGCAAGTCATGGGTGGAAATCTGGAAGCACCCAAGTCCCCTCCGATGAAAGGTACATCTCGATCCTCATCTCCTACTTCTGACTATGATCCACAGGCCGAAGAAGTCTTCATTGGCGAAGTGCGTCAATTCATGGCTGATCAATCTCAGAAGATGGCTCAGCTCGAAAGAATACTCGCTGTGGTCCGCAATGCTGCACTGCCTGCTGCTGGCACTAGTGAATCCCAAGGCCGTCATGCTGAACTTCTCGAACAGGCGATATGGGCTGAGGATGCAGCACGGAAAGCCACTGATGAAGCCGCTGTTGCTCGAGCAGAGGCTGCAAGTGCGAGGGCTGAATTAGCCGAAATGCGAGCAGAGCTTCGAGCCTTCCAATGTTCCAGTGAACTTCGACAGGATGTGATGAAGGCCATACTCGATGACCTGTCGAACCAAGTGCCTGCCCAACTTCAAGCAATCTTCGAAGGTATGTCCACCCTCCTCTCCCGTGCTGATGATGCCAACAAGGGGGAAAAGAAAGAGAAAAAGAAGGGGGAAACAACGGGCAAGAAAAGGGCAGCAAACGAACCAGCTGGACCACCTCCAAAAATACCAAGAATCATGAGCAAAGCAGTGGAGGATGCTAAACAAGCAGAAAACCTAAGGGTCCAGCGTACACTGGAAATGGAGAAAAGGAGAGAAGAGGACAGAGAAAGAAGAAGAAAAAGACAAGAACGACAGTCAGAAGAAGAAAGGAAGATAGATCTTCTCATGACAAACTTTAAGTTTGGGAACAGAGAAGACACTGAACAAATTCTGACTCTGGAGATATTCAAGCTTCTGAAAATCACTGGGATATCTACACACAGCAATATGTCTCCAGAAGAATGCATTGCCTGGTGGAAAGATGGAGTAATTGATGGTGAGTTCGTGGGGGAAGCCTACAGGAACTACAGGCATCTAGACGTCACAGAAGAATACTTAAGCCTGGTAAATCCGAAAGACCCCATCAAGACACGAGAAGCCATTAACAAGAAAAGGAAAGCCAACAAGAAGTAAGCTCTCGTGGTCCAAACTCCATCTCATTTCAATGTATTGATATCTATGTTGTTCTTGGTCTTATTTCTTTCAAACTTATCTACTAAACTCTACCTTGTAGACATTCCCTTCTTATAATCATATATATCTTTTGTTGGGGGTGTTGCGTGAGTTTGATTATTCTTGCTTTAGTAGATCAGTTGTCAAACTTACCATATGCGCTGAAAATAAAATCAATGCTTTTTCTTTTTCAAATCAGCCATATAAGTAAGTATAAGTGTTGGCATCATCAAAAAGGGGGAAATTGTTAGGAACATCATGTAATAGGTTTTGATGATACCAACTGTTAAGTAAGAATCCCCAAGTCTCGATACATAGGCAAAACAATGTAAGTTCGATAAGTAAACTAAGAGCGAAAATACAACCGGGTAATTTGAGCTCAACTCGGGAAATATTTAAGCTTAAGGTAAACTTGTTTGAACAACTTAGAAGTTTTTCGTGTTGTAAGCAAACAGATAGATCAGAAGCAGGCACGAGACAACTCTGGAGGAATAAGGGTCTACGAGACATCAACTAAGTCTCGAGACACAAGCCAAGTTCGAGAGGTAAGGACCTCTCGATATACCTATCGAGTTCGAGACGTAAAGAATATTCGAGAGATAGACCTCTCGATACATGGGATTGAAACATCAAGTGGTCGAGACATCTTTTATGGTCTCGATAAACCGGCACTTCTCCAAGAGGCTGAATGTTAGTCAACATGTGCAGATAAAATACTCTAAGTTTGGAGAAGAAGAATATCATGGAGATAAAATATTGAAGAGGTGCTGAGCGGGAGGTTTCAAATGGACGGAAGTGGATGACACGTCAGACCTCCACCACAAACGGTCAAGAAGTGCACCAATCCTGAAGTGGTCAGATTCCCCAAACAAGGAATGATGGGAACATAAAAAGAGTAACTTTATCCAAAAGAAGCAAGTGAA
>NC_044917.1:17234873-17273641 GCF_003576645.1 Ipomoea triloba
AAAACTCGACTTAGTTTCATTTCAAAGTATGAGGCCTTATAGGAAATGTTGAATATTCCTTGTCGTTGACCGATTGAACCTGGAACATGGGCTTGCGGTCATTACCCAAGTTCTCTTCTCGGTCCCTTGGACGATGGTTCATTAGAATGGCCCCTAATGTGGCCCCGCCTAGGTCCATTAAAATGACACCAACCCGGAGACGACGGAGTCAATACGCTTAAGTGTGCACACCCCCACAGTCTAGCCATACATGAGTGACGTAGAGACTCGGCGAATAGACTTCGCCCAAGTACGAATACAACCGTACATATTTCAATGACAACCTTCGGTAATTATAGCCTGAGGTAAAAAGACAACAAGGTCCTCGTAACTCCTTGAAACTAAGGTTTTATTCATTTTAGACATCATTTTCTCATCAATCAAGTAAGGTACACACTCACTAAAAATGGTATTTGCCTCAAAAATAAGGTTTTGGCAACCTGTTCACCAAAATAGCATACGTTCTTCAACGTAAGTTTTCATAAACATTTTTACTTGCCCAAAGGCTTTTCAAGCATAGCTCAAGTACCAGCAAAATTTGGAAGAAAGCACAGCTGAACACGAGCTGGTCACACCTCGGACACTTATATATTCTACTAATACTTCATGTGTCCATTCCCAATACTTACTCCTTATCATGGATTTCAATCCATCTTACAATCCAATCATCATCGGTGATCCATAATCATGGTTCCACCATTAACTAATAATAGATAGCTGTCCTTTTCACTATCGTCATCAACAACTTCCACTATCATCAACACCATTATAACTTAAGGAAATCACACATCCATAATCGATACTTAGTCACCCATAATCCAATAATTGACCTTAATCACTCTTAAGCATTAATTATTGTCATTAGTAACTACTAACCTTGTAATCCATCATCGACAACAAGTCAACAACATTATAACATCATTATTAAGTCATCGAAAGCATTAACACCATTAGATCGTAACTTGAGGTAAAGTCATTACCTAACCATAATCCAAAGTCGTTCAACAACTATTTCCTCAAAATTCACCATATACAATCTTTATCTCAATATTTCCATATAACAATTTCCTTAATAAACATCGTAATATCATCACCACTCAAAATTCCTTTAAACCATAGTATCTTTACCAAAGAGATATTTTAAATCCTCAAGTAAACACCAACAATCCCCAAATCAAAAGAATCACTTCCAAGTTCTTAAAATAATAACCAAAGAGAGAATTCCAACCTCTCCAAATAAATTCTAAAAGAGTAATTCCAATCTTTCAACATAACCACCAAATAGAGAGTATTGCCCATAACAAAGATCTCACAATAATCACCAAAGATAATCCTTCAAATAATTAGTCCCACCTTGATAATATATTAATTACCATTCCGTCTATTCATCCAGTCATTAAACCTTAATAACTATTATCAGTCCTTAATCACTATAATTAGAGCTTAATTACCTTCTGAACTCCATTGTTAATCCATCATTAATTACTAAGTCCTTAATTAAGCTCTAATTGCTATCTATGATCATTACAATCATCAGTAATATCCATCCTAACTTTATCACCATTTCATAACCCATGTATCAACATGTTATAACATCATCATCATTCTCATAACCTCTTAGGTTCATTACAACCCCATCATCTAAACATCAACAACTATCAAAGCTTAGTTTGATCTCACGAACATCAAACAACCTCATCTTCTAAACATCAATAATCAATAATCAAGCTTACACCATTTAATCTTACTTTCGCGCCCTTGGACGCCCGGTGGACGCACGTTCGCTACCGCGTCCACGGATTCTGGAGATATTTTAAATCCTCAAGTAAACACCAACAATCCCCAAATCAAAAGAATCACTTCCAAGTTCTTAAAATAATAACCAAAGAGAGAATTCCAACCTCTCCAAATAAATTCTAAAAGAGTAATTCCAATCTTTCAACATAACCACCAAATAGAGAGTATTGCCCATAACAAAGATCTCACAATAATCACCAAAGATAATCCTTCAAATAATTAGTCCCACCTTGATAATATATTAATTACCATTCCGTCTATTCATCCAGTCATTAAACCTTAATAACTATTATCAGTCCTTAATCACTATAATTAGAGTGCTCCTGTCCTGAACTCCATGTTAATCCATCATTAATTACTAAGTCCTTAATTAAGCTCTAATTACTATCTATGATCATTACAATCATCAGTAATATCCATCCTAACTTTATCACCATTTCATAACCCATGTATCAACATGTATAACATCATCATCATTCTCATAACCTCTTAGGTTCATTACAACCTCATCATTTAAACATCAATAACAATAATCAAAGCTTATACAATTTGATCTTACTCTCGAACCTACTGGACTCCACTGGACGTGCAGTGGATGCGTGTCCAGGGCCGCGTCCAACACGTTCCGCCTATTCTGGACAGTAATTCAGCTTGGCGCAGTCCGAAAGATTGAGCCGGTAAAAATAGTTCCCGAACTCTTTTTCACTTGAAATTTTTATGGTAGAACCCCAACTCATAGTACTTGATGTCCATAAAAAGTTTTGGTCATTTTGGTTCGCGAATAAACACAGAAAATTCCATTTTTGCCCTTGGCAGTGTGCTGTCCGGAATTTTTCTCTCTCTGGACCAGTTTTGGAGAAAAATTCGAAAACCATACTTATACTACTCCGATCATTATGAAATTTTATAGGCAGGTTCTACACTTATTGAACTACATATCTGAAGAAAATCGAATCAAAATACCTTACCAAATTTTCCCAATAAATCTCGGAAGTTACTGCCAGAAATCTATCTTGATTTTTCAATATTTTCATAAGTAAGCCTATATGGACATAATCATAACATATACAAGCATATACATCCATATATTTCAACCAAACAATCAATTATCCAATTTCAAGTGACTAAACCAACTTAAGGGATTCCTTACCCCGACCGGGTTTCTAATCCTCGTAGAAGACTTTTGGAGTTGATTCCTCCAATTTCACCTTAAAATCCTAGGATCAAAATCAACACCATAACACAATATTTTAAGAAACTAAGCTTAGATTCAAGATCTAGGAAGGGATATAAAGCTTTTTACCGAATAAAATCGAAGTCTTACCGAACAAAATTGACACTTGAGAAGGATTTTGGCTATGGAAATTAATGGAAGAAAATGGTGAAGAAGATGAAAGGATCACCCTCTCTCTCTCTCTCTTTTCTCACGAAATGGGAATGGGAAATGAAGACATGAAATTTCTTCATTCTTATCTCAACATATAAATATCCCTTATAAGATAAGATTAAGGGAAAAATAATAAAATAATAAAATATCTCCAACCTTATCAGTTGGGGTCCAAACAGATAAAGTTTCGGTGGAAAATAATCCAAATAGAATAATTTCCGAAACTAAAAATTTATTCCAGACTAACCCTCAAAATTGGGCTAGGTTCGGTACACCGCGAAATTTAGCGATGTACGATCAAAATAAATTTTCGCTGCTATGAGCTGATTTAATTAAATAGGAAATTCAAGAATAATAGTATGGTGTCTAATAATTCATTTCCTAGGACAAACGGGTCCGAACACCAGCTCCTAAAATTTTTACGGTTCGTGACCGGTACGTAGGTTCGCAGCTTAATAACAACTATACTCACTTATAAAAATTCTTTTGAAATATCTGAAGATCATAACTTAGGAATGTCAACGCCTTAGGATAATGTTAATAAAATACGGGGTATTACAACAGCTTTTATCTTAGTTGGGTCCACTGCTATTCCTTCCTTGGTGATTATGTGACCAAGAAATGCTACTTCTTCCCTCCAAAATTCGCACTTAGACAATTTCGCAAAAAGTTTCTTTTCCCTTAGCATTTTCAATACTGTTCTAAGATGTTCTTCGTGCTCCTCTGGGGTCTTTGAGTAAACCAAGATATCGTCTATAAAGACAACGATGAACTTATCTAGATATGGAAGGAAAATCCTGTTCATCAAGTCCATGAAAGTTCCTGGTGCATTTGTTACTCCGAACGGCATGACGACAAATTCGTAGTGCCCATATCTAGTCTGGAATGCTGTTTTGGGAATATCCTGCTCCACGACTCGCACTTGGTGATACCCTGATCGTAAATCAATCTTTGAAAATACTCCAGCTCCCTTCAATTGATCGAATAGATCGTCGATCCTGGGCAATGGGTACCTGTTCTTCACTGTGACCCGATTGAGTTCTCTATAATCGATACACAGTCTCAGGCTCCCATCCTTCTTCTTTACAAACAGTACCGGTGGGCCCCAAGGTGACACACTTGGTCTGATGAATCCCTTCTCCAACAACTCTGCCAATTGAGCCTTCAATTCTTCCATCTCTTTCGGTGCCATTCGATAAGGCGCTTTTGAGATTGGCGCGGTTCCTAGTGCGAGATCAATAGTGAATTCCACTTCCCCCTCTGGCGGCATTTCCGTGAGATCCTCTGGAAACACGTCGGGAAATTCACGCACTACTGGGATTTGATTGATCTCACGTTCTTCCATCTCAGCATCCTGCACCAAGCAGAGGTACACTTCACACCCCTGGTGAGCGTACTTCCTCAACTTCTGCATTGTCATCAACTTGCGCTCGGGTTGCCTCTCAATCCCTCAGTAGGATATTCTCTTCCCATTCGGTCCTCGCAGGACAACCTTTCGCTCATTACAAACAATTTGAGCCTTATACATATCCAACCAGTCCATCCCGAGTACCACATCGATGCCCTCTAGCTCAAAACGAATAAGATTTCTGGGACAATTGAATCCCGCAATCTCTATCGAAATGTTGTCATATCCATCCTTACAGGCTACCACAATCCCCGAGGTAGTTCTCACATTTAAGTCTAACTTACTAGTAGGCCATAACTTCAATCTATCCGCAAATGTGGATGATATAAAGGAATTGATAGCTCCCGTATCAAATAATACTGAACCAAGCACCGAGTTTATAGGAAATGTACCGGTTACGACGTCGCCAACCTGAGCCTGAGCGCTGTTGACGACGTAGATTCGTCCTTGGTTCCCTGTGCTGCTTTCTCCCATTGGTGACTTCCCTTTGTCGCTCGAACCTGTAGCAGCGTTCGCTGGTCTTCCCCGGTTCACTTGTGGAGAATTAACTCCCCTGTTACCTGATTCCGCAAGTTTTCGGCCGTTGTCCCCATTGAATCCTCCTCCTTGCCTGGTATTCTGCGAGGAGTTCCGAAGGTTTTCTACCCTGGTTTGGCACTCATAGAATTTGTGTCCTAAGAGGCCACACTTGTAGCACATTATTCTCACTCCTTGACAATTTTCTCTAGGATGGCTCTTTTCACAACTGTTGCAAGCAGACTGTTTCCCTTGGTCTGTTCATCTCCTCTTCTCTCCTTGCCTTGGTTGAAATTTCCCTTGGTTAGACTTCCGATCATCCACCTTGAATCTCCTTTGTTTGTCATCAGCTTTTCTCTTATTCCTGCCTTAAACTTCCTGTTGATCCAGGTACACTTGGTACTGATCCGATGCCCGATTATATGCCTCCTTGAGAGTGGAGCACATGAATGGTGCGATTTCCCTTCTCACGTCCCAATCCAGTCCTCTCACAAATCTTCTTGCTTTGCTTGCCTCGTTCGGCACAATATCTTGAGCAAATCTCATCAGCTCCACATACTAGTCATAGTAGACTTGAACAGTTTCTCCTTTCTGCTTCAGTCGCAAGAATTCCTCGCACTTGATTCCCTTGATTCGTTCTGTGTAAAATTGTCCCCTCAATTCCTCCTTAAATTCCTCCCAGCCAAAGTCTGGATTTTGCAGGAGTTCAGGTCCAGCCGCTGCCCACCAGTTATCTGCGGCCTTCGTCAAGTAATAAACCGCAGAAGAGACTCGTTGATTCGCCGGGCAATTTACTGCGTCAAGCAGTTTATCAAATGTCCGTATCCATTCTTCCAAAACCACTGGGTTATCTTCTCCCGCATAATTCGGTGGGTGTCTACTTGCTATTGCTTTAGCAAAGTCGACCCGAGGGTGTCCCTGGTTTTGATTCTAGGCCAGCTGAGCCATCATAAACTCAGCCATCTGTTCCATTGCCAAAGCCATACGATCCATTGCCGTGGTGGCGTCGTCACGTCCCGCAGGTACATTTCGTCTTGGTGGCATTTTCACTAAACGATCGTTTCGAGTTAGCTTCTGAAGTATAAAAGTTACTAAGAAGTTACTTAACTAAACAGTTAGTATAGCAGCTTCTCAAGTTCACTCACAGTAATCATACGAAATAATTAACACATATAAGAACGCACAAGTATCAGTCAGAGTATTTAGCAACCAGAATCAAGAGATTCTGTAAAGTAGAAGTGGAATACCCCCTTTTTACGCGGCCTGGCCTCCGTTCCAGCTCTGCTCCGAAACTTATACTCATTAGGCTGTAATAACGACTTAGGTTGGTCTTAACGAACCTAAGCTGACTCAAAACTTAATTAACTTGAAACTGATTGACTTGAAACTAGGGTTCAAGGGTTTCACAACTTAAACTCAAACCTACCCTCCAAAGATCTAACCGCTCTGATACCAACTTGTAACACCCCAGCTCGGCTATACCGTACATCCGGAGTAGTTACCGCCACATCTAGACTGAACCCTAACCGACCTCGGTAGAGTCCACTCTAGATGCACATGCTAAAGAAGAAAACTGTTCACACACACACACACTTTCTACTTGACATAACCATATGTTCACTTCAGCAGAAAGAAACAAAAGTAGCTAGATCAGCTACGAATAGTTATATACCAGAGTTGACCACTAGGGCCCCAAAACACCAAGATTAAGGTTACTTACAACTTACTAGCCAACTAAGTTTACTATGGCTACAAAAAATATTTTCACAAAACAGGTCCTTCCAAAACCTTCCCAACCAACCATCTACTCCAAGCGGCGGTACACCGGTCCGGAGTATGTTCCACATACTAGATGCCACTCACCCGCAAACCAGGTGAGATGGTCCAGAAAGTAGCAAGGAGTGATCACCATAGACCACTCATCCCAAGGAGTGATCACCAAGGGGTCCCACGGATAAGGATAGAAGACGACGAACTCTAGGGGATCACTCCCCTCTAACACCTCTATGGGATAAAACCCATGCCTAGCTTGGGCATCATCCAGAAAAGTCGGCTGCAAGTTGCAAACCGGAATGCGAGAAGGTGTAGATGGGTAAGCTGGGGGAGGGCTGTACTGCGGAGAAGGAGGAGCAGGTGGATCAGGAGCGTAGCCAGGAACATAGGGGTCTTCACCTATCAAAAACTGGGAGTAGTCATCATAGTCCATAGTCGGGAAGGTGAACTCAGATGAGCTCCCTGAGCTCACCAGGCTCCAGGAGCCCACACTAGATGACATCTGTTAAATAAAAACACATTGAAGTGTAGTTAGCACAACGGCTAAGTAAGGGATCCATGGGTCACCCAAAATTAAATAAAGGTTTGCAAAACAGGTATATTTAAACAAAACCTTTATTACTATTCTCCTCATTGACACTTAACCTGCAAATAGGTTATCAAGTATAGCTCTCACAAGTAATAATCAAGAATGGAACAACAATAGAAAGTCTTTGGATAAGGATTTCTTAACAAGAAACACATTACTCAACGCATCACTAAACATTTAAGCATGTAAGTAAGTAGTGGAATGATTTTATGAACTTCGCATTTAAAACACCACTTTGTACTTAAAAAGCTTCCTCATAAGGAAATTCCACTAACTTGTTCTCAAAGAGGATTCATCAATACCCTTTCTTGCTTAAACAATCATCACATCTCTCTTTAGCGTAGCTACAGAGTAACTACCTTTTCATACAAAATTCTCCACTTAGTTTCTTTGTAGAAAGCGTGAGGCCTTTGGAGTATTCTCTTGACTCCCTCTCTTGACCACTTGGATCATCGAACTCGGGTTCAGTGGTCATCACCCGGTCTAACACTGATCCCCTGGATGTAAGGTTCGTTAAAATGATCACTAGCTGGCCCTACTAGGTCCATAGAAACGACACCTACCCGGACTTTCTAGAGTAACTATACTTTAAGTGTGCACACCCCCGCAGGAATACCTCATCCAAACGAGTTATATAGTACCCGGCGAATAGATTTCGCTCCTTCCGTATGAATGATCATACTAAATATAACAACCTTGGGCAAGGGCACTTTAAGCCACCCGAAGGCTAATCAAGGTCCTCCTCAACTTTACTAGAAACTAAGGGTTTGAAAACATTTTTCCTTCTTCCTCATCTTCCTTGAGTCAAAAATTACTTTTTTGGACATGTTCCACAAAACCAAGTTCCAACTTAAAATCATTCAACACTCTTAACTTTGTCCCAAAGTTTTGTTTCTCAAAACATTTTGATAGTACACTAATTACCATACACCGGGGTAATAAAGTGTAACTATCCCACATTGTTCCATTATTACATCACCTATGTACATAATACTTCATATATGTATTTAGGAAATCAACATAACGCGTCACACAATTTAGGCATACTCACATAAAAGTTCACATACTACCCATATACATAGTATAATTTCCACAATACTCATACGTATAGGTATACACGGTTAACATATATATATCACATATATGTGTATATACATAATACAACAATTTTATTTTAATTGTACCTACATACCCATATTTATACACATATATGCACCTATACACAGTTTTACATATATACATACATCACACGTATATATATATACATATATATAAATATATACCATACTTATACGTACATACATATATTATATAATACACCTAACATCTCTAGTCTAGATATGAGTAAGCAAATTGATCAAGGGCGCACTAGTATCTATTATGAGCTGATGGTAGAGCAAATGTTGAGAACTTAGAATGGTAGTTTAGTTTCATTTGTTGTGTTAAGGTTTGTTGGTTGAGAATTCCTTGTAATTGAGTTTGTTTAGGATAATTTTAGGTTCATTATGGTTAATTTGGTTTATTAAAATTGGGGGTGTTACAAGTTGGTATTAGAGCCTAGGTTGACTCTAGGACATAGGAATTTGACTATAGGAGTTTAAGTTATGAAGGTTTGGAAATAACAGTTGATTTGGTTTTGAGAACTCTAAGTTTGAAACCTTAGGGAATCGGAATTCTAAGAATTCGTGGTGAGGTTGTGAGTTTAAAATTGTTGTGATTGATTTTTGAATGATGATTTTGTTAGACATGTATGTCCTAGGAGCCAGCATTTATTATTTGTGGCATTAATTTCTTATTAAATAAATATAATAAATAATTTATTTATTTATTTTATTAAGGCTTAGTTAATATTTGATATTATTCCATACAATCTTCTTAATTCTTCATTCTTAAGTGTTAAGAATATGAGTGACGAAGAATTAATAAATGAAGTATTGTAAAAATGTTCCTAGTCATAGGAATTCTAATTGGGCATTAGAATTCCGATAAGACTAGCACATTGTCCTTCTTATGGTGAGTCTCATGCCATTCTGTATGAGATACAGAGAGTGGACATGTGGATGATTGTTAGATAAACAAGTCATTGAACATTGACTAACTACAACGTACCGCATGGTGTTTACCTACGTGTCATCGGTATGTTGTATGTTACAAGTGTGCAATAATCCTTTGACTTGGGACGACATGGTTGTCTCGTACATATGGTGGACTAGTTTTTGCCAGTATGCGTCTTTTGTTCCTTATGGGACTATAAGTGTACTTGGTGGCCTAGTTCAGTGTTGTATGGTGACATGTGTGCGTTCAATAGAGGATCCACCGCCTTGAGGTAACAAGGATGTTCCAGTCTATTCAATAATCATATAACGAGAATCTCTAGCCAGAGTATAATGAAGTTGGACTTCAGGTTAAGAATATTGAATAGACATATTGACCGGGTTTATAGGTTTGACTAAGTTTGACCATGACCTTTATCTGGTTCGGAACAAGTGTTGTGTGGAAGGAATGTTGCACGATATTTGTAACGGAGAGGTTCATTATAATATATTAAAATATATTCATTGTTAACTAGGTAGTCATGACATACTGCTAGGTGTCACTCATGACTTACGAGTTATTTAATAATGAGTTATTAAATATTATTCGTTGCTAGTTTGACTATGAACCTAGAAAGTCACACATTAATGGTTCGTGGTAATGCTGAGAACTTTAAAAGAAATCGATAAAGAGTTATCGATATTGAATTAATACATTAATAATTGATTAATGGATTAATTCAATATTGGGTAGTTTTGGGCTTTTAAAGGCTAGCACCTTTGGGCCCAAACCAGGCTATATATATATAGCCTTACCGTATTTCTTAAGTGAGAGAAACAATATACAGAGATTAAGTCTGAAAAGTGTTTCACGTAGAAATCTCTGGGAGTTCTCGTGTGCCCGACCGGTGGACAGACTAGAGGCCAGACGATTGGCCGGTTTCGATTCTGCCGGTTTCGATTCTGCCAAAGCACGCTTCAAGGGTAAACCTTTCTAACTTCCTCTTTAAACATAGAATCATGAAAAAGCGATTTGATGCTTCCGCTACGCATGTTTGTTTTCTGCCAAAGCACGCTTCAAGGGTAAACCTTTCTAACTTCCTCTTTAAACATAGAATTATGAAAAAGCGATTTGATGCTTCCGCTGCGCATGTTTGTTTTTCTAACAGATTTGTGAATATGACCTTTGATGGCAAGGTGTGCATCAAGGTAATGTGAATTATTGAGTTAATGGTTGAATTCTTTATGATTATTATGGTGTGTTTTGGAATAACGTTGAGATTTTGTAGCTATTGCACCCCGTGAGTGTGTATCTCTCTGAGTAAGTATGTCGTGTTTACTAGATAATTTGGTAATTTATTTAAAGACTTGAATGAGAATGGAAAGGGGAGCTTGAAGGATTTATGAGTAAACTTACTCCGATGTGTTTAGTTGAAGTTAGTGATTGAAATCCCTAAGAATTAATGTTGGATTTCTTGGTAATCGGTTCAATAAGTGATCTTTGGACTTGGTTTGAATGTGGTGAAGTTTGGATGATTAGTTAATTCGTTTAAATGTTCGAGTAAGAGTATAAAGGGATTTGGAGCACTTCGTGCTGGTAAGTGCATTGAATGTTCAAGTTTTGAGGGAAGCATTTGAAACTTGTGATCTTGAAACTGGTATTAGTAAGCATTTGGGGACGAAGCTTCTTTTAAGGGGGGGGGGGGTAGGATGTAATTAATACCCCGTAAAATTACTCCAAATAAACGATATTATTTTAAAACAAATACTCACAAAAATAAAATTCATTTTTTTACGATAAATATTTTTAGTTCAAATACTATTAAATCAATTATTTTATTTCAGGCTTTAAATAAATTATTTTATGATCAAAAAATTTTCTATTCAAAATCTATTAGAGAGGAGCCTACCAATATCATTTTATAACTATCAAACTTACAAAGCCCAAATAATTTTTTCTTCCTAAGTCCAATGACTTTGCTTGAGCCCAAAGTATTCCTAAACTCAATTTTTAGTCCATGACCCAATTAAGAAAATTAAAATTTTCTAGAATCCTAACCCACTTTCTTCACCCTTCTATAAATATCTCCATTCTCCCCTTCATTTCTTCTCTCTCCCTCACGTGAAGATCCCAAGAGCTCCTAAACCCAAAGCGATAAGACTTCATCTTCTTCTCCATTATTCCTTCTTCATAATTTCACATATCCTCTATTTTTGCTTTGTTCTTGTGTTTGTGTATGTATTGAGAAATGGTATTGTGGTTTGATAAGTGCCAAAAGTAGCCATATTTTAGGGGTCATTTAGGTGTGAAGTATGCTATAATAGATGTCCATTAGGCCTAGAAACATGCTAAGATAGGTTAATTTCATTGCATATAGGTCTAGGGACTAATCTTGTGTATTTTCATATAATTTGCACAATTCTTGCACTTCGTAGGGCATTCCGGCGACACTTCAGTAAAACGGACGTAACCAGAGCTAGGAATGTCCGAATGAGGCGAGGCAGGTGGCTATGGAACCGTATCGACGAGAGCTACGACATAGAAGAAGACAGAAGAAGCAAACTTCACCACGCACGCTCACACGCGTGTGAGCGGCGTGGTTGCACACTGGATTGCTCCCACGCACGCTCACACGCATGTGAGTCGCGTGGACGCGACACAGCGCGGAAATTATTGGGGCGAGATTTTGGGGGCTATATATATGCCCTTTATAGGTCTTTTAGATCAGTTTCTAGCAGCCCCCAATAGCTTTAGATCTGATTTCCCTTTCCAAATTCTTCCCCCTTGGGGAAGAAAACATTCCTCCTTAGAATAGATTTAGGATTTGAAGATGAAGATGTAGATCCAAGAACTCTTTAGGTATAATTTCTCTTCTATTAATATAAAGTTTAGTCTTTTATATTCTTGCATTGTTTATATTGCTTCTATTTATGTTTATTATGGTAGAGTAGAGTAGTTGGGTGTGTGTGCCCTTGTTGATCTATGGATTGATGCTTATAATTTATCTTATGATCTTGTGTATTGTGGGAGTATGATTGATATTTGTATGGATGATGTTGTTCAATCTTTGCTTCTATTTCCGGCCGGGATAGTTAGTGAACCGAGTGGAAGTGAGAGTGTGCGCGATAGCGGCCTCTCACGAGCCCAACTCATCTATATCTCCGCTCTTAATCCGAAAGGATGAGATCCGAGAGGAGTGGTAGGCAAGGTGTTCGATAAAATCCCTCAACCGAATGAGGATTGAGAGTTTGAGTGTAACGCCACTCAATACAAAGACCGTGACTCCCTAGATCAATCCCGAAACCCAATTCCAAGCTACCTACGATAATCAATCCTTTAGCTTAACTTTGGCATGCACCCCTTCCTTTTACCTTTTGTATTTTCTATCCCTTTTTACCTCCAAAACCAAACATGAACAACACCTCTCCCTTTGATTCTTGTAACTCTTACCTATCAACCTCTTAAATGCCAACATAAATTTGGTTCCCATTCGCCATCCTTGAGAGATACGACACTCGGGGAGTCTTGACTCTTCGTTTTACCACTTCCATACCACATTCACCCTCACCACTATACACACAACATCAAAATGGCGCCGTTTCCGGGGATGGCAAATGGTTCTTGAATTGTGTTGACATCTTTGAAGTAGATTTTTAAGAGTTCTTGAATTTCTTTCCTTTTGTTTGTATTGTTTTCTTATTTTTGTTACTTGATTGGTGAAGTGAGCTTATATTGCCTTGTATATCTTGTGCTCACTTGCAACTACTTATAGTTGCGAAAATATTTGTTGTTTGTTAAGCTTACAAAATGAGTGCTTATAAGTATCCCTATGGTTACACATACCATGGAAGACCATATACAACAAATATTCCACCCCAAACTTATAAACCTTACCCACATTATTATCCAAACCCTTATAAATACCCACCACCACAATATACATATCCACCTTACCCAAACACTTTCCCTTATTCCAATTATGCACCATATCCTCATGATACCCCCTCTGTGCTTACCCACGAAAGAATTGAGAAGCCTACATACCAAAATGGAGAGGAATCCATTAGTTCTATAGCTGAGAGTATTAACAACCGACTTATTCAAGTCATGAAGGAGATTGATCCTAGTTGTGAACCGGCATTACAGGCCACAATTCCTTCAATTGTTAAACCTCCACCTCATTATAACCCTCCATCAAATTATAATCCTGAGAGAAATAGGTATTCTCATTCTTACACTCATCCTAGCTATTCACCCCACCTCAACAACATGATAAATATTTCCACGAAACACCACCCTTTGCTCAAAATTTCACCCAATCCATACCATATGAGAGACCATCTTGTGAGTATCTTCCTCCGGTCAATGACGAAATCCAAATCTTGAAGGATAAATTAGAAATGTTCATCCAAATGGCCAAGGAGGATACTATCAACTTAAGAAATGAAATTAGGAGTGAAATCAAGAAGAATCTCGCCACTCTTCGCGAGGAAGGACTTCCACCGGACGAAATTGAAGCTAAGATGCTATCGATGTCGGAAGAGCTCATGAAAAGGATGCTACCACGAGCTAACAACCCATTCGTAGATGATCACCCGACAATGGAAACCAACCCGCAAAGTAATGACTAGATGGACAGAATGGTTAATGATGAAGAGGTGTGCGTAAAAGAATCCACAGAACTTGACACCCCGGTGCTCCAAGAAGTTTCGACTCCTGAGTTGAATGACACCCCGGTGCTCCAAGAAGTTTCGACTCCTGAGTTGAACACACAACAATGGGGAGAGATTGAGAGTGAAGACGAGTTGAACACACAACAATGGGGAGAGATTGAGAGTGAAGACGATGATCACATTGAAATATGGGGAGAGATTGAGAGTGAAGACGATGATCACATTGAAATTTGGGGAGAGATTGAGAGTGAAGACGATGATCACATTGAAATTCTGTGGGAAGACGAAAAACCCACACAAGGTAAGACTCTCACTCCAACTCTTATCAAAAGTTCTTATAATGTTTGTGAGGATGATTCCCTTGTACTTCATGATAATTTGATGACTGTGATAAAGCTTCTTTTTGCTCATGGGAGAGTGATTCCTTACAATTTTGTGATGATTTGGGGAGTGAGGATGATATCGAGTTATTAGGGATCATAGAAGGAGAAAGGGAAGGAAGGGAAAGGATTGTCACCATTGACAATCCAAAAGAACAAGAGTGGAGAGAAAATGCTTTAGATGAGATAGACTGTGGAGAGAGTGTTCATTGGGAGATCTTTAAGGAAAAGGTTGCAGGGGTAGGAACCTATAAGGAGAAAGAAGAAGAGGGGTATATTATCTTCGAACATCCTGAAATAATACCCCGAGCTTACTTATCGTTGCATTTTATTTTCCTCTCCTTAGTTTCCAAATTCAAGGATGTCCTACATCTTGGGGCATACCTTGAAGCAAAAGTTCACGGAACGCTTGGAAAGGTCCCAAAATCTGTGTGCTTCGAAGGATAGAGCACACAACGTCTGGCCTGGAGACGTTAAACCATGGCGCACTTGGGAGGCAGTCCCAACGTTATCTTAGATATTAGAAATTTTATTTCTTGTTTACTTTTTACTTTCCTTTGTTTTAGAAATTTTATTTCTTGTTTACTTTTTACTTTCCTTTGTTTAAGAAATTTTATTTCTTGTTTACTTTTTACTTTCCTTTGTTTATTAAATTTTATTTCTTGTTTACTTTTTACTTTCCTTTGTTTATTAGTAAATTTTCTTTTTAGCATAGCCTTGCTTGAGCTAACAATGGTAAATTTTCTTTTTAGCATAGCCTTGCTTGAGCTAACAATGCAGGTGATTTTGGTGCTAAGCCATTTGCTTGAGCTAACAATGCAGGTGATTTTGGTGCTAAGCCATAACGAATGAGCTAAACCGGATCAAAAACGAAAGGCAAAAGCCGGGAGACGAAGAAAGTGATCAGCACTGCTGACCACGCCTGCTCACACGCGTGGTGACAGGCGTGGAATCTTTCCAGTGCTGACCCACGAGGACCACCACGCGTGTGAGTCGCGTGGATAGGTCCTTGACAGATTGTCGTGCATTATTTTCTTTTCATCCAATTTTCCTAAGTCTCCCAGGTCTGGCGGTGCCAAAGATCATCTCCTATCTTGATTTACATATCTTTCTTATTGCTTTTGTTTTAATTACTTACCTTGTTTTAGGATTTATGCTTTAATACTTTCATTATGAATAAAAGAACTTCCGCCAGGCCATTGCACGTCTATTGGTTGTCTTCTTGTGCTAACATTGTTTCATGTAGCTTGGAGAACGAAGACAAAAGAGATGTTAGAAGCTTAAAGTGTGGAATTGAAGGGATGCTTACTTGGTTGTAAACCTCTTATCCCTTCTACTTTTTATGCCTCGTTTTTCAATTCTAAAGTGTGGAAATTAAATTGTTATACGTGTTCCTTGCATACTTTATAAACACATGCTATTTTGCACACACATAATGTTATATTGTTGATACCCTACACCCCCGGAAACACTTCTAAAGTGTGGAAAGGGTTTGATTGATTTTGAATGACCATGCTCCTTTGTTCCACTTGATCTTCATGGCAACATCGAGGACGATGTTTGTTCTAAAGTGCGGAAAGGATGCACCTTGTGCTTATAATGTCTTGTTTGCTTGATTGATTTATTGGTCTTGTCTTATGGGTGTGTTTTATCTTTGGAGAGTGCGTCATTGTTCACATTATCTAGATAGAATGTTAATCATATGCCAAAAATAAAATTTTTTCTCTTTGAATATCCATGGGAAGTACCCCTTCTTTGACCAAATAAGCTTTAAATTCTTGAATGCTTGCATAATATTCACCTCTTATTTTCCTTAGACCTTAGTCAATGATCTCTCGAAGTGGGAGTGTGCACCCCTTAATTTTAGAAAGATAAGTGAAAGCGAAGCCTGGAATTGAACTAATTTTAGTAGGGCATGGGGTAAAAGGTGAGCCTAATAGTGAGCTTAGAGTGAAAAATCCCTTAATCCCAATAAAAAGGCATGAAGGGTTGTATGGAAAAACAGTAGAAAAGGCAAAAGGCCAATCCTAGAGATAAAAATTGAGGAAAGCCATCTCGCTAGGTTGTGTTCAACCATAGTCTTCATAAAAAGCAAAAGTTATACCTGGAGTCGGTTGTCCACATAAAATGCTCCTAGGAGATGAGAAAATAGAGCGGAGGTGAGCCGCTTCGCTAGGATTCAGGCACCCATTGCACTGTCTTCGAAAAAGCATGGAACTCCATATGAAGTCGGGTCGCCTGATGGCGTTATTCTAGGAAGTGAGAAGAAAGAGTGATCGCCCAAGCCATGGCGATGAGCGGTCCATGTCCCTACCCTCACTTATTTTACGCGTTGGGCTTTGGCGTCTAGTTGAAAAGTATTGGTTGAGGTGTGCATATCGTTCCCACTAGGGGGTCGGCTTGAAGGCCTTTCTAAAATTTGAGGTCAATCTAATTTGGATTGCATGCTTGGTTGAATGAAGGGTGTGTGCGTTGCATTGTCCAAATGAGACCATAGGGGTTTTGCTGCGTTTGTATATTCTTAGAGTGTATGGCATGCGGTTACCATTCTGTGTAGATAATGTGCGGAATTTCAACCACTCCGTTGTTACACCCTAGAGTTAATAGACCGATTAATTGATTGAGTAACACAGCTACCTTTGGCACTTAAATGATTAGCGTTTAATTGTGAATTGCTTGAGGACAAGCAAAGTTAAAGTGTGGAAAATTTGATAAGTGCCAAAAGTAGCCATATTTTAGGGGTCATTTAGGTGTGAAGTATGCTATAATAGATGTCCATTAGGCCTATAAACATGCTAAGATAGGTTAATTTCATTGCATATAGGTCTTGGGACTAATCTTGTGTATTTTCATATAATTTGCACAATTCTTGCACTTCGCAGGGCATTCCGGCGACACTTCAGTAAAACGGACGTAACCGGAGCTAGGAATGTCCGAATGAGGCGTGGTAGGTGGCTATGGAACCGTATCGACGAGAGCTACAGCATAGAAGAAGACAGAAGAAGCAAACTTCACCATGCACGCTCACACGCTTGTGAGCAGCGTGGTTGCACACTAGATTGCTCCCACGCACGCTCACACGCGTGTGAGCCGCGTGGACGCAACACAACGCGGAAATTATTAGGGCGAGATTTTGGGGGCTATATATATGCCCTTTATAGGTCTTTTAGATCAATTCCTAGTAGCCCCCAATAGCTTTAGATCTGATTTCCCAAGAAAACATTCCTCCTTAGAATAGATTTAGGATTTGAAGATGAAGATGTAGATCCAAGAACTCTTTAGGTATAATTTCTCTTCTATTAATATAAAGTTTACTCTTTTATACTCTTGCATTGTTTACCACATGACCTTGCACAACAAATCGCTCGAAGGCTCCAAAAAGGGAATGCTCCGGAAGAAGATAACAGTGCGAGGAACTATGTTGAAGTACCCACTGGAAATCAAATCCTACTGATGACACCAACCATGCTGGGTCGGTACAGACAACTGTTGAATTTCCCGATTGTGCAATGGAAATATGTCGACTTGACAGTGCTGGAGGATTTTGAATGTAAGTATGGACTGGAGAGGTTAATCGCCGAGCCTTATTGGAACAATTTGTTGAGCTGGAGGCAGAATACTTTCATACCCTTGGTCCATGAGTTTATTGCAAGCTTAAACGTTGAAGGAGTGACCGGAGATCTCTACAGCCCGACCATCAAATTTCGGCTTTTCAACCAGGATTATCACATTTCGGCCAATCGCTTGGGTGCTCTCCTAGGATTCTACGAGGACGATGACCAGTCAAAACACTGGTATCGAAGGCTAAGGCACGATTTTGGAGATAGGGACATTCCAAGAAAGTATTGGTCGATGATCGCAAGACCGGGAGTTGAATGGGTTGGGTCGAGAGTAAGAGTTTCTCAAATTGTAAGGGAGGATCTAAAAGTCTTATGGAAGGTAATTGCACACTCATGGGAAGGCAGGCCGGAGACTAATGATCGAGTCTCCAAGGCGAAGCTATTCATGCTTTGGAGTATGGACACAGGCCATTCGGTGAATATGAGCTCAATTTCCAAGAACCTGCTCATTGCGCAACAGCAAGAGTCAGCGAGGGCAATCTTCATAGGCCCATTGGTGACAAGACTATGTGTCTCGCTAGGTCATCAAATGAAAATCCATTGGTTTGACACAGGCTGTAGGGAGCACACATTGTTCCCTTATCTCCCGAGGACGTCGCAAAGCTCCACTTGAGATATTTGGCGCGAACAAGGGACGATCATGAGATGGTGGGAGACCATACCGACACGCCAATGACATCTCCGGGATTTACACCCTCGCCGATATCATTCCTTTCCCTATCTTCAAACGAGCTGTACTTGCCTGTGGACTCTTCGATGTATTCTCCACCACGAGAGCCTGGACCATTCGTACCTCCACCCCAAGCCGAGGAGCAAACTTCCAACCCTGAAAGCTACAACATCCCAAGTTGGTTTACCCAGTCACCGATTGGAGATCCCTTCAGAACTTCCAATATCAATTGCACTTGGAGCAGATGCAGAAATTGGAAGAGATTGCAAGGGAGATCAAAGACCTCAAGAGAACGTGAAGAAAGAAGGCACCGAAGAAAAAGAGAAAAACAATGATGATTTGTGTTGGATAATTCTAAAACTATGATTGTGGACATTCTTTTTGTTTCTATGTTTGTTTATATTTTTGGGTATATTCTGTTATGTCTTGTTTTGCACGTTTCGTCTAGCCAAAGACGTTAAACGTGGCGCTCATGGGAGGCAACCCACAGAATAACGAGAAGAAGAGACCACTCCACCACCATCAAAGAAAAACCAATCTTGAAAGGTATAATTTCAATTCTTCATTTATTTCTTTACCTTTACTCTAACCATGTTTTGAAGGGCGAGAATAGATTGCACAAATTTTTGATAGGGATGCACATTGTGAGTATTTCTTTTATCCCTTTTAAATGCCCTGTTTGATTTGATTGCTTTATTTTCTTATATCACACATGAAGAGTTGCATATGATTGTTGTGTCGGATGTGATCTTAGTAGAATTGTTTTAGCCCAGTTCACACTTTTAAGTGTGGAAAAGGGGCATGTTTAGGACCCTTTGAACATATATCCTATTTCCTCCGTTACTCATGGAAACATCGAGGAAGATGTTTATTTTTAAATGTGGAAAGGGTGTATGCTTCTTGAAACAGTTGATTGACTGAGTGATAAGGTATACGAACTAGAGGGCGTGTTATTGCCAATACTATCTAGAAGGGCTCCTAACCTTGTGCCAAAAATTGAATGTTCTAAATATGCTTTGGAAGTATCACTTTGCACCAATTTGCACATTTTGACCAAAATTGAAAATTTTTATGTGTGCTTGCATGATCTTCACCTTGTATTTTGTTTGAACCTCAGTCAAGGATCTCTCGAAGTGGGAGTGTGAATCCTTTGAGTTTTAGAAAGATAAGAATTGCGAGGCCTGGAAATTGAACTAATCTTAGCAGGACATGGGGCAAAAGGTGAGCCTATGTGAGCTTAGAGTGAAAACAATCCCTAATCCCAAGAAAAAGGCATGAGGGGTTGATATGGTGAAAGAAAAAGGCAAAGGCCACTCCTAGAGATAAAAGCAGAGGTGAGCCATCTAGTCTGGATACGGGGTAACCATTGCACCGTCTTCGAAAAAGCATGGAGATCCATGTGAAGTCGGTTACCCCGAAGAGATCCTGATAGATGAGAAAAATAGAGAGGAGGTGAGCCACTTCGCTAGGATTCAGGCACCCATTGCACTGTCTTCGAAAAAGCATGGAGCTCCATGTGAAGTCGGGTCGCCTGATGACGTTATCCTAGGAAGTGAGAAAATAGAGTGATCGCCCAAGCCATGGCGATGAGTGGTCCATGTCCATGCCCTCACTTATATTAACGAAAAGGGGCTTTGGCGTTTAGGTTGGAAATTGGCCGAGGGACGCACATCGATCCCACTAGTCAGATCGGTTGGAGACCCCTAGAAAATACAAGGTGAAACTCTTTTGTCACTTGCATGCTTGAAGGTGTGAGCAAATTTTCATGTTATGTCCATCTACTGAGACCTTGACTTCCTTAGCATATTTCTTACATTTGGTCGGCATGAGTTTAGTGGTCTTGGTAGATAGTGTAGGGGATTTCACCCGCTCAACTCCGAACACCCACACATCACTTGATCAATTAACATTAAGGAAAGAGAACAATTCTTGGTGCTTATATGATTAGAGTTTAGAAAAGTATGCTTGCTTGAGGACAAGCAAGATCTAAGTGTGGAAACTTTGATAAGCACCAAGAATGGTCCTCAAAAAGGGTCTAAAATAGATTAGAAAAGCAATGTTTTGCCATCCGATTATAACAATTGCATGCATTTTAGCTCAGATGTGATTAAAATCTTCTAACATCGATCCTAGGAAGAGTTTTTAGATATTTTACAGCTTGAAAAGAGATTTGAGGCTGAAATAGAGCAAAAGACAAACAAAGCCGCAATGCAGTATCGTCCCACGCAGCATCACACACGTGTGGCTGGGCGTGGAATCTTTCCAGTAGCCATCCACGCCCACCACCAAGCGTGGTAGCGTGCATGGTCGGGCCAAGGGCCATTTTGGGAAATTTGTTCCCTTTTGTCACCCATATAAATCCCTCTTGCCCTAAACCAAAGAGAACAATTTGAAAATTATAGAATAGATCTGAAATTGTAGAGGGTTTTCTCCCCTCTTGGGGGAAAATTCCTTTTTCTTCTAGTTTAGATTAGATCCAAGGGCAAGGATGAAGATTGGGATTTCAAGAACAAGGTTGTAAAGATCCCCTTTCTAAAGGTGGTAACTATTCTCTCCAATCCTAATTTAATACTTGTTTCTTTGAGATTTCCTTTCTTTTCCTTGTTTCTTTAGCATGTTAGAGTAGATTAGATAGGGGTTTGGTGGCCCAAGGTTAATCTATGTGGATGTTTAATATTATTGCTATTTAAATGTGAGCTTTTTTATTGTTGGATGATGAACTTGTGTGGATGACGTTCTTCAAGCTTTGTGCCTTTTGTGGCCACATTAGGTAGCAAACCCAAAGGAAGTGAGTGTGTGCGCGATAGCGGCCACTCACGAGTCTAACTCACCCACATCTCCGCTCTTAGTCCGAAAGGACGAGATCCGAGAGGAGTGGTAGACAAAGTGTTCGATGAAATGCCCCAACCGAATGAGGATGTGGGAGTCCAAAGTGTGACGCCACTTGTTGAAGTGCCACGAACTCCCTAGTCTATTCCACATCTCGTGCTCGCAACCATATCCAAAGATAGACCACATAGAGAAACCGAAAGCCCCAATCTCCACTTTACTTTTCCTTTATTTTTACATAACCACTACCAACCTTTTTACTTCCTACAAATGACATCCAACCTTAGCAAATCCCGTAACTCTTTTCCTTCAACCTCTTAGATCCCAACACACTAGTTCGGTTCCCATTCACCATCCTTGAGAGACACGACACTCGGGGAGCCTTGACTCTTCGTTTTATCACACTACCACCTTCACTCACACTCACCCCATACAAGCATCATGTCATTAGGTGCATATATTTTTTGAAACCATAGCTTAATCACATTGCTATGCACCCTAGAATAAAGTTGTTGCTTGTGTCTATGAAACCTTTCAAATTGCGCTTTTAACCTAAGTTCATGGACCATAAGTCAATCCTCATAAGAAGGAAATAACCTTCCAGCACCCCTCATAGGTCTTCTAGTAAACCTCTAGGGTTTGTTAAACCTTCCTGGTTGACTATTCGAGAACCTATTTGGTCTTCTTCTTGAATATTTACCTTTCGAGTAATTATTTGGCTTACCTCCTGAATAGTTATTCTTCGTAGGCTAACCCTTTGTAGGTTGACCATTTGGTCTACTGCTACTCAGTCTATTCTGTAGAGTGCTCATTGTACTTTTCAAGTTACCTTTCAAAGCTTTACTATTTTGAGTGACTACAATCTTTTGAATAGCTGCACCTTTTGGTTGACTATTCGTTTGTGGCGCTTTTCCTTTATCAACTACTTTTGTAGGTTCGGCCATAATTTCTTGACACTTGAAAAAAACATATTTTAGACCTCTACTAGTTGAAGGATATCTTGGTTTGGTTAATTTTAAATGTGAGGCAAAGCTATGATCAAAGCCTAATCCTGTTTTGTCACCAATCGATCTTTGCTCACTTACCATTTGATCCATCATTTTAGATGAATTAGTGAAAGTGGATATAACCTCTAGCAACTTATATTCTCTCACTTCTCTTACTTTAGACTCTTTCTGAAGTTGAAAATTTTGCTTTTTGGATTGGCTGAGTTTGATTAACATTTCAAAATTTTTGACAATAATGCCTTTGAAACTTTCTCATTCACCCAAGAGTTGAGAATTTCCCTTCTTGAGTTTGTTTTGAGTATTTTTAAAACCTTTAAAATCATTCATCAATTTAAAAACTAAATCCATAGGATCTACATAATCGCTATCATGTAACCTAGAAGAACTGTACTAGAGGTAGATGTAGAGTTTACCTATTCATCATTTGCCACTAAGAACTAGAGGTGCTTGACTTTTCGGGGTGTCTTTTGTTTGAGGATTATGGTCTTGCTTGTTTCTCTTGGATGTTATTCTTCCTCATAAACCTTTTAAATTTCGTGACAGACATAGCAAACTGTTCAATAGTTAAAACTATAGATGGTTGTTGGTCAGCAACTAAAGCGCTACTCTTTTGTTCATCCTCTTCTTTTCTCAGTTCCCTCTCGAATTCATACACTTTTAGGTCACTGATTATTTGTGATGTTATGGCCTTTAGATCGCGATGATCTCTCATGGCAATTGTTGGTCCCAAGGGGATGGGGTACAAGTCTAGAGGGGGGGGTGAATAGACTTGTATAAGATTTTGCAAATCTTTTCGACCTCTCGTGTGTATTGAACTTAGGATGTTTAGGTTCGATACCTCACGAGGTGAAGACAAAGTTTTATGCGCAGCGGAAATGTTATCCCCTTTTAGTTAGCACGAGTAGTTAGTTCGAGAGGTGCGTTTATATGCAGTGCAATCGAGAAGTTAGCGAGAGATAAAAAACAGTAAGTAAATGCAAGATAGATTTTTAAGTGGTTCGGCCAACCCGCCTACGTCCACTCTTCTTCCAGAAACTCCCTGGAAGGATTGCACTAAAAACTTCCCTTATTTAGTACAATATCGAGCGCTTGAGCTTTGATCACGAAGCCCGCCTCAAGCCTCAGGTTTTTCGCCCCGCTTCCAGTTACTCCACCTCTCGAGCACTTGACCTTTGCTCACCAAGCCCGCGTCAAGCCTCAGGTTTCTTTCGCTCGGACAGCAGCCAGGTTACTCCGCCTCTCCTCAGGTTTTTCTCCCCGCTTCCAGTTACTCCACCTCTCGAGCGCTTGACCTTTGATCACCAAGCCCGCGTCAAGCCTCAGGTTTCTTTCGCTCGGACAGCAGCCAGGATACTCCACCTCCCTTGCTTAATCCAAAGCAAGACGTTGTTGATAGTCACAGTTGAATGTAACAATCTCCAATCTGACCACAAGCTATCGTTGAATCAACTTTGATGTAGAGCAGCTTTGGTCACCTTCTGGATGTATGACAGTTTAGCTTTGTAACTCTCTTCGAACACTAAGATGTGTTCTCTCGCTGTATTGAATATCAGGATGATATTCCAAGTTAAGCACTTTGCACTGGAACGTTTTTATCAGACACCTCTTGTTAACCTCTTGACCTCTTTCACAACCCCTGTTTCTTCTGTGTCTTTACGTCCTTATATATGAGAGTAGAAGAATAGTTCCGTTGGAGGGAAAACTATTCCGTTTGAAATTGGTCTCCCACGCCGAACATGGGTCTTTGCACAATTTCAGCATTTTTCATGGAGTAGTGGTCTTGTAACTTGAGCCTTTTGTTTTGTAGTGAATATTCCATATTCCACTTTCTTGAGTTCATGCTTCACTTGCTTCTTTTGGATAAAGTTACTCTTTTTATGTTCCCATCATTCCTTGTTTGGGGAATCTGACCACTTCAGGATTGGTGCACTTCTTGACCGTTTGTGGTGGAGGTCTGACGTGTCATCCACTTCCGTCCATTTTGAAACCTCCCGCTCAGCACCTCTTCAATATTTTATCTCCATGATATTCTTCTTCTCCAAACTTAGAGTATTTTATCTGCACATGTTGACTAACATTCAGCCTCTTGGAGAAGTGCCGGTTTATCGAGACCATAAAAGATGTCTCGACCACTTGATGTTTCAATCCCATGTATCGAGAGGTCTATCTCTCGAATATTCTTTACGTCTCGAACTCGATAGGTATATCGAGAGGTCCTTACCTCTCGAACTTGGCTTGTGTCTCGAGACTTAGTTGATGTCTCGTAGACCCTTATTCCTCCAGAGTTGTCTCGTGCCTGCTTCTGATCTATCTGTTTGCTTACAACACGAAAACTTCTAAGTTGTTCAAACAAGTTTACCTTAAGCTTAAATATTTCCCGAGTTGAGCTCAAATTACCCGGTTGTATTTTCGCTCTTAGTTTACTTATCGAACTTACATTGTTTTGCCTATGTATCAAGACTTGGGGATTCTTACTTAACAGTTGGTATCATCAAAACCTATTACATGATGTTCCTAACAATTTCCCCCTTTTTGATGATGCCAACACTTATACTTACTTATATGGCTGATTTGAAAAAGAAAAAGCATTGATTTTATTTTCAGCGCATATGGTAAGTTTGACAACAATTCTACTAAACATGAATAAGTAAACTCACGCAACACCCCCAGCAGAAGATATATGTATTAAGATTAAGGGAATGTTTACATAACAGAGTTTAGTGGAAAAGATTCAAAGAAATAAGACCAAGAACAACATAAGTATCAATACATTGAAATAAGATGGAGTTTGGACCACGAGAGCTTACTTCTTGTTGCCTTTCCTTTTCTTGTTAATGGCTTCTCGTGTCTTGATGGGGTCTTTCGGATTTACCAGGCTTAAGTATTCTTCTGTGACGTCTAGATGCCTGTAGTTCCTGTAGGCTTCCCCCACGAACTCACCATCAATTACTCCATCTTTCCACCAGGCAATGCATTCTTCTGGAGACATATTGCTGTGTGTAGATATCCCAGTGATTTTCAGAAGCTTGAATATCTCCAGAGTCAGAATTTGTTCAGTGTCTTCTCTGTTCCCAAACTTAAAGTTTGTCATGAGAAGATCTATCTTCCTTTCTTCTTCTGACTGTCGTTCTTGTCTTTTTCTTCTTCTTTCTCTGTCCTCTTCTCTCCTTTTCTCCATTTCCAGTGTACGCTGGACCCTTAGGTTTTCTGCCTGTTTGGCATCCTCCACTGCTTTGCTCATGATTCTTGGTATTTTTGGAGGTGGTCCAGCTGGTTCACTTGCTGCCCTTTTCTTGCCCGTTGTATCCCCCTTCTTTTTCTCTTTATTTTCCCCCTTGTTGGCATCATCAGCACGGGAGAGGAGGGTGGACATACCTTCGAAGATTGCTTGAAGTTGGGCAGGCACTTGGTTCGACAGGTCATCGAGTATGGCCTTCATCACATCCTGTCGAAGTTCACTGGAATATTGGAAGGCTCGAAGCTCTGCTCGCATCTCGGCTAATTCAGCCCTCGCACTTGCAGCCTCTGCTCGAGCAACAGCGGCTTCATCAGTGGCTTTCCGTGCTGCATCCTCAGCCCATATCGCCTGTTCGAGAAGTTCGGCATGACGGCCTTGGGATTCACTTGTGCCAGCAGCAGGCAGTGCAGCATTGCGGACCATAGCGAGTATTCTTTCGAGCTGAGCCATCTTCTGAGATTGATCAGCCATGAATTGACGCACTTCGCCAATGAAGACTTCTTCGGCCTGTGGATCATAGTCAGAAGTAGGAGATGAGGATCGAGATGTACCTTTCGTCGGAGGGGACTTGGGTGCTTCCAGATTTCCACCCATGACTTGCAATTGCGAGTCCACCTCTCGATTTAACGTCTGAGGATCCACAGGGACACACGGTTCAGAGCTCGAAGGTAGCTCCATGTCAGGTGCTTCCCGATTTCCACCTGAGGGATGGATCACTTCTTGCTCCTCACCTCTCGAACCTGGGGCCTCAGCTTCAGCAACTGTGGAGATAGGGTCAGCCAGAGAGTGTTCTTCGGTATTGGACGCTTCCCTGTTTTCATCCAATAGAGGTTCCCCCTCAGCATCACCTCTCGAACCAGTGCTGGGAACTTTGTCATCTGCTGGTGAGGTTGGAGACGTAGTGTCGACAGGTGCTTCCGGGTTTCCACCTTCAATGGTATCATCAGTACTCCTCGAACCAGCAGGACTTGGAGCATTCTGCTCATGTTGCTCATTTGACTGCATTTCAGTCTGCTCCGATGAGTCTGGAATGATAATTATTTCAGGAGCAGTAGGAAAACCCGGCAGTGGAATGATAATTATTTCAGGAGCAGTAGGAAAACCCGGCAGTGTGAGCATAATTATTTCAGGAGCAGTAGGAAAACCCGGCAGTGTGAGCAAAATTATTTCAGGAGCAGTAGGAAAACCCGGCAGTGTGAGCAACGGTATTTCAGGAGCAGTAGGAAAACCCGGCAGTGTGAGCAACGGGACTTCACCCTCTCGAATTGTCTGTGCTTTATCAGTAGTGGTCGAGGGTGTGGACTCAGGTGGTGGCAAAAGTAGAACGGTGTTAGGTGCCACTTGAAGTGCTTCAGAGGTCTCGGATTCACCTCTCGAAGCTTCTACCTGTTCGTCCAGAGCAGTGTTGCTGACTTGGGACAGTGGGATTGCGGCTGTTGCAATATCATCGTGAGCAACCCCAGAGGTCTCTCCTGGCCCTCTCGTGAACTCAACGTTCTGTCCCAAGGAGATGGCAGTGGCGAGCCTGATATCTTCTCGAAATCGTGCTTCTGTTTCAGGATCTTCTTCAGGCTCCGCTTCAACTTCTGGTGCTTCAACTGCTATGCTCTTCCCTTTATCAGTTCTTTCACTGTTCAGCTTCATTACTCGTGTTTCGTGGGCAAGATCCATCAGTTGTTGAGCTGGGATCTCGGAGATGCCCAACCACTGGAGTGCAAACTGCTCTTCTGCCTCCATTTCAGCTGCTTGACTCATCAATTGAGTGAAAGAACTGGTTCTCCAGTTGATCCACCTGATCACCCTGGAGAAGTCATCAAGGGTGGGTGCTTCCACTGCCAACTGAGTGGATATTTCTGCATATAAGTCATCCCGCCCATCAGAGATGATTTCAGTAGCAGAGATTGCTTCGTCTATCTGAGCTGTGATCTCTCGACTATGCTCCAAGAGATCATCTCCCACCCTGACTGTGTAGTCTGTCTCTCGAACCATCTCACNCTGTTGCTGATGCACACTCCACAGCTTGTTCAGTTATCTCTCGAACAACCGAGAGATCATGTGTCAACCCATCATTCAGAAAAGCTTGCACTGGGTTCCTGACCACAGTGCCCTGACCATCAGCAGCCACCACACAGTCTAGATCTTCAGCTGCTGGAATATCTACCTCTCGAACCACCTGTCGTGGTTCCTCAACAATACCCTGTACTGGATCACTGATCCCAGTACCTTCAACCTCTCGAGCCATCTCTCGAGATAAACCAACAGATTCATCAACATCCTCAGCACCATCAACAGCAAGTATATCAACATTTAAAGTTCCTGACAGGGACTTGGTAGGGGGCACTCTCTCAATTAAAGTTCCTGACAGGGACTTGGTAGGGGGCACTCTCTCAACCTCAGTTCCTGACAGGGACTTGGTAGGGGGCACTCTCTCAACCTCAGCGGCCAGTGTAGCCTGAGGTTCCCCCTGGGCTTGTGCCCTGTCCTCAAATGGTACTTGTATAACGGACGGTGTCACCTCTCGAACCTGGGTGACAGCAGCAGTCTTGGTCCTCTTGGCCTTCCTTTTCACTTCAACCCTCTTGACTAGGGTGTCCAAAAGCTCGTCATCAGAGCGCTTCTCCTTTGCTGGGGCTTTCCTTTTGCCCCTTCCCTTAGGCTTTGAGGGTGAAGATGCATCCTTAGCACCTTTTGCCTTAGCTTGAGGTTTCGTTCTACCCATATAGGTATTCCGATGAACCTCTCGCCCTTCCCTCAGTTCGAAGCCCTTCAGTCTTAATAGAAATTGAACAACAAAGCCAAAACCAACCTTTTTGTAGATTGTCAGGTCGGAGTTGGAAACTGAGCTCTGCACTTGGTGTTTGAGGCAGTCGAAGATGATGTGAGCCCAGTCCAACTTGTTGTTGTTCCAGATGGCGTGGAGGATTTTCAGAGTGTCCAGATTGACTTCGTCTGTTCCGGACACCTTGCCGAGGATGAATTTTATGATGAGCTCGGCGGCTAGGGCAAACCTCTCCTTCAAATGAAATCTGCGGAGGGCAGAGGATGCTCTGGGTGGTGCAGTCTCCAATCGGATTTTGTCCCAAAACTCCTGCTTATCCATGTTGTAGTCCGATAGGTGCTTGACTGCCTCCTCCGACGTAGCAAAGTCGAATGCTGCTCGTAAATCACCCACAGAGATTGTTATGTCTATTTCGTTGAAGCGGCTTTCAATCTTGCCCTTCGTGACCTTGGCATGAGCGAACCATTCTGTATAGTCGAGGTCATGAATGGTTCGGTAGTCATGCGTCATGTACCGCATTAGTCCTGCCTTCTCAAATTTCTTCAAGACTTTCTCCGCCATTGTTGGATTTGGCGAGTGGGTGATGAAGCCATCTTTGTCAAGGATGCTTCCCGCCTTGACTTGTTTAATCTGAGAGCGTATGTGGTCTAGCTCTCTCTGGTATGCACTGGAGGATGAAGATGAAGATGAAGAAGATGATGATTCAGACGCCATTGAAGAAAGTTTGTGTGTTTTGGAGGGAATGTGTACAGCGTCTAAGGATTTGGGGATTTTGGGTATATGGTTTTGAGTTTGAATCCGGGTAAAGAAGAAGGATTTTGCTTTTATATTAGGCGGATTCGGGTTGGATATATGGGTAGGGTTGAGAGTTTGACCCGTGGAAGGATCCCGGTTGATTTAAAAGATGTGAGAAGTCAAAAATACCCCTGATAACGGTCAGCTTATAAGGTATTTTGGTAAGGGTATTTCGGTAAAGTATAGAACGGTTTAAGCTTTGAGACAGTGGAGTATTGATATTTTAAAATAAGCATGCTCCCACTAATCAAGATAATGCCCTTAAGTGCGAAAAACCGTCAGTAACCGATGACCACGTGGCTAGCATTTATGTCCAAAGATAGTCGTTCCACCTCATATATCCGTTGAGCTTATCAAATTCACCTTTCGAAGGTGAATGATCTTCCTCATGAGTTTAAGGATCTTCCCCCTGAGTGATTGATCCCTAAACCTCCTTATTCTTCCGTCTTGATCTGGTTAAGGATCTTCCCCCTGAGTGATTGATCCCTAACCCTCCTTATTCCTCCATCTTGATCTGGTTAGGGATCTTCCCTTTGATCCCTAACCCTCCTTATTCCTCCTTTCAGAGATATCAGTTTGTTATCTTTCGAAGTGACCTCTCGAACTACCCTTCTTCGAGACATAATGTATGTAGACAAACTGATCGGGTGACCTCTCGAACTACCTTTCGAACACAGATTGCGAGAGAAACAAGTCTGATTCATCTAAAAGATATCACTTGGAACATATCCTTAAGTTCATTTAGTGATTTCCAGATACATTACATATGAATCAATATCCTATTAAATTCCCTAGAAACTTTTGTTTGGCCTTGGTCAGCCTAATAGGAATCTATCGTTAAGGCGGGAACTAGCCATCTAAAGTCCTATTTGTCTAATAACAGAACTGGGGGTGGCTATTCCCTTTTCTTGTTCTTCTCTCCGGAGCTGCTTACTATAGTTGGGAGTGACCATCTTCATCGCTAATCCTCTTAATGTCTTTGGATTAGGTATGATCATCCCTTTGGCTGCTGCAGACCTCAGAAAGTCCCATCTGGTCTTCCTCTCCGTTTCCCTTGGTTCTCCATTTGGTTGAGGAAGGCCCTTTTCCAGAATGTGCAGCAGTAGGAGTCCCTCTTGTGCAGGACTCTTCTCCCGATTCCAGTATCCCATCGTTGTGGATCTCCTCGTATTTGGGGATCCATTCACCTTGGATGGGAATAGGATTCTTGCTTGGATTATCAGGAAGCTCCGTAATCTGTTCACCCTTCGTTGATTCTGGATAGTTTTCTCCTTGAAAATCTTTGGACTTGACTGCCGGTTTCTTTCCTCTATAAAAGAATGGAACATCATCTTTTCCTTTCTTTTTCTCCATGGGAAGTTGATGATATGAACTTCTGAAAGAAACCCTCTTATTTATAGCCCAATAAGGTTATCACTTTTGAGTTACGGGATGCAATATGAATGACCGTTCAATGCTTGTGTAACTCCAAAGCTGCCATAAAGTTGGTAAAACCGCCCCTCACATGCGAAACAGTTCATGGCACTAAATACAAGAAGATAAGATTTGACCATTCATCCCAACTCTATCATTCCCAATTCTAACCTTAGTTGAGAGAATCTATTTTCACATAACGCTTTTGTGAAAATATCTGCTAGTTGCTCCTCCGTTGCAACATATTCCAAAGTGATGTCCTTTTTCTCAACGTGGTCTCGGATGAAGTGATACTTAATATCAATATGCTTTGTTCTGGAGTGTAACACTGGGTTGTGGGTGATGGCAATAGCACTTGTATTGTCACACATAATTTTAACCTCCTTACACTCAACACCATAATCCATTAGCTGTTGCTTCATCCATAAGATCTGAGCACAACAACTTCCAGCTGCTACATATTCTGCCTCAGCAGTGCTTGTAGCTATCGGATGTTGTTTCTTGCTAAACCATGAGACAAGTCTTCCACCTAGAAACTGACATGTCCCTGATGTGCTCTTTCGATCTATCTTGCAACCGGCAAAGTCCGCATCTGAATAACCCATAAGTTCGAAAGATCCACCTTTCGAATACCAGAGCCCAACACTCTGCGTACCCTTTAGATATCTAAGAATCTTTTTGGATGCATTTAGGTGACTTTCCTTAGGACTTGCCTGAAATCTAGCACATACACCTACTGCAAAGGATATGTCTGGTCTACTTGCAGTTAAATAAAGAAGAGATCCGATGATACCTCGATAAGTGGTTTGATCGACCTCTCGACCTTCGCTGTCGACATCGATACGTAGAGAGGTTCCCATAGGTACTTTGACTGAGGATTTCCCTTCTATGTTGTATTTCCTGAGCAGATCCTTGGTGTATTTCTCCTGGTTGATGAAGATACCTTCCTTAAGCTGTCTCACTTGTAGTCCAAGGAAGTAGTTGAGCTCTCCCATCATGCTCATCTCGAACTTCCCTTTCATCAAACTGGAGAACTTCTCGCACAAGTCTGGATTGGTGCTTCCAAAAATGATATCGTCCACATAGATTTGCACCAATAAGATGTGATCCCCATCCTTAATCCTAAACAATGTTTTGTCCACTAGGCCTTTGGTGAACCCACACTGAAGTAGAAAAGAGGATAAGGTATCATACCAAGCTCTCGGAGCTTGTTTTAAGCCGTAAAGTGCCTTCTTTAATTTGTATACTTTGTCAGCTCCCACGTCCTTCAAGAAACCCGGAGGTTGTTCAACGTACACCTCTTCTTCGAGAAGTCCGTTCAGAAAAGCGCTCTTGACATCCATTTGATATACCTTAAAGTCTTTGAAGGCGGCATATGCGAGAAAGATGCGTATGGCTTCGAGACGTGCCACTGGAGCGAAGGTTTCATCAAAATCTATTCCTTCCTCCTGACAGTAGCCTTTGGCAACAAGTCTGGCCTTGTTCCTAACAATAACTCCATCCTCATTCATCTTGTTTCTGAAAACCCACTTTGTACCAATGACATTCTGATGATGAGGTCTCGGAACTAGTTCCCAAACGTCGTTCCTCTCGAACTGATGAAGTTCCTCTTGCATTGCTTGCACCCAATCTGCGTCGCTTAGAGCCTCATCGATCACCTTAGGCTCTATTTGAGATAGAAAACAAGCAAACATGCTTTCTCTGTAAGCTGATCTGGTTCGAACTCTGTCACGTACATCTCCGATCACTTGATCAGCAGGGTGACTTCTCAGCCATCTTAGGTCGGGTTGCGGCTCCTCAGTTGATACTTCCATTGAAGGTTGAGATATGGGTTGAACATCTATGATCTGGTTTTGATCAACTGAGTCAGGCGCTTTCTTCTTGGTAGACTCTTCATCATCTGATTCTGACTGGAGTTCTGCTACGTCTCGAACTATCGACTGCTTGTCTTCGAGAGGTAAGTTTGATCTCTCGATAGACTCTGGCTGATCTTCCTCAGCAGCTTCCGTTGTCTTTGATGGTTGATCTGTTGATGCCCTTTCATCAAAGGTAACATGTATGGACTCTTCAACCACCAAACTCCGCTTGTTGAAGACTCTGAGTGCTTTGCTTGTCGATGAGTATCCCAGAAATACTCCATCATCTGCCTTTTCTTCAAAAGTTCTTCGTTGAGTCTTTCCATTGTTGTGAATATAGCATTTGCACCCGAATGAGTGGAAGTGGCTTACATTCGGTTTTCTTCCATTCCACAACTCATATGGAGNTCGAGACGTGCCACTGGAGCGAAGGTTTCATCAAAATCTATCCCTTCCTCCTGGCAATAACCTTTGGCAACAAGTCTGGCCTTGTTCCTAACAATAATTCCATCCTCATTCATCTTGTTTCTGAAAACCCACTTTGTACCAATGACATTCTGATGATGAGGTCTCGGAACTAGTTCCCAAACGTCGTTCCTCTCGAACTGATGAAGTTCCTCTTGCATTGCTTGCACCCAATCTGCGTCGCTTAGAGCCTCATCGATCACCTTAGGCTCTATTTGAGATAGAAAACAAGCAAACATGCTTTCTCTGTAAGCTGATCTGGTTCGAACTCTGTCACGTACATCTCCGATCACTTGATCAGCAGGGTGACTTCTCAGCCATCTTAGGTCGGGTTGCGGCTCCTCAGTTGATACTTCCATTGAAGGTTGAGATATGGGTTGAACATCTATGATCTGGTTTTGATCAACTGAGTCAGGCGCTTTCTTCTTGGTAGACTCTTCATCATCTGATTCTGACTGGAGTTCTGCTACGTCTCGAACTATCGACTGCTTGTCTTCGAGAGGTAAGTTTGATCTCTCGATAGATTCTGGCTGATCTTCCTCAGCAGCTTCCGTTGTCTTTGATGGTTGATCTGTTGATGCCCTTTCATCAAAGGTAACATGTATGGACTCTTCAACCACCAAACTCCGCTTGTTGAAGACTCTGAGTGCTTTGCTTGTCGATGAGTATCCCAGAAATACTCCATCATCTGCCTTTTCTTCAAAAGTTCTTCGTTGAGTCTTCCCATTGTTGTGAATATAGCATTTGCACCCGAATGAGTGGAAGTGGCTTACATTCGGTTTTCTTCCATTCCACAACTCATATGGAGTCTTTCCAACTCCTTTTACTATCAAGGACCGATTTTGGGTGTAGCACGCTGTGTTGATTGCTTCTGCCCAAAATCCTTGTGATATGTTGGCTTGCGAGAGCATGGTCCTTGCGGCTTCTTTGAGAGTTCTGTTCCTTCTTTCAGCAACCCCGTTTTGTTGAGGTGTTCGAGCAGCTGATAGTTGATGATGAATTCCGTTCTCGTTGCAGTAGCTCTCGATTACTTGATTAACGAACTCTCCACCTTGATCTGACCGGATCTTTAGTATCGAGACTTCCTTTTCAACTTGAACTTGTTTCAAGAGATTTGGTAGGGCAATTTTTGTCTCGCTTTTCTTGGTTAAGAACACGGTCCAAGTGAATCTTGTGTAGTCATCCACTACCACAAGAGTGTACTTCTTTCCCTTTATGCTGGGTGGATCCACTGGGCCAAATAAGTCCATGTGAAGAAGACTTAATGGTCTAGTGGATGATGTCATATTATCACTGAGTAGGAAAAAAAAATAAAGGAAAGCAAAACTGACCTCCGAGTCATAAAAAAGCCATTCCTGACTCTTGATTAACTCACTGTTTCTTCCTTCTGGAACAACATAAGTCACCTTTTCATTACTTCTCATATTCTTAGGACCTACAGGTGGAGACATTTGATAGCAAAGGCTTAAAATTTTTGCAGATCAGAGAAAGAAGAAGAAATGGGAGATAGAGTTGCTGGAATTGATCACTGCTTGTTTATTTAACTCGGTATATATGAAGCCTTTACAGTGGAAAGGCTTCCAACCTTTAATGAATGAATCATTAAATTCACATTGGACATGTAAACGTCCAAAAGTATGGGAAAGAGTGTGTAATATTGTAATATTTACCAATCACTGAAAATAAAATTAAAACCCTCGTTTCTTTATTGTTCAGTGATGGTAATCGATCCATTTTACCCATTAATTGCAATGATTAATTTTGTGCATCGAGCGGTGCAATAGTAATAAATATGAGAGAAAAGACGTGTGAATGCATATATTATGTACGACATAATAAATTGTTAGGAACACCATGTAATAGGTTTTGATGATACCAACTGTTAAGTAAGAATCCCCAAGTCTCGATACATAGGCAAAACAATGTAAGTTCGATAAGTAAACTAAGAGCGAAAATACAACCGGGTAATTTGAGCTCAACTCGGGAAAATTTAAGCTTAAGGTAAACTTGTTTGAACAACTTAGAAGTTTTCGTGTTGTAAGCAAACAGATAGATCAGAAGCAGGCACGAGACAACTCTGGAGGAATAAGGGTCTACGAGACATCAACTAAGTCTCGAGACACAAGCCAAGTTCGAGAGGTAAGGACCTCTCGATATACCTATCGAGTTCGAGACGTAAAGAATATTCGAGAGATAGACCTCTCGATACATGGGATTGAAACATCAAGTGGTCGAGACATCTTTTATGGTCTCGATAAACCGGCACTTCTCCAAGAGGCTGAATGTTAGTCAACATGTGCAGATAAAATACTCTAAGTTTGGAGAAGAAGAATATCATGGAGATAAAATATTGAAGAGGTGCTGAGCGGGAGGTTTCAAAATGGACGGAAGTGGATGACACGTCAGACCTCCACCACAAACGGTCAAGAAGTGCACCAATCCTGAAGTGGTCAGATTCCCCAAACAAGGAATGATGGGAACATAAAAAGAGTAACTTTATCCAAAAGAAGCAAGTGAAGCATGAACTCAAGAAAGTGGAATATGGAATATTCACTACAAACAAAAGGCTCAAGTTACAAGACCACTACTCCATGAAAAATGCTGAAATTGTGCAAAGACCCATGTTCGGCGTGGGAGACCAATTTCAAACGGAATAGTTTTCCCTCCAACGGAACTATTCTTCTACTCTCATATATAAGGACGTAAAGACACAGAAAAAAAGGGGGTTGTGAAAGAGGTCAAGAGGTTAAAGAGGTGTCTGATAAAAACGTTCCAGTGCAAAGTGCTTAACTTGGAATATCATCCTGATATTCAATACAGCGAGAGAACACATCTTAGTGTTCGAAGAGAGTTACAAAGCTAAACTGTCATACATCCAGAAGGTGACCAAAGCTGCTCTACATCAAAGTTGATTCAACGATAGCTTGTGGTCAGATTGGAGATTGTTACATTCAACTGTGACTATCAACAACGTCTTGCTTTGGATTAAGCAAGGGAGGTGGAGTAGTCCGAGCAACCTGAGGCTTGATGATCTCAACCTTGATAGGCTTGACGCGGGCTAACGAGAGGTGGAGTAACTGGAAGCGGGAGAAAAACCTGAGGAGAGGCGGAGTAACCTGGCTGCTGTCCGAGCGAAGAAACCTGAGGCTTGACGCGGGCTTGGTGATCAAAGGTCAAGTGCTCGAGAGGTGGAGTAACTGGAAGCGGGGCGAAAAACCTGAGGCTTGAGGCGGGCTTGGTGATCAAAGCTCAAGCGCTCGTTATTGTACTAAAAGGGAAGTTTTTAGTGCAATCCTTCCAGGGAGTTTCTGGAAGAAGAGTGGAAGTAGGCGGGTTGGCCGAACCACTTAAAAATCTCTCTTGCATTTACTTTCTGTTTTATCTCTCGCTAACTTCTCGATTGCACTGCATATAATCACACCTCTCGAACTAACCCAAACTCGTGCTAACTAAAAGGGGATAACATTTCCGCTGCGCATAAAACTTTGTCTTCACCTCGTGAGGTATCGAACCTAAACATCCTAAGTTCAATACACACGAGAGGTCGAAAAGATTTGCAAAATCTTATACAAGTCTATTCACCCCCCCCTCTAGACTTGTACCCCATCCCCTTGGGACCAACAATTGGTATCAGAGCAAGTTCTCTGATCGATATAAACCTTTGTTTATATTGCCTAGAGATCCTTCTTTGAAAAATCTTTTAAATATTTTCAAAGCACGAGATAATTTTCAATATGGACAGCATGTTGTCGAGACATCTTCTCTTTGATCTTAGCAGGTTCGATGACTGGAAAACACGCATGCTTGCGTATCTATCAGCCCTCCATGATGAGATGGCCGAAGTTATAACATCTGGACCAGTCAAGATCATGATGGTAAACACGACTGCTGAGCAAACCAGAGATACACCAAAGTATGTCCCAAACCTAGGGAAGAATGGACAAGTGATGATAGGAAGAGAAACAACTTGGACAACATTGCCAAGGATATTCTCTTCAGAGCTATAGACGAAACCATCTTTCCAAAAGTAAGGAAAGTGCAAAACGGCAAAAGAGGTATGGGATACTTTGATGTTAATTGGTGAAGGTGACGAACAGGAAAGGAGAACAAGCTCACCGTGGCCATGAAGAAGTTCGAGGACTTCAAGATGAAGCCAGGGGAGAGCATCGACAGCATGGAATCTCGTTCATGAAGCTACAATAGAGATCAGTGATTCGAGAAGGAGATTCCACAAAAGGAGCTAAACCTGAAGGTCTTACGTGGCCTCACAAGGAGTGGGAATAAAGGTGATCACATGACGGATCACGAGGATTTGAAGAAACCACAACCGACAACTTTCGAGAGATCTCAAAGCCTTCGAGTTTCGAGATGTTTCCAAGAGATGAGGACAGTGTGGATCGACGGAAGTAGGCACTGTTGCGAGACCAACCATCCACTCTTCAAGGTCAGACTCCTAATCCTATGATGTTATGTATCTGACGAACAGTTTGCTCTTTTGCTAAGAAAATTCAGGAAATTCATGAAGATAGACACCGGAAGCACAACAAGTTCACCTTCCTCCTCAAGAAGGAAAAATGAGAATATACCATCCAGAAGGAGGAGGAGGAAAATCAAGGTCTATGCTACAACTGTAGAAGACCGGGACATTCAAGGCGAATGCTCCTTACCCACTAAGTAAGCAAGCATCAAGGCCAGAAGATAGGATATCCAAGGAGAAAGAGGAATCCTAAGGGAGAAGCCACACAAGTGGCTTCAAGGATCACAAAGACTATCTGCGCAGAAGGCGCTTGTTGCTGAGAACTCGAGAGGACAATCGAGGAGTCCGAGACGTCGAGCTCCAGCTGAAAGCAGCAGCAGCTCAGAGGATGAGAGGGGGCTCATCTGCTTATACACCGAGAAGAGAGAATCAATGCCTAATGGCCATTGAAAGAGGACACCAGGGACGTGTGGTTCATTGACAGTGGATGTTCGAGACATATGACTGGAAATCTAACACTGCTTGAGAACATCCAACCTATCGAAGGTCCCTTGGTGACATTTGGCGACAACGAGAAGAAGGGCGCACAAGAGCTGTTGGTGAAATCCAAAAGAATGAGCTGGTTATTAAAGGAGTGTCCTACGTTGAAGGGCTCAAGTTCAATCTCCTTAGTACAAGCCAGTTCTGTGACAAGGGCCACAAAGTTGTCTTCACCAAAAGCAAATGTCAGATTATGAACGAGGAATCTCTCGAAGTCGTCTTGGAAGCAGCAAGGAAAGGAAACATGTACATAGTGGATTGGAGGTCTGCAAAACCATCCCTATGTATGCTAGCAAGGAGCAAGGAAGATTTATGCTGGGATTGGCATAGTAAGCTTAGTCATCTGAACTTTAAAACTATCAACAAGCTTACTAAGAGGAACTAGTGGAAGGACTGCCCAAAGTGACGTTTCGAAAGGATAAAATTTGTGAGGCATGTCAACGTTGCAAACAGATCAAATCCTCTTTCAAGAGCAAAGCCGAG
>NC_044917.1:17273666-17285642 GCF_003576645.1 Ipomoea triloba
CATTGCTGGTGTATAGGGACGGTTTATGAATAGCTACTCTGGTCTTTTCTGTTGGTCCTTTATGACCTTTATTTGGTTTGGGTTGAGATCCTCCATTTCTTGAAGTTCCCAAACCATTGGTCTGTTTATCTCTCGAGAGATGGTCTTGATGGAACCCTAGACCGGTTCTATCACTTGTAGGTCTGTGATCAACCACCATTTTCTCCATAGCTTTGGAGGAATTAGTGTATGATGCTATGACCTTTCGAAGATTAAGCTCTCTCGTCTCTCGAGCTTTGCACTCTTCAGATAGTAGGATTACTTTGGCTTCTAACTCACTTACTTTGAGAGTCAGCTCCAAATTCTCTTTCGAGACGTTCTTAAGCATATCTCTTTCAGCAGTTAGCTTGCTGTTTTCATCCATCACTCCAGCATGAGTGCTATTGGCGATGTTAAGGTTCCTTCTGAGCGATTCCAACATCTCGAAGGGGTCCTCATCGCTTTTAAATGAAGAACAACGAGAGGTAGAAGTAGAGCAGCGAGATGTAGGAGTAGAGGTTACCTCGTTGTCAATGGCCATTAGGCATTGATTCTCCTCTTCCTCGGTGTATAAGCAGATGAGCCCCCTCTCATCCTCTGAGCTGCTGCTGCTTTCGCTGGAGCTCGACGTCTCGGACTCCTCGATTGTCCTCTCGAATTCTTCAGCAACAAGCGCCTTCCTGCGCTGATACGTCTTTGATGATCCTTTGAAGCCACCTTGTGTTGGCTTCTCCCTGGATTCCTCTATTCTCTTGGAATCCTTGCCTTCTTGGCCCTGATGCTTGCTTACTAGTGGGTAAGGGCATTCGGCCTTGAAATGTCCCGGTCTTCTACAGTTGTAGCATAGACCCTGATTTTCCTCCTCCGTCCTTCTGGATGGATATCTCTCATTTTTCCTTCTTGAGGAGGAAGGTGAACTTTTGTTGCTCTCCTGGTTCATCTTCATGTATTTCCTGAACTTTCTCACAAAGAGAGCAAACTGTTCGTCAGACATAACATTCATAGGATTAGAGTCTGACCTTGAAGATGTGGATGGTTGCTCAGCAACAAGTGCTACGTTTCGTCGATCCACAATGTCCTCATCTCTTGGGAACATCTCGAACTCGAAGGCTTTGAGATCCCGGAAGAGTTTGTCTGTTGTGGTTTCCTTCAGATCTCGGTGATCTCTCATCGTGATCACCTTTACTTCCCACTCCTTAGTGAGGCCACGTAAGACCTTCAGGTTCAGCTCCTTTTGTGGGATCTCCTTTTCAAGGTCACTGATCTCGGTTGTGAGCTTCATGAACCGAGACTCCATGCTGTCGATGCTCTCTCCTGGCTTCATCTTGAAGTCTTCGAACTTCTTCATGGCCACGGTGAGCTTGTTTTCCTTTTCCTGTTCGTCACCTTCACCAATTAACATCAAAGTATCCCATACCTCTTTTGCCGTTTTGCACTTCCTCACTTTTGGGAAGATGGTTTCGTCTATAGCTCTGAAGAGAATATCCTTGGCAATATTGTCCAGGTTGTTTCTCTTCCTATCATCACTGGTCCATTCTTCCCTAGGTTTTGGGATGTACTTTGGTGTTTCTTGGGTTTGAACTGCAGCAGTATTAACCATTAGGATCTTGACTGGTCCAGAAGTTAGAACCTCGGCCATCTCATCATGGAGGGCTGATAAGTACGCAAGCATGCGTGTTTTCCAGTCGTCAAACCTGCTAAGATCAAAAAGAAGATGTCTCGACAACATGCTGTCCATATTGAAAAATTATCTCGTGCTTTGAAAATATTTAAGAAGATTTTTCAAAGAAGGATCTCTAGGCAATATAAACAAAGGTTTATATCGATCAGAGAACTTGCTCTGATACCAATTGTTGGTCCCAAGGGGATGGGGTACAAGTCTAGAGGGGGGGGTGAATAGACTTGTATAAGATTTTGCAAATCTTTTCGACCTCTCGTGTGTATTGAACTTAGGATGTTTAGGTTCGATACCTCACGAGGTGAAGACAAAGTTTTATGCGCAGCGGAAATGTTATCCCCTTTTAGTTAGCACGAGTTTGGGTTAGTTCGAGAGGTGTGATTATATGCAGTGCAATCGAGAAGTTAGCGAGAGATAAAAACAGAAAGTAAATGCAAGAGAGATTTTTAAGTGGTTCGGCCAACCCGCCTACTTCCACTCTTCTTCCAGAAACTCCCTGGAAGGATTGCACTAAAAACTTCCCTTTCTAGTACAATAACGAGCGCTTGAGCTTTGATCACCAAGCCCGCCTCAAGCCTCAGGTTTTTCGCCCCGCTTCCAGTTACTCCACCTCTCGAGCACTTGACCTTTGATCACCAAGCCCGCGTCAAGCCTCAGGTTTCTTTCGCTCGGACAGCAGCCAGGTTACTCCGCCTCTCCTCAGGTTTTTCTCCCCGCTTCCAGTTACTCCACCTCTCGAGCGCTTGACCTTTGATCACCAAGCCCGCGTCAAGCCTCAGGTTTCTTTCGCTCGGACAGCAGCCAGGATACTCCACCTCTCTTGCTTAATCCAAAGCAAGGTGTTTTTGTTTGTCACAGTTGAATGTAACAGGCTCCAATCTGACCACAAGCTATCGTTGAATCATCTTTCCATATTATCACTGAGTAGGAAAAAAAAATAAAGGAAAGCAAAACTGACCTCCGAGTCATAAAAAAGCCATTCCTGACTCTTGATTAACTCACTGTTTCTTCCTTCTGGAACAACATAAGTCACCTTTTCATTACTTCTCATATTCTTAGGACCTACAGGTGGAGACATTTGATAGCAAAGGCTTAAAATTTTTGCAGATCAGAGAAAGAAGAAGAAATGGGAGATAGAGTTGCTGGAATTGATCACTGCTTGTTTATTTAACTCGGTATATATGAAGCCTTTACAGTGGAAAGGCTTCCAACCTTTAATGAATGAATCATTAAATTCACATTGGACATGTAAACGTCCAAAAGTATGGGAAAGAGTGTGTAATATTGTAATATTTACCAATCACTGAAAATAAAATTAAAACCCTCGTTTCTTTATTGTTCAGTGATGGTAATCGATCCATTTTACCCATTAATTGCAATGATTAATTTTGTGCATCGAGCGGTGCAATAGTAATAAATATGAGAGAAAAGACGTGTGAATGCATATATTATGTACGACATAATAAATTGTTAGGAACACCATGTAATAGGTTTTGATGATACCAACTGTTAAGTAAGAATCCCCAAGTCTCGATACATAGGCAAAACAATGTAAGTTCGATAAGTAAACTAAGAGCGAAAATACAACCGGGTAATTTGAGCTCAACTCGGGAAAATTTAAGCTTAAGGTAAACTTGTTTGAACAACTTAGAAGTTTTCGTGTTGTAAGCAAACAGATAGATCAGAAGCAGGCACGAGACAACTCTGGAGGAATAAGGGTCTACGAGACATCAACTAAGTCTCGAGACACAAGCCAAGTTCGAGAGGTAAGGACCTCTCGATATACCTATCGAGTTCGAGACGTAAAGAATATTCGAGAGATAGACCTCTCGATACATGGGATTGAAACATCAAGTGGTCGAGACATCTTTTATGGTCTCGATAAACCGGCACTTCTCCAAGAGGCTGAATGTTAGTCAACATGTGCAGATAAAATACTCTAAGTTTGGAGAAGAAGAATATCATGGAGATAAAATATTGAAGAGGTGCTGAGCGGGAGGTTTCAAAATGGACGGAAGTGGATGACACGTCAGACCTCCACCACAAACGGTCAAGAAGTGCACCAATCCTGAAGTGGTCAGATTCCCCAAACAAGGAATGATGGGAACATAAAAAGAGTAACTTTATCCAAAAGAAGCAAGTGAAGCATGAACTCAAGAAAGTGGAATATGGAATATTCACTACAAACAAAAGGCTCAAGTTACAAGACCACTACTCCATGAAAAATGCTGAAATTGTGCAAAGACCCATGTTCGGCGTGGGAGACCAATTTCAAACGGAATAGTTTTCCCTCCAACGGAACTATTCTTCTACTCTCATATATAAGGACGTAAAGACACAGAAAAAAAGGGGGTTGTGAAAGAGGTCAAGAGGTTAAAGAGGTGTCTGATAAAAACGTTCCAGTGCAAAGTGCTTAACTTGGAATATCATCCTGATATTCAATACAGCGAGAGAACACATCTTAGTGTTCGAAGAGAGTTACAAAGCTAAACTGTCATACATCCAGAAGGTGACCAAAGCTGCTCTACATCAAAGTTGTATAAGATTTTGCAAATCTTTTCGCTCTCGTGTGTATTGAACTTAGGATGTTTAGGTTCGATACCTCACGAGGTGAAGACAAGTTTTATGCGCAGCGGAAATATTTATCCCCTTTTGTTAGCACGAGTTTGGTTAGTTCGAGAGGTGTGATTATATGCAGTGCAATCGAGAAGTTAGCGAGAGATAAAAACAGAAAGTAAATGCAAGAGAGATTTTTAAGTGGTTCGGCCAACCCGCCTACTTCCACTCTTCTTCCAGAAACTCCCTGGAAGGATTGCACTAAAAACTTCCCTTTCTAGTACAATAACGAGCGCTTGAGCTTTGATCACCAAGCCCGCCTCAAGCCTCAGGTTTTCGCCCCGCTTCCAGTTACTCCACCTCTCGAGCACTTGACCTTTGATCACCAAGCCCGCGTCAAGCCTCAGGTTTCTTTCGCTCGGACAGCAGCCAGGTTACTCCGCCTCTCCTCAGGTTTTCCCCGCTTCCAGTTACTCCACCTCTCGAGCACTTGACCTTTTGATCACCAAGCCCGCGTCAAGCCTCAGGTTTCTTTCACTCGGACAGCTGCCAGGTTACTCCACCTCTCTTGCTTAATCCAAAGCAAGGTGTTTTTGTTTGTCACAGTTGAATGTAACAGGCTCCAATCTGACCACAAGCTATCGTTGAATCAGCTTCAATGTATAGCAGCTTCGGTCACCTTCTGGATGTATAACAGTTTAAGCTTTGTAACTCTCTTGAAACACTAAGATGTGTTTTCTCGCTATTTTGAATATCAGGATGATATTCCAAGTTAAGCACTTTGCACTGGAACGTTTTTTTCAGACACCTCTTGTTAACCTCTTGACCTCTTTCACAACCCCTTTTTTCAACCACACTTCTTCTGTGTCTTTACGTCCTTATATATGAGAGTAGAAGAATAGTTCCGTTGGAGGGAAAACTATTCCGTTTGAAATTGGTCTCCCACGCCGAACATGGGTCTTTGCACAATTTCAGCATTTTTCATGGAGTAGTGGTCTTGTAACTTGAGCCTTTTGTTTTGTAGTGAATATTCCATATTCCACTTTCTTGAGTTCATGCTTCACTTGCTTCTTTTGGATAAAGTTACTCTTTTTATGTTCCCATCATTCCTTGTTTGGGGAATCTGACCACTTCAGGATTGGTGCACTTCTTGACCGTTTGTGGTGGAGGTCTGACGTGTCATCCACTTCCGTCCATTTTGAAACCTCCCGCTCAGCACCTCTTCAATATTTTATCTCCATGATATTCTTCTTCTCCAAACTTAGAGTATTTTATCTGCACATGTTGACTAACATTCAGCCTCTTGGAGAAGTGCCGGTTTATCGAGACCATAAAAGATGTCTCGACCACTTGATGTTTCAATCCCATGTATCGAGAGGTCTATCTCTCGAATATTCTTTACGTCTCGAACTCGATAGGTATATCGAGAGGTCCTTACCTCTCGAACTTGGCTTGTGTCTCGAGACTTAGTTGATGTCTCGTAGACCCTTATTCCTCCAGAGTTGTCTCGTGCCTGCTTCTGATCTATCTGTTTGCTTACAACACGAAAACTTCTAAGTTGTTCAAACAAGTTTACCTTAAGCTTAAATATTTCCCGAGTTGAGCTCAAATTACCCGGTTGTATTTTCGCTCTTAGTTTACTTATCGAACTTACATTGTTTTGCCTATGTATCAAGACTTGGGGATTCTTACTTAACAGTTGGTATCATCAAAACCTATTACATGATGTTCCTAACAGCAATGACTTTCATCTCACATGACTTAGGTAGTCATCGGAGAACCTTCAAGTTAATCTCTTTCTGAGTTAAGTCCTTTCCAAGGTCGGCTATTTCTCTCAGCAGCTTCATGAATCGGATTTCCATTTTGGCTATTGATTCTCTAGTAACCATTCGAAAGTCTTTGAACCTCTTAATGGCTATAGTCAATTTTGTTTTCCTTTTCTTGCTCATCGCCTTCTCCGATCAGCATGAGTTCATTCCAAATATTATTCGCCGTCTTAAACTTTCTTATCCTCGGGAAGAGAGTTTCATCAACCGTCTTGAACAATATATACTTAGTTATATTGTCTAGGTTGTTTGTTGTCCTATCCTTAGATGTACATGCATGTCGAGACTTTTGAATGTAGGCTGGAGCATCTGAACTTAGTGCAATCGCAGTACTCACCATCATACTCTCCACTGGGACATCAGTGATGACCTCCCACATTTTGTCATGTAGGGCAAATAAATGTGCATGCATTTACACCTTCCAATCATCAATTTTTTTTTGAAAAGAATCGTCAAATTTATTTAAGTTGAACATAAGGTGTTTAGACATGTGATGATATATTTTTGAAGGAAAATTTTTACGTGCAAGTGAAAATGATTTTTTCTTTGAAAAGAGATCACTAGGCAGTATACACAGCGTGTTTATCGATCAAGGTAACTACTCTGATACCACTTGTTGGTCTCAATAGGACTTGTTACAAGTCTAAGGGGGGGTGAATAGACTTGCATATGTTTTGAAAATTTTAACTATTCGGTTAAGCATATCCGAATGGTTACTTCTTCATAGATAACCTTTTGTTGAGTATACACAACGAAAAATATTTTAACCCCATTTTAATTGTTTTGCACGTAAGGTTTGTTCTTTCAAAATGTTAGAAGTTTAAGTGTGTAAATGAATGTAATAAAGTAAAACAATAGAGAGATAGAGGGAGAGTGAGTGAGAGAGATAGAGAGAGTGAGTGAGAGAGATAGAGAGGGTTTGTAGTGGTTCGGGCAACTCTGCATACTCCAATCTTCTCCTTTAAACTCCAAAGGAGATTTGCACTAATCCCTTTAATTAGTAGAAAACGAACACTCAAGCCTTGAACATAAATCCGACCTTGAGTTTCTTAGGTTTCTCAAGTCCACACGAGTTTATCTTGGATCTTTCTACTTCTACCGAGTAAAGATAAAAGATTTCAAAGAAAAGATTCTTTGATTCTCTAACTAGAAGACTTGGCTCTTGATATTGAACTTTTTCTTCACTTTGAGTAGCACAAGTTTCTATTTTGGATTTGGCATTATAGCTTTAAATCATCTCATTAGTCACGTAGATGAAATTCGAAAGTTTTTGAACACTTGAATATTTTTCTCTTAATCGACCAGCACCTTCTTCAGTCTTAAATGAAGGTATTTATAGACATTTTGAAATGATGAATATGTTGGAGGGAAACTCATTTCAAACGCCTTTTTATCATCGATTAATGGCGGGTAATACGTGTTGGCCCGCGGGTTACATAGGCCATGAGGCCAACCCGTATAACAAAGGTACCCCTTAAAGGCTAAACGGGACTGGCTGTCTGGACCGGGTCGGAGAAATATACAACCCAGCCTGCCTAAACAAAGACTAAACGGGCTCAACTCGGCAAATTGGGCCCCTTTTTAAATCTCTAAATGTGGTTACTCACCCTCAGTTTTCAATTTTAGTTTAGAAGGTCTAGCCTGCCCGATAAGCCCGGTAACCCGAATCTGAAAAATAAAATAATAAAATAATCGATTAGCCTAAAGCAATAAGCTCAATAGCCCAATAGGCTAGCCCAAAACCGACCGGGCTAGCCCGATTGACATCCCTATGTGAAACACGTTGTGTTAGCAATTTCAGCCCAAAATCTTTTTGGTAGTAGAAATCATTGACCTTGCGGCCTCCTTTTTAAGTCATATTCTTTCTTTTAGCTATTCCATTTTGTTGTGACGTTCTAGCTGCGAAAGTTGATGAAGTATAAAATGATTGCTACATAACTCCTTGATAAGCCTCCGAGATACCCTTAAATCAAGCTCATATTAGGGTGTTTTGTCACTTCTATAGCATCCTTACACGATAAATTATGCTCATAAATGCTTGAAAATCACTAACTAACACACAGAAGCTACTTTTAGCCTAAAGGAGGTGAAACAGGAGCCCCGGGAGCAAATAGGAGCAAAAGTTGAGCTTAAAGAGCGAACCAGGCAAGAACGGAGACCCGGAGGACCCAACAGGATGGCCACATGCGTGTGAACGTGCGTGGAAATAATCAAGTAGCCTCCCACGCACACTCACACGCGTCTGAGCAGGCGTGGAGACAGCACTACGCGAAATTGGATTAGGGTTGCTATTTCGGAGACTATTTAAACCCCTTTGATAGATTTTCAGAGGAGGTTCTCAGAAATTTAGTTTTCCTTTCCTTAGTTTTTCCTTTGGAGAACTTTCTCCATTTTCTTAGTTTTTCATTTCTTAGTTTAGATCAAACTCCATTGTAGCTTAGTTTTTCATTTCTTAGTTTAGATCAAACTCCATTGTAGAAGACTACAAAGCTTGGATTGAAGGATTACTTCACTCTAGGTGATCTCTATTTCATTTCTATTATATTTTGTTATCTTATTCTCGGATTGAATTAGCTTTTGTGTTGAATTTCATATCATGAGTGGCTAGTTTGATCTAGGGATTTGGATTGTGTGATTGAATGTTGCTAGTGTGTTGATCATATCTCTATATTTTGGATCTAAATGCTTATGTTGTTGGATTATCTATTCTTGTCTATTGATTGTTGTTTTGATGAGATCTTGTTTGGATTTGGCCAATCTAGATGAGAGATTGAGCTCTTGACTCTTTCATGTCTTTGATTAGCGTTAGGATTTGAAGCTTGACACAATCATAGTTCCTATGGACTTCTTAAGAATAGTAGGATAGTGTGTAGCTTAAGTGTTTGATAAAATTTCTCTTAGAGCTTTGGATGCTTGAAGGCAATCCTTAGTCAAAGAAGCATTAGTATACAAAGGTGGAAAAGGACTAAGACAACACACTCTTGAATAGCCAACATCCTTGCATTATCTATCCATTACCTTAGTCACACCACAATGCAACATACATGAACACTATCCAATCCCTACCCCTTTTATATATTTACCAATCTTTTACTTTATTACTTTCTTGCACTCAACCAAACCTTATGAACTCTTTTCACTCACAAACCACCCTTCACCACACTCGAGTCTCATGCATGACTCAATCAAGTAAACTCCCGAACATTTGACACACCTCCACATCCCTCCTTCGAGACCGACACTCGGGGAGTCACTGACTTTCCGTTTTAACACAAATATCTTTTGACGAATCACCCCACGCAAAACTGCATCCCGTCGCTCCTTGATGACATAGTTGACAAATTAGTGTCCTTGATCTGACCTAATCTTGATAATTGCTTAACCTTGTTCAATATGAATTTGTCGCATAAGTTCGGGAAATTTTTGCTCGATTTCATTCTTTCTCTACATGAAGATCGTTCATGTATACCTAGTGTAGTCATCTACTACCACTAGAGTACATTTCCTTCCACAGACTCAAGCTTACTAGATCTACTAGTCCAAAAATAACCATATGAAGTAAGCTTAAAGGTCTAGTTGATGACTCCATTAACTTACACTTGAAGTAGGATTTGATTTGCTTCCCTTTATCCTTGTTGTAAACAATGTTGGGTAGTCATTCAACTAATTGTCTTCTGGCTAGCTTGTTGATCGCTTTGAAGTTGAGATGGTTCAACTTGTTGTGCCACTTCCAACTCAAGTCTTCTTTACTTCTTGCTACCAGACATACGGTTGACTTTGCGATCTTCTAATCCACAACATACATGTTCTTTCTCCTCCATGCGAAAAGAACAACTTCCATTGGCTTTTCATCCTTTACAAAGCATCAATTCTTTGTGAACTCCACCTTATAACCTTTGTCACAAAATTGACTTGTATTTAGAAGGTTGAACCTTATACCNCCATTTTCTTAGTTTTTCATTTCTTAGTTTAGATCAAACTCCATTGTAGAAGACTACAAAGCTTGGATTGAAGGATTACTTCACTCTAGGTGATCTCTATTTCATTTCTATTATATTTTGTTATCTTATTCTCGGATTGAATTAGCTTTTGTGTTGAATTTCATATCATGAGTGGCTAGTTTGATCTAGGGATTTGGATTGTGTGATTGAATGTTGCTAGTGTGTTGATCATATCTCTATATTTTGGATCTAAATGCTTATGTTGTTGGATTATCTATTCTTGTCTATTGATTGTTGTTTTGATGAGATCTTGTTTGGATTTGGCCAATCTAGATGAGAGATTGAGCTCTTGACTCTTTCATGTCTTTGATTAGCGTTAGGATTTGAAGCTTGACACAATCATAGTTCCTATGGACTTCTTAAGAATAGTAGGATAGTGTGTAGCTTAAGTGTTTGATAAAATTTCTCTTAGAGCTTTGGATGCTTGAAGGCAATCCTTAGTCAAAGAAGCATTAGTATACAAAGGTGGAAAAGGACTAAGACAACACACTCTTGAATAGCCAACATCCTTGCATTATCTATCCATTACCTTAGTCACACCACAATGCAACATACATGAACACTATCCAATCCCTACCCCTTTTATATATTTACCAATCTTTTACTTTATTACTTTCTTGCACTCAACCAAACCTTATGAACTCTTTTCACTCACAAACCACCCTTCACCACACTCGAGTCTCATGCATGACTCAATCAAGTAAACTCCCGAACATTTGACACACCTCCACATCCCTCCTTCGAGACCGACACTCGGGGAGTCACTGACTTTCCGTTTTAACACAAATATCTTTTGACGAATCACCCCACGCAAAACTGCATCCCGTCGCTCCTTGATGACATAGTTGACAAATTAGTGTCCTTGATCTGACCTAATCTTGATAATTGCTTAACCTTGTTCAATATGAATTTGTCGCATAAGTTCGGGAAATTTTTGCTCGATTTCATTCTTTCTCTACATGAAGATCGTTCATGTATACCTAGTGTAGTCATCTACTACCACTAGAGTACATTTCCTTCCACAGACTCAAGCTTACTAGATCTACTAGTCCAAAAATAACCATATGAAGTAAGCTTAAAGGTCTAGTTGATGACTCCATTAACTTACACTTGAAGTAGGATTTGATTTGCTTCCCTTTATCCTTGTTGTAAACAATGTTGGGTAGTCATTCAACTAATTGTCTTCTGGCTAGCTTGTTGATCGCTTTGAAGTTGAGATGGTTCAACTTGTTGTGCCACTTCCAACTCAAGTCTTCTTTACTTCTTGCTACCAGACATACGGTTGACTTTGCGATCTTCTAATCCACAACATACATGTTCTTTCTCCTCCATGCGAAAAGAACAACTTCCATTGGCTTTTCATCCTTTACAAAGCATCAATTCTTTGTGAACTCCACCTTATAACCTTTGTCACAAAATTGACTTGTATTTAGAAGGTTGAACCTTATACCTTCAACATATGATACTTCTATGATTTAATGTATTTATAGGTTAATTAAACAAAATTATATCTCTGTGTGTGTGTGTATAGGATGGTTCAAGTAAAAACAAACCCCTGTAAAAAGTGTGGACACATCCACACCCTCTATCTTGAGAAATCATCAAATGCTATGATCTTACCATTACTAAACTTTCAAGTTTGCATTAAGTATAAAATGAATTTATCTCTTAAAAATTTTCAATAATTATAAATATGATCTCATTTATTATTCTTTCTAAACCATTAACCGTTGATTAACTTTGATGGACGGTGGACCCTAAGAACTACTCCACAAGTGACGAATTCAAACCATCGATTTGCAAGATCTGATGGATAGAAAATCAAGTAAAAATGAATGAAAATCATCTTAGTTATGTGTGTGTGTGGGGGGGGGGGGGGGGGGGGGTTTTTTTTTGA
>NC_044917.1:17286063-17306175 GCF_003576645.1 Ipomoea triloba
GGATGGGGGGGGGGGGGGGGGGGGGAGGGATTTCATTTAAATTATCTAATTGGAGTTTTTAATGATATATTTTTATATGTTCATTTTATTTGTAAAAAATAAAAATAAAATGTGAAAATAGATTTACAACGAATTTAAGGATAGAATATTAGAGCTATTAATTTAGTTAAAGTAAAATTAAAATTCTAAATAATTTTAAAATTTTCTCAACCTATTAAAATGATTTTACAAAACTCATTTTATTATAAATACAATGGATGCTATGGCTTTGATTAATTCAAAAACAATTATCTCAATTTTTATTTATTTATTATCCTAATAAAATTTGAATATATAAGAGTTTTATCATATAAAAATAAAATTACCATTCACCTAAAATTAAATTAAGTGTAAATTTTGTGTATGATAATCTCATGTGAAAAATATAATAATTTTTATATTTTATAAATTAAAAAACATATCACATTTTAATTAAAAATATTCTTATTTGGTCATCACTTTCTTGCTTTAGGCGATGGGTAACTGCTGCAAGTGCAAGATGATGATTGACAGTGATGGTCTCTACTTCCGATGTGTTTGACTTACATCTTTAATTTATTTAATCATTTATTTTTTGTCATAATACGGAGTACATTAATACTCCGTATTTTTAATGGAAAAATAATAAAACCAGTTCCGTAGTCAAATGCTCAAATGTGCAATCAATCAATTTGATTAAAAAGGCTCTTTTTTAAATGTTAGGTTTCGTATTATCAAAAAAAATGTTAGGTTTCGTAATCTTTACACGTTTCCGCGTGAAGAGAATTCCACACCTTTTTCTTTTTAACTTATTTTAAATAATAATTACTTACTATGGATCGCCCTTCAGGTGCGAACCACTCGCCCAGAAGAGAACTGAGAACGCGTCCAAGTACAAGTAGAATGTATTACAGGTGCAAGTAAAATGTACACTAAGCATCAATACTAAGTGCACCTAATGTTATAACTAGTTGCACATAATGTTATAACTAGGTGCACCTAGGTGCATGAATGTTAACACGGTAATTTGGTAAATTACTTGCACTTTTAAATGAAAATAGGTGCACAAGTGCAAATAAAATGTATTATATGTGCAAGTAAAATGTACGCTGAGCATCAATACCGAGTGTACCTAATGTTATAACTAGTTCCACCTAATGTTATTAACTAGTTGCCCCTAACGTTATAATTAGGTGCACCTAGGTACATGAATGTTAACAAGGTAAATTACTTGTACTTGTAAGTGAAAATATGTGCACTTATAAGTGAAAGTAGGTGCACTTGTAAGTGATTTTACTTGCAAATGTGCACCGACTAGTTGCACTTATAACACAATTACTTGCACCAAAGTTCGAGTTATTTATGAAAATGTCACCGCGTTGTTTTATTTAAATTACATCTGATTCGTTGATCTGGACATGTGGACAGTTGTGGAGCGTTCTCAGTTCTCTCCTGGGTGATGGTTCACACCAAAGCACGCCCCTACTTACTATACCCTAACTAAGTTTGCATAGCTTATCGTTAAAGACTTAAAACATTTTTGTTCGTGGAATATGTTAAAAATATAATAGCATTGAAATAGGCTATTATATAGTTTGGTAAGTTATTTTGTTCACATAAATAGTATTCTCAAGAATAATCAGGCACCAAGGGGTACCTAGCACCTAGACGGCGCCTAGGCGGAGGACCTAATAAAAACAAAAAAGAGAGAAAAAGTCGCATGATTAACTGACATATGTCATATGACTGTCATTTAGGCACTCTTTTTATAGAGGTTTCTTTTCACTTTTCAGATTATTTTTCTCTATCTTGCATCTTTTCTAATTAAACATAGAGACAGTGGGATACTTGGAGGGGTATGGCTTTTTAGAAGACGAGGAGCTTGGGCTGGCCGCTGGCGACGACAGATGACAAGGAGCTTGGCTGTATTGCACTACTACGACGGTGAACTTGTGTGACGACGATGATGCTCAACAATAGGGTGGTTGTACAACAACGTTGTGGAGTGTGCGGTGGCTGTGTGACGACGCTGCCACAGTGAGGGTGTGCTATTGGTGATAGAACACAAAAGTTGGAAGGGAGATGAGACAACGCCTTTTCTTCTTCTTTTTCTTTTCCTCCTCCTCCTTCGAGTTGTGCGCCGAGGACACCTAGTCGGCCAGCCTCCTAAAATACGCCTAAGGGTGAAATCCCCTTGGCTTAGAGACGCCTAGTACCTAATCGACGCCAATAATAATAATAATAATAATTGTTGTGGTTGTTGTTATTGTTTTATTATTATTATTATTATTATTATTATTATTATTATTATTATTATTATTATTATTATTATTACTACTACTACTACTACTAATTGGCCATGAAGACTCAGGGCCCATTTTTATTGGCAAGGTCTTGACCCAAGAAGAGTATAAAGGGTCTTGGTGGGCTTAATGGGAGGGAGTGGGGGGGGGGAGATGGGGTGAAGGAAGCATGATGACCCAAGGCAATGAGGGGTGAAAAAAGGCATGGCAACCCAAGTCAAGCGGGTGAAGGAAGACATGGTGGCCAAAGTATAGAGATGGTAAAGGAGACATAGTGGCCCAATGTGGGGTGCTAAAGGAGGCATGGTGGCCTAATGAGAGGAAGGAGCGATGATTAGCTCAATGGTGGAAGGGGGCATGGGTTGCCACCATGGGGAGCAGAACAACCCCTAGTCATGGCGGGGTCGCGGAGGAATGCGCAGGCGTACGAAGTCGTACGGGGTGATGAGTGCGCATTTGGTTAATCGATCAGTTAACCGTACCAAACCGAATTGACATAACCGAATTAATCATAATTGTCTAAAGTTTTAACTATTAATTGAATAGAAATTTCTAGTTTTGAATTAACTAACCGAAATAGCCTAAAGCTTTGTGCTGATTGACAGTCATTGTCGTGGACTCGTGGGTAGTGGATGATGTTATTATGAATGCTGTGGATTCGTGGTCTTGTGGTAGATTATTATTATTATTATTATTATTGTTGTTGTTGTTGTTGATGATGGTGATGATGAATACATATATAGTAAATAACAAAATTAAATAATGATAAAATATGTATTATCAATTTAAGTTATTCTTGAGAACTTAGGAATAGCCTAATATTAGACTCTGAAATAGATTATTTTTTGAAATACTATTCTTTAAAATAAAATAATCTATCAAATGACGAAATAGGTTTATTCTCGAGAATGTTATTCCATTTGAACCTATTCCCTTAACCAAACACACAAAAAGTGTAAAAACAAAACAAAACAAAAGGAGAATTATGTGTCTCTAGTTATAATAACTTAAAGGGAAAAGTAATATTTCCTTAATTTATCTCTTGACAAAAATTAATACTCACTCCATCCCGTTTTATTTGTCTAGTTCAATTAACGAGGCTTGACTATAGTTATTTTTAGTTCAATGTTTCATAATGTTAAGTTTAGTAGTATTATATAAAATTTATATATTTAGAAACTGCATTAAAATTAATATTAAACACAAAAATCAAATTTAAAAATAATTTAAAAAAAAAAACAAAAACAATAAAGAAATAGTTGATTTGACCCATGAATAGTAAACATGACACGTAAAATGGGACAAAAGAAGTATTAATTATGAAAGAGATTACAATGTCAATCCCAACTATTATAAATAAAAAGAGGTCAACTACTATGTAGTATGATGACACCTTTGTTACCATTCCAAATGGGTTGTCACAAGATTGAACTCTCTGATGGTGGGGCGTTGATTCTTTGGACCGAAAAATATTGAGAAAGTAAAGAACATATACTATTTTGTAAAGGATGATGAGTGGAGTTTTCCTCTCGCCTCCTTCGCGAGTTTTCTAGGGTTTTACCGTGCTTGCCATTGTTTGTTTGTGTTTTGCGTACGATGTCGACGTCGGACATCGCCAATCTGTGTGCGAATCTAACCTTGGCAGATGTGGATGATGATGATTTATCCTTGCAAGTTCCACATGCACCGGGAGATCACTCTGATGGGGAGGGTTTTTACTATGCGGTGTGTCGAATAGTAACACAGAAGCCGATACGATTCACTTTCTTCCAAGAGACTATGGCGGGCGTGTGGAGGCCGGCTATGGGGGTTACTATGAGTCAACTACAGCCTCATAGGTTTTTGGTTAGGTTCTATCTTGAGGCTGACATTGCTCGGATCCTTAATGATGGCCCATGGACGTTCGAACAGTGCTTGCTGGTAATGCAGAGGGTCCCGGCAGGAGTGGATCCGGAATCGATGCCGCTACAACATGCCGAGTTTTGGGTACAGATTCACGCCCTGCCTGCTGGTTTTCGTTCTGAGGTTGTGGTCGCTGCAATAGGGTCGTTCTTGGGTACTTTGATCCAGACCGATGAAAAGAATTTTGATGGTTCTATGCGACTTTTTTACCGGGTCCGGGTAGCGATTGATATATCTAAGCCTTTGAAGAAACAGATGAAGCTGAAGCGGGATAACGGCTCTTGGGCATTTGTGGATTTCCGTTTTGAACGATTACCCACCTTTTGCTTTTTGTGTGGTGTAATCGGACATGGCGATAAATATTGCCCCAAGAACGCTCATGGCTATGATCCTAAAGCGGAAAAACCCTATGGGGCTTTTATGCGGGCGGGAACTAGGCGAACGACTCCCTCAACAGGGTTACGCTGGGTTGCTCCGGCATCCAATGCTGATAGGCTGTTGTGGCGATCGCCAGTTATGGAGGAGGGGAATATTAGCGGTCGTATTGAGGTAGGAGATAAGGGCAAGGAGCCTTTGCATGAGGCAGTGGGTTCTACTGCGCTGGTCATTGCCCATGTAGCAACCCATGCTGAGGTTCCTACAGTGATTATGGCTGAGCAGAAACAGAAGAGAGTAGAGGAGGGAGTTTTGGAGCAGGATGAGGGACCTACTGTGATGGATTGTGAGGTAGTGGTGTCAAAAAACAGATCGGAGGCGGGTCTTGCTAGGCAAGCCCGCCTAGGATTATGAGTCTATTCTCTTGGAATTGCCGAGGGCTTGGCAACCCGACGGCAGTTCGAGTACTTGCGGACTTGGTCCGTGCTAAGAGGCCGAAGGTGGTTTTTCTAATGGAGACGTTTGTTGATAAAAGGAGGATGGAGGTGGTGCGCGTACAGGCTGGTTTTGACAGTATGTTTGTGGTGGAGGCTGTTGGGCATAAGGGTGGTCTAGCGTTATTGTGGCAAAATTCTGTTGAGATTGACATTCAGGGTTTTTCGAGTAACCATATTGATGCTTCAGTGTGTTTGGATGTAGGTAAACCCCAATGGAGATTTACGGGGTTCTATGGCTATCCAGAAAGATTTAGGCGACGGGAGTCCTGGCAGTTACTACGCACGCTTGCTGCACAGTCTACCCTACCGTGGGTGATTATGGGAGATTTCAATGATCTCCTTCATCAATCGGACAAACGGGGAAGATTACCTCACCCGGAGTGGCTGCTCTCGGGTTTTAGGGATGCGGTGGAAGATTGTGGCCTTATTGAGTTACCTTTTGAAGGGCCTCAGTTTACTTGGGAGCGTTCAAGGGGTACAATGAATATGGTTGAGGAAAAGCTTGATAGGATTTTCACTTCTGATTCTTGATTAACACTTTTCGATGGTGCCATGCAACCTCGTTACTGTGTCCGTATAGCGATCACCTTCCGCTATTGTTGACTCCAGAGGTTCTTGTTCGGGGCGCCAATAGTAGGAGGTTTTGTTTTGACAACATGTGGTTACGGGAGGACAAATGTCGTGAGATCGTTACGCAAAGTTGGGACCGAACGAGGGGCCTAGATATTTTTGCTAGAATGGAATGCTGTGGCCGGGATATTTGGTGTTGGGGCCGTGTGTATAATAAGGAGTATCAGCGTAAGATTGAGGCATGTAAGCGCCGGTTGGGATATTTACGTAAAAAACGTGACACAAATAGTATGATGGAGTATTCCAGAACGGAAAAAGAATTCCTCTACCTCCTTGAGCAGCAATATAGTTTCTGGAGGCAGAGGGCTAAGGAACATTGGTATAAGGGAGGTGATACCAACAGTAAGTTTTTCCATAATTCCCTAAAGGCTAAGAAGCGCCGGAACAGAATTCTTCGACTAAAAAATGCAGCAGGGGGTTGGGTAGACGATGAAGCCGGAATGGGTACTGTGATGGTAGACTACTTTGACAGCCTGTTCAAATCTGATCAGGGGAGTATGTCTGATGTTCTTGAGTGCATTGAGGCCAAGATTTCGCAACAGGATAACACTATGTTACTACGGCCTTTAAGTTCTGATGAGGTACGTGTTGCGTTGTTCCAAATGCATCCTGATAAGTCTCCGGGGCCTAATGGCATGAGCCCTGGATTCTACCAACATTTCTGGGACATAGTTGGTGGTGAGGTTACTCGGTTTTGTCAATCGTTTATGGAATCTGCGAAGTTACCTGGTAAAGCGAATGATACATTTATTGTGTTGATTCCAAAAAAGGCGAAACCGGAGTCCATGATGGACTTGCGTCCTATTGCCTTGTGTAACGTGTTGTACAAGGTTGCAGCTAAGGTATGCGCAAACAGGTTGAAAATTTTGTTAAATAGGATTATCTCACCAGCTCAAAGTGCATTTGTGCCGGGCCAGTTAATTAGTGATAATATTATGATTGCCTATGAAGTTCACCATTTTTTAAAACGGAAAACTCAAGGCCGGGAGGGGGTGGCGGCCCTGAAAGTTGACATGAGCAAAGCTTATGATCGGGTGGAGTAGAAGTTTATTGAAGCAGTGTTAGTCAAGATGGGTTTTGCGCGTCATTGGGTGGATATTTTGCTGGAATCAGTTTCTACAGTTAAATATCATATATTACACGAACAAAGTCAGTTGGGTCCGATCATCCCGGAGAGAGGTATTCGACAGGGAGACCCCTTGTCTCCATATCTCTTTTTACTCGTGGCTGAAGGGCTCAGTGCGCTAATTGAAAGAAGTATGCGTATGGGAGCACTGCATGGGGTACGTGTGTCCAAGGGAGCACCGGCAATCTCTCACCTTCTATTTGCGGATGATTGCTTTCTCTTTTTTCGTGTGAATTCCCAGGAGAGTATGGCTATGAGGGTTGTTCTTGATGTGTATTCTGTTGCTTCTGGACAGCGGATTAATTTTGACAAATCCTTAGTCTGCTTCAGTTCAAATGTTGTGCATGAGACCAGGGCCACGGTGGTACACACGCTGGGTGTGAGGGAGGGTAGCACTGCTGGGAAATACTTAGGTTTGCCCTCTGTAGTGGGCAGAAGGAAAAATGAGATTCTAGGGTTCATCAAAGACCGAATTCTGACTAGAATAAGAAGTTGGAATGCTAAGTACCTATCTCGTGCGGGCCGTGAAGTGTTGTTGAAAAATGTCTTACAAGCAATGCCGGTCTATGAGATGATAGTGTTTCTTCTTCCAGTTGGTCTGTGCAACGAAATCTAGACTATAATGAATGAGTACTGGTAGACTGGATCGGTTAGGAGTGGGAAGGGGATTCGGTGGAGGAGTTGGAATGGTCTATGTGCTCCTAAATCTAGAGGAGGCATGGGTTTCAGAATGCTCCATGAGATGAATATGGCCTTGCTTGGTAAACAAGCTTGGAGGTTAATTACTCAGCCGGACTCGTTGGTGGCTAAGGTATATAAGGCTCGGTACTATCCGAGTTTATCTTTCCTAGAAGCGGTGGAGGGGAGTAATCCGTCATTTATCTAGAGAGGCATGTTAGCTGTACAGGATATGTTGCGTGATGGGTGTCGCCGCTGCATTGGGAATGGGCTGAACACAATTATTAGCAGTGATGCGTGGCTTCCGGACGATGATAATCCCTACGTCCAGTCAGTGCTAGATGAGACTGTTTTCTATGCTCCGGTTGCGTCGCTTATGAATTCTCACGGTACGTCCTAGGACATGGATTGTGTTAATGAAATTTTTGAAGCTCGTGATGCTAATTTAATTTATAAAATCCCTATTAGCAGACGTAAACCGGCGGATGGATGGGCTTGGCATTGGGATCATAAGGGCAGCTATACGGTTAAGTCTTGCTACCGTCGGCTCTCGCGTCAAGTTCAAGATGATCGTCCCTGGAGCCGAATTTGGGCTTTGCACGTTCCTCCTAAGGTCAAGTCATTTTGTTGGCAGTTAGCCTCCTTTTTCCTACCCACACGGGATGCTTTATTGTTACGACATGTCAATTGCTCAATTACTTGTCATATGTGTAGGGCTACGGAGGAGAGTGCGATGCATCTGTTTGCTACATGTAGTGAGGCAAGGAAGCTCTGGGCGAGATTAGGGGTGTCGGTAGGTGTTCACCAAAACTCTAATATTTCAAGTTGGTTCTTTGATGGCTTAAGGGTTTTGAGTGACGAGAAGTTGGATAGTATGGTTATGTCTTGTTGGGGGCTGTGGAATAGCAGGAATGAAAGCATATGGAATGGTACCCCTTTTGATCTTGATCTGTTAATTCAACGTGCAGCATCCTTTTTGGCTGGTTGGCGAAGTGCAAATGAGCTGCCACAAGACCAAGGTAATCGCCAGCATGTTACGAAGTGGAAGAAACCTTTGCATGGCAGGATTAAATTAAACACCGACGCTGCTCTAGATCTTGGTAGCGGTATGACAGGGATCGGCTAGGTCTTGCGCGATGAGGATGGCCGTTTTCTTGCAGCAAAAAATGCCAAACTATCTGGTTTGTTCGATGTGAAGGTCGCAGAGGCTATCGGGGTGCGAGAGGCGTTGAGTTGGTTGATGGACACCGGTATGGGCAGTGTGGATGTTGAAACAGATTCACAACTCTTATTTAATGCCTTATCTTGTAATTCTTTTCTTTCGGATTTTGGTTTGGTTGTTGACGATATTAAAGAACTGGCATCTTTGATAAATGATGTCGAGTTCGGGTTTGTTAAGCGATCTGCGAACTGTGCCGCCCATAGTGTTGCTAGGGAGGTCTTTTCTGAGTCAGGTTGCGGGGAGTGGTTTGACATTCCTCCTGTTTTCCTTGTTGATTGTCTGATTTCTGATTCAATGAATTAAGCTTTTCCCTTCAAAAAACAAATAAATTCTTTTTTTAAAAAAAGTGTTATCATCATCTTTCTTTTGAAGTGACGAGATGAATTCGTAATCACTACTTAAAGGTGTAGAGTGGATATTGTTGATTTTATTACTTTTGGTCAGTCAACAGCAAGCCAACACTACCGCTAAGATAACGAGAATATAGGAAATATATAGAGAAAAGAAAAATATGGAGAGAATATAGGTGTTGTATTGCTATGAATTGCTTGCCCCCCTTCACAGGGTCTATTTATACATATTTTGGGCCTAGAGTCCTGCAAGGAATAAGAATCCCAGACTGCCTTATATTGTGAGTCCTAGTTACATTATGAATGATAAGCCCTCATCCTTATTATATTACAAATATTAAGCTCAATCCTTATTAAACTCCTCGGTGGCTCCGTATTGGGTATCCTTTTTGGGCCTTCTTGATACAGTTATTTTCTTGGGCTGGTCCATGTGGCTCAGGCGTAGTTTACCATCAATCATCTAGTCCCCTACTTTCTTGAGATTTCACGAAGTTGATGTTTTACGAAAGTATCACAAAAATATTTTCCAACCAGTTTTTTGCTTCAAATATTCAAGTCTTCTTTCGACCAATTACATCTCTTAAAAAATATATATTTACCTGTGAACTCATCAAAGATATTAAAAAAAATCCCCCACCAATCAATCATGCTTATAAACACGGGACACGAGATGACATCCGAAAAAATTAATCGTAAATCTTTTCTCCCTCTCTCTTTTTTTGACTGGCCGATCTGGTCCAGATGGTCAGACCGACCGATTGGTCGAATGACTCCCGTCGGTCACTTGAGGCGTGACCATATCATTTTTTTTGTTTCTTTTTTTTTTTTTTGCTTCGTTTTTTTTTTCACTTTTTCTCTCTTTTGTTTTCTTTTCTTCTTTTTGTTTTTTTTTTTTTGGNTTTTTTTTTTTTTGGTTTCGTTTTGTTTTTTTTCCTTATTTATTATTATTCTTTTTTCTCTCCTTTTTGTTATTTATTTATTTATTATTTTTCTTTGTTTTCTTTCTTTTTTTGGGGGGGGAGGGGAGAGGGGAGAGGGGAGGACAAAATATATCAAGTTGATCTATCTATCAAGTTCATCAAACCAATCACCCATCTATCTACCTGGTCACCCTTCCTGCCTGACCAGTCCAACTGACTGGTCACCCATCCTGTCTGGCCAGTTTGACTAACTGGTTACTCTTCCTGCCTAATTACTCTTCCTGTCTGACCACTCCGACAGATTGGTCACCCATTCTTCCTAACAAGTATGACTAACTGGTCGATCAACATATATAATTATTATATTCGACCGTCGTTTATTTTGTCTGACCAGTCTACCAGACTAGTCCAATCATGATTTTTTTTGTTGAGAATAGTCCAATCATGATTTTTTTTGTTGAGAATGTTCTAGTTCTCAAATTATTGACCCTGTACTGCAATTATCCATCCAGTACTCCATTATCCATCCAATACTACTCTTGGTTAATTTTTTTAGAACGCTTTGATTTTTCAGTTTTGTATCCCATCCTCCACTAAGCAGTGGGAATAAGAGTCGTCCACCGAGTGGTGGGAAGATGATTCGTTCACCTAGTTGTGGGAGGATGAATTGTCCACCTAGTGGTGAGATGATGAAACATCCACCTAGTGGTGGGAAGATGAGTTGTCCACCTGGTAGTGAGAAAATGTGTTGTCCACTTAGGGGTGGGAAGATGAATCGCCCACTTTGTGGTGAGAAGATAAGTCATCCACCTAGTGGTGGGAAGATGTGTCGGCCACCTCGTGATGGGAAGATGAGTCGTCCACCTAGTGGTGGGAAGATGAGTCATCCACCCAGTGGTGATCAGTCGTTATACCATGGACCATGGTCCATAATGCATTGTGGACCATGGGTTATGGTTGATACTGCAGTTGTGTTAAACTGATACTGCAGTTGTGTTAAAAGGATACTGCAGTTGTGTTGAAAGGTAACTGCAGTTGCGCGAAACAGAGGTCGTGTCATCCCTCTGAAACTAAAGTTATGTTGAACGGATACTGCAGTTGTGTTGAAAAGATACTACAGTTATGTTGAACGGATACTGTAGTTGTGTTGAAGGGATGAACGGTCTCTGTTCCGTGCAACTGCAGTTTCCTTTCAACACAACTGTAGTATCTTTTCTAACACAACTACAGTATCCGTTCAACATAACTGCAGTATCAGCTATGATCATGGTCCATAATGCATTGTGGACCATGGTCCACAATATAATTTGCGAGTGGTGATATGATGAGTTGTCCACATAGTGGTGGAAAGATGAATCGTCTACCTAGTGGTGGGGATACGAGTCGTCCACCTAGAGGTGGGAAGAAGAGTCATCCACCTAATGGTGGGAAGATGAGTCGTCCACCTGGTGGTGGGAAGTTGAGTCGTCCAGACAGCGTCAATGTTGGTTTTCCATATCGATCCCCACAGACAGCGTCAATGTTGGCTTTATGACATTTGGACAGTCAACGACAGGCCAACACTACCGCTAAGGTAACAAGAATATAGGAAATATATAGAGAATTGGAAAATATGGAGAGAATATAGGTGTTATATTACTAAGAATTGCTTGTGTCACATTTATACATATTTTGAGCCTAGAGCCTGCAAGGAATAAGAATCATAGACTACTTCATATTGGGAGTCCTAGTTACATTAAGTTGTTATATCGTGGACCATGGTTCACAAAGCTTTGTGGACCATAGTCCAAAAATGGCGTTGTTTCTTTAAGTAAAGAAACGGCTGCCGTCACATCTTAACGGAGCCCCGTAAATGAAACTACATTTTATCACAAATGAAGCTGCTTTACATTTGTTTTTATATTATCAAATGAAATTGTAGTTGAATTGAAATGAAATTGTTGTTGTGTTGAAATGAAACTGCAGTGTATATACAATGTAACTGAATAACAGTTTCAGATATTTGAGTGTCTATTGTCTAATGAAACTGTAGTTATATCGAAATGATATTGTAGTTGTGTTGTAATGAAACTATAGTGTATATAAAATGAAAATTAATAACAACTTCAAATATTTGAGTGTATAATGTTGAATGAAACTGTAGATATATCGAAATGAAACTATAGTTGTGTTGAAATGAAATTACAATGTATATAAAATGTAACTAAATAATAGTTTCACATATTTGAGTGTCTATTATCCAATGAAACTGTAGTTATATCGAAATGATATTGTAGTTGTGTTGTAATGAAACTATAGTGTATATAAAATGAAACTGAATAACAATTTCACATATTTGAGTGTATAATGTTGAATGAAACTGTAGTTATATCAAAATGATATTGTAGTTGTGTTGTAATGAAACTATATTGTATATAAAATGAAACTGAATAATAGTTTCACATATTTGAGTGTATAATGTCGAATGAAACTGTAGTTGTGTTTAAATGAAACTGCAGTGTATATAAACTGAAACTAAATATGTTACACAAATAGAGCTACTTTACACATAACGGCGCGGGCGGGTGTTGTTTCTTTTCATTAAAAGAAACGGCACCCTTTTGGACCATGGTCCACGGTATAATTTGCGAGTTACATTATAAATGATAAACCCTAATTCTTATTATATTACAAATATTAAGTCCAATCCTTACAAAACTCTTCAGTGGCTCCGTATTAGATATCCTTCTTGGGCCTTCTGATATAATATTTAAAATTTTGATGAGAAGAAGTTTGGGTCTTTATTTATTGTTGTGTATACATCGTCCATGTTCTTTTGGTCAGATGACTAGACTTCAATTCTTTAATTTTGTTTTGTTACTTGGACAAGTATGACCCAACGAATCATATTGGTTAATTACTTGTTTTAAAGCTTTTTTTTTAGTAATTTAATTTTAAGATGACATGTTTGAAATTTTTTTCTTCTTTAATATATTATTATATATTATACAAAGAGTCAATATCGCCTCCACTAAAGCTCAAACACACCCCCTCTCATGTGGAGTGCAACCGGATGTCACTAGACCACAACGTTTTTGGTCCTGACATCATCTTATTGGTAGTTAAATTTATTTTTTAATTAATGATAAGGTCAACCAATTCAGTGGATGCCAAATGTCAAATCCCGATGAATGAGCATTTTCCATAATTAAATTAGCCCCTAGTAGGGACGGAGCCAGGAAATGTTTCCAGTGGGGGCGAAACATAAAAGAGATGGTTCAAAAAATGAAACACTTAATTAAGGAATATAATCATAAATATTGTTGTATATAGGCGAAAAATAAGACACATCAAAACTTTATAAAAATATTCATAACAATATATAAAACATAATTAATTTGATAAAATAATTCAAATAGAAAACACATTATAAATTACACATCTCATTATTAATTTCTAATATAGTCAAAAATATTGTTGGATATAGATAAAAATAAAACACATTAAAACCCTATAAAAATATTGATAACAATATATGACATAATTAATTTGATAAAATAATTTAAATAGAAAACACATATTATAAATTACACATCTCATTATTAATTTTTAATATAGTCATAAATATTGTTAAATATAGGCAAAAAATAAAACACATCAAAATTTTATAAAAGCATTCATAACCATGTATGAAACATAATTAATTTGATAAAATAATTTGAAATAGAAAACACATTATAAATTATACATCTTATTATTAATTTTTAAAAAAGTTATATATATAAAATTAAAAAAAAAAAAAACTTTGAAGAAGCTATTGAAAGGAAAATGTTATATATATGTATATATTAAAAAAGCTACCGTATGAGAACTCAAAAAAAAAAAAAAAAAAAAGCTACCGTATGAAGAAAGCATAGTAGGTAAGAATTTAATTATGAGTTTATTACCGAAATGGTCCCTCGACTATTGCCGAAATTACTAATTTGGTCCTCGACAATTTTTCGTGCCCAATTAAGTCTCTCGACTTTGAAAAATTTAACCAATTTGGTCCTCCGTTTATGTTACCGTTAAACATCCGTTAAATCGGGACCAAATTGGTAATTTTGCTATAGTTAAGGGACCATTTTAGTGATAAAATAATTACCAATTTGGTCCCTTGACTATATAAAAATTACCAATTTGATCTCGATTTAACGGATGTTTAACGGTAACATAAACGGAAGATCAAATTGGTTAAAGTTTTCAAAATCAAGGGACTTAAATAAACACAAAAAATTGTCGAAGACCAAATTGATAATTTTGCAATAGTCAAAGGACCATTTCAATAATAAACTCTTTAATTATTTAAGATTTTTTTAACCTCTATAATATTTTCTCTTTGATCATATCACGCATCTTGTATTTCACAATTCATCTTCTTTGCAAAGTCATAGGGACAACTGGACAAGATAGTGGGGACCTCGCGATTGGGTTCAATTTTTTTTGTTATTATTATTTTTTATATAAATAGATCAAAAATTCATACAGAACTCCAAATTGTAAAGTGATTGAAAGGTTCCTCCAAATTGTAAGGAAGTGAGGAAGAGAGAGGTGAAAAGAAAAATAAAATAAAAAACAATTGTAGAGAGCTGAGAAAGGGAGGTAATTAGGTAAAGATGGAGATGGTAAAAGACAAACAAAACATTTCAAATTAAAGTTTTGACAAGTTTATTATTATCTCATGCTTTAAAACAAAGTTTGAACATATACTGCATTGTAATGGAGTCAGTAGTATTCAAAAATGATAAGACTTCTTTAGCTATTTGGTTGTCATATTCACTTAAAACCAATTGGTGATAACTAGGTAGATATTAACCATTTAATCACATCTCTTCATGATAAATCACAACGTCACATCTCGAATCGAGTAGGAACTGAACTCGGTCAACCCGCTCGACGCCCAACAATAATTGCATTAGTATTAGAGTAAAGTGAAAAATATATCATGAAAAACTATGTTTTTAATTTCTCAATTATTTTTTACTAATCGTTTTAATTATTAACTTTTGGTCGCTCCAATATACTTCTTAACTTTTTTTTAAAAATTATTTAGTCATTGGAGCACGAAAAGTGGTAAATTCCATTAAGGGTGTGCTTGGTAACCCGTAAAATGACTTCCGGAAAATGTTTTCTGTGTTTTCTGTGTTTGGCAACGTCCGGAAAACATGGTCAACGGAAAATGTTTTCCGTTGACCAAGGAAAATCAGTTCATTTTTTCGAAAAATGACTTACGTAATTTTTTTCCGTAAGTCATTTTACGGAATCGCCAGAATAGCTGTTTCGCATGTTTTCGCCCAAAACCCGCCATATCACTCATGACCATAGACCAAGGAGGTGGGAAAACCGCCAAAAACCTTTGCTACATTTTTATTTTTATTTATTTTTTTTTTAATATAAATTCTATTTTTTATTAAATATCATTATTTTAATAACTATTATAATTTTTTATATTTTAAATAAAACAATTACAATGTTTAATTATACAAATCTATCCATTTTCAAGAAAATGAACCAAACACACAGACAGTTTTACATAATACATCTAAACACTGGAAATGAAACTGTTTTTCGAAAAATGACTCATTTTCCAGAAAACATTTTCCAGAAGTCATTTTCCTGCTTTCCAAACGGACCCTAAGATTTTTACATAATACAGGTGTATTTTAGCAATTCTATACATTTTTCTTCAATCTGGGTACGTATTTTATCTGAAAAGTAGAAAATTTGATTTCAAAAGATTCATGTAAGGGAAAACATGGATTACTGTAATTGAAGTGTAAAATTTGAGGATAGAATATTGCTAATTATATGTTTTGTAGATGAAATATCGAAATTGAAGAGGTTAAAAAAAATAAGGATAATAAATTAATTATTTAAATACCTAAATACTAAATAAAATTCTAATGTACTTTAATGGCAAATTATACGATGGACCAGGGTCTACTTTGTATTGTAGATCCTTGTCCAAAAATAACATTCAGATTTTGTATCTGTAGTTGACACATTTTGTACCTGCAGTTGACAGTTTCTGTACCTATAGCTATCATATTATGTGTTAGCGTATTCAAAATTATGTGTCAGCAATTATCAAGTTATTTGTGCACATGTACAGAAACTGTTATCTGTAGGTATAGAATGTGTTAACTGAAGATATATACAGCATTTTTGTATCATGATTCACAATGTAATATGAATCCTGGTTCATGGTATAACAATTGTACTTTAATTGTTTCGTTGCTCTATGGATTAAAATTTTAATGTTTTGAAAAGTTGAGGTATATTATAATGGAGCCAACTACATAAGGGTGTGTAGTGAGAAAACTATGCTCCTATATAATAGCTCATAAATCACACATAAAAGGTAAATCGCACTAAAAAAATGAGGGTTATCAATAATATAATTAGAAAAATACTTGATGTACTCTCAAAATTTTACTTCCAATTTTCTCTTACTTGTGTTCAAATTTGATTGGAGAAAGAAAAAAAAATGAATGGATAAACATCATGGCTCTCTAATAAATTGGGCAATCAAAGCATGTCAAATCATAAGTAGTATAAAATGGGAGTATATATAGAATTACTCAAACTAACCTTTAAATACGAAAATCATGATTCATTTATCCGGATACCTTTTGAAGCAAGTTATAAATTCTATTTAAATTTTAATTAAATTGTAATTTTCGGGCAGTGTTACAAAATTTGACTATATTTTAATGGCATTTGAAATTTTGATGAAAAAATCTTTGGTCTTTATTTATTACTCCTCCAACTTTTGGTCAGACGACTAGACTTCAGTCGAATCGATTGAAATATATGGCCAGACAATGTTGCACGACATGTTGCGTTTTATTTTTTTTTGAACACTTTCAAAATATTGAATACTAATTAATACACACTATACATTTGACTAAATGCTCAATAAAATAAAATAGGAAAAGTATTCAAACAAAAAAAAACAATAGATAATAATTAAAAATCAACTATAAAGTAAAAAAAAAAAAAGGTAAAAGTTAAAAAAAAAATTGTATGTTTTGTACAAGTCATTACATATAATGGAATTATTAAATGACATTAATACTTAGGGTATCCTCAATAGAAGATCTTCAATAATTTTTGGCGAGTTTAAAGTACATGTTAGAGAGATAAAAATATGAGAGAGAAGATTTTGAATCTTTGCAGACACTTATTCTTTTCTCTGATTAATAGGCCAACCATTATTACAAATACACTCCCTCCTGGTGCGCATGAGGCACACCAAGAACGCCCAACCAGGTGCGTTAATCTTTAGTTTTTCTATTTTTTTTCATATTTGTTTTGCTTTTTCTTTTTCTTTTTCTCTTCCCTCCCTTCTTCATTTTCTAAGTTACACCTCTAAAAACTCTTCAAAAACTACAACTATTGGGGATGTTCTTATAAGGAAAAAAGACAAAAGAACAAAAGAAAAGGGGTAAATTTATAAAAAGAAAATTGTAATTGTAAAGTAAAATTAGTATAATGTATAAGTTTTGATTTACAAAAAAGTTCGCAATCGTTGTCGAATATGTACTTTAGCTGAAACCCACATTATCATGTTAGTCGAAAAAGAATTACAAGGAGGTAACCATTTTAGTTTGTTGATCAACTCAAATTGAGAAAGTCAATAAATACTTCTTATGATTAGTAAAATTTGAAACATTATAATTATCGAGTTAATTGTTTGATCAACTCGGCTGTGTTTACTCCCAATACAATGTATAAGTTATTATTACAATGGATCACAACAACACCTTTTTTTAAATAAAGTCTTACCGTCATTGATTTTTATATAATTTTAAGAAATTAAAAATTCAACCGCGTCATTGGACGATCCGAACATGGTCAGGCCAATTAATTTTTTAATTTAGCTTGTATAATTTCGCTAAGTGGCTAGTTTACGAGTCAATACTTATTTGATCTTTGATTAATTTTTTAATTAAGCATTCGTTCAGAAAAGTTTAATTTTTACACAAATTGCATTAACTCAGCTTATTTTTATTAATTAATTAATGAGTCATTACAATATATTAAGAACTCTAAATTAAAACTATGCCAACAAGCATACATTTATACGTGTAACTATGTACAACTTTTTTTTTTTTTTTACATCAAACCCTTGTTTTTTTTAAAACACTCATAAAGAGTCATGAGCATTAAAAAAAAATCCTTATATTTTTAATTTCTATTAATTTCACTTTATCAAATGTGCAGTCTAAGTTAAGTCCACCTTGTGACTTTAGCTGACACAAGATTACAAGGAAGTAAATCAATCTAGGTTATTCCTTCATAGCTATTTAGCTAAAATCAAGAAAGCCAATAGAGAGCTCTCATGGGTAGTCAAACTTGAAATCTTTTGGTTAATAAGCCAAATGTTCGACCAACTTGGTTGGGGTTGAACCTGGGGGAATGCTTTATTGAAAAGGACCCATCCATCCTTAACCACACGTTAAGGGTTCGATCCTTAGCTTTGAATATGGAGCAGTCATCTTAAATCTCCAGACCATCTGTCTCACCTATTAGATGTGCCTACAATTTAACGAAGGATTAGTCACTATATCTGATGGTGAAAACCTTGGTTACACCAAAAAAAACATTGGTTAGGGGATGCCACTATTTTTGAAAACTTAACACTTTTAGTTCTAATCATGTACCAAATTTAATACAAAATTCAATCTTTATGGAATTAAAAGTGGCAAATTTTTTCTCATTATTAGCGATATTAGGAACCTAGCTGATGACTTTGTCAATCTTAGCTTTTTGTTTATTAAACGGTCTGTGAATAGGGTCGCCCATTTCCTTAGCTTGCTAGGGAGGCCTTATTTAAGTCTGATCGTGTGGACTATTTTACAGTTCCTTTTCCTTCTCTTGTTCATGTTTTGGAGCTTGACTTTTTTAAGTAATGAATTTCCTTTGTTTTCAAAAAAAAAAAAAAAAATGGCAAATTTTTAAGTAATGTTCATTTTTGAAGGTGGAGGACTAAAAGTAAAATGTAATAATGAATGGATTATAACTGAAAATAATTATTTTTCAACATACACCTCTATTCATAAAAAGCAAAAATTTTCTGTGAGACGGGTGTGAGTTTTTTTTTTTTTTAAGTATTACAAATTTTTTCATAACTCTTACCCTCCTAACATTACATTTTGATTTAAAAATATTACATTTCACATCAAAAGTATCACAATTTTTTCTCATAAATTTTAATTTATCTCATAAGTAACAATAATCAATCAATTTACCTTTGATTAGTATTACATTTTTTTCTCATAGCTATTTAACCCTTAAATATTATATTTTAATTTAAAAGTATTATATCTTTCTTAAAAGTTATATTTTTTTTTAATTAACAAATAATTTATTTCTTATTAGTATTATATTTTTTCATAAGTAACTCTTAACCTCCTAACATTACATTTTGATTTAAAAATATTACATTTCACATCAAAAGTATCAAAATTTTTTTGTCATAAACTTTAATTTATCTCATAAGTAACAATAATTAATCAATTTACCTTTGATTAGTATTACATTTTTTTCTCATAACTATTTAACTCTAAAATATTATTTTTTAATTTAAAAGTATTACATTTTTCTTAAAAGTTATATATTTTTTATAATTTATTTCTTATTAGTATTATATTTTATAGCATTAGTATATTAACTCGAACCCTACTTGCAAGAAACGCCCAGACTGCCCTCCGCCCCTCCCGATGGGTCTTTGAATATAATTTTAAAAAAAAAATGTATATAATGACACAAATTCTTCCAAATTTAGTTGAGAAGACTAGTGAATATTAGGTTTAATTATTACGCGGTCTCCTATTCATGACTGTTCCAAATGGACCACATTCATTTATGATGTTTTTTGTTTTTTATTTATTTATTTTTTTTGATATTGAAAGATAAATAAAGAAAACCATATTTCAATATGAGATCTATCTATTCATCTAGCTAATCTCATAGTTGAATTTTAATTGAACGCTCACACATCATATTTGCAAATGCATCCAAAGGTGGTTGTGTATGTGTGTGTGTGGGGCGAGGGGGGGGGGGGGGGG
>NC_044917.1:17306226-17326226 GCF_003576645.1 Ipomoea triloba
GGGGGGGGGGGGGGGGGGGGGGGGTTGGGGTTCCATTTTCATTTATTTAGTTTGTATGCGCATGCTTCCAAGTTAGAATGTTAGGAAACTAAAATAAATTTGGTTCAAAAAAAATAAATTTGGTTCATGTGCATGCATCCACTTATATTCAAATTCAATCTTCAAACTTAATTTTTTTCGGGTGAGTATCCTGTAAAATCTTCTCATAAATTTGTCTTTTATGTAGATAAGTCGAGTTTAATTAGATAAAATTTTAATATGTTTTATGAAAAATTTAATACAAATTAGAGATAAATTAATTGTTATTTATGAGAAAAATTGTAATACATTCAATGAAAAATGTAATACTTTTTGAGAAAAACTGCAATACTAATAAGAGATAAATTAATTGATTATTACTTATAAAAAATTAATTTTTTCAAAAAAAAATAAAAAAATTAATTAAAAGCGCAATACTAATGAAATTGTAATCCTAATCATAGATAAGGGAAAGTGTAATACTTATTAGGAAAAAAATTTTGATACTTTGAGAAAAAATGTAATGCTTTTAAATCAAAATTTAATATTTAGGGGTTGAACGAAGATTTACTTATTAGAAAAACTATGATACTTACGAGAAAAAATGTAATATTTATGAAAACCAACCCGTCTCATGGATAAAAACCCACTAGACGGCCTCATATGAGACTTTTTTCAATTCTTTTTTACTTATGAGAAAATTCTTAGCCGCTATTTGAAGGAACACATTTGGTGAAACTTACCTTATAACCCTAGCTGACAAAGGATTATAATGAGGCAAATCAGATTAGATTGCCTATAACTAACCAGTTTAAATCAAGAATACCAATAGACAATTTCTATGAGAGTCGAGCATGAAGCATTGTAGTTATTGTTGTACTAAAAGTCTTTAAATATTTATACAAATTTCAGTTTATTTTTCAAGTTGAAATACCCATTACATATTCGTTTACGAGTAATTCATATAAAAATGATCATAAACTTTTTTAGACCAGTCATTTTTATCTAATTGTATAAATTTAGTTTGTTCAAAAAGTCAATTGCACTTTTAAAAATTTTGGATAGTTTAATTGCACTTGCCAAAGAATTTGTGGTCTAGTGTCACCTGGTGTCCTGGTTTACACTCCCACATGAATAATGGGCAAATTATACTGTGCACCACGGTGCACATAGCAATGTGCACCACGTACCTAAACGACGTCGTTTTGAGCATTGTAAACTAATCGTTCGTTTTTTTTGGAAATCACGTTTACCGTTTCGGCCGGTCTCTGTATTTATGTTAATATTCTGTGTATTCCAGGCAATCATTCTGTGTATTCTAGGTAACCGTTATGTGTATTCATGTTAGTAACACATGTTGTGATTTCATGTTAGTAACACATGTTGTGATGTGTTTGTGCATTCGAATGTTTAGGAGGATGAGTTCTGTGTGTTTTGTGTAAATATTATGTGTATTCATGTTATTAACACAAGTTGTGATGTGTTTGTGCATTCGAATGTTAGGAAGATGAGTTCTGTGTATTTTGCGTCAATATTCTGTATATTATGGGCAAACATTCTGTGTATTCTAGGCAAACGTTCTGTGTATTCTATATAATGATTATGTGTATTATAGATAATGAATTCCCAGGAGTCATTCGAGTCCACTAACATCTGTGTATTTTGTGTCAATATTCTGTGTATTCTGGGCAAACATTCTGTGTATTCTAGGCAAACATTCTGTGTATTATAGATAATAATTATGTGTATTATAGATAATGAATTCCCTGATTCATTCGCGTCCGCGTCTACTAACACCGAAACGACGTCGTTTTACGTACGTGGTGCACATTGCTATGTGCACAGTGGTGCAGGGTGTAACGATTGTGGATAATGGGAGTGGGCTTGAGCCTCAATGGAGGCAACTGTTGACTCTTTGTGCTTTTATGAACAGATATTACATTGTAATAAAGTCAGTAGTACTAAAAAATGCACTTTGTTATATAGTTCAATGACTAATAAACATTATTAGAGTACATTGTAATATTTTTTTTGATAAAATGATTAAATAAATATATACATATACATACATACATACATATTCGTTTACGAGTAATTCATATAAAAATGATCATAAACTTTTTTAGACCAGTCATTTTTATCTAATTGTATAAATTTAGTTTGTTCAAAAAGTCAATTGCACTTTTAAAAATTTTGGATAGTTTAATTGCACTTTGTTAGCCAAAGAACTTGTGGTCTAGTGACACTTGGTATCCTGGTTTACACTCCCACATGGATGATTGGAGTGGGGGCAATTGTTTACTCTTTGTGCTTTTATGAACAGATACTACATTGTAACAAAGTCAGTAGTACTAAAAAAATGCACTTTGTTATATAGTTCAATGACTAATAAGCATTATTAGAGTACATTGTAATATTTTTTTTGATAAAATGAATAAATAAATACACACACACACACACACACACACATATATATATATATTTCTATTCAAATGTGGTCGTGTCTTCCCGTGCGGTTTACCCCACTCAATGTTATGAAATGCACCACTCAATGTTACGAAATGCACTACAATGAAAATGCATTTCTTAATATGAAATGCACCACTCAATGTTATTTGAGTGGTGCATATTGAGTGGTGCATTTTTTAACATTGAGTGGTGTAAACCGCACGACCGCACGGGAAGGTGCGGCCACACCTGAACATGACCCTCTCTATATACATATGTATACATACATACATATGTATACATATGTAATATATATATATATATATATATATATATATATATATATATATATATATATATAGGGCCACGCTCACCTGCGAACTATCGCCCAGGAAAGAACTGAGAACACTTTGCAGCCGTCCACGTGTCTAGATCAACGGATTAGATGTAATTTAAAAAAAACGACGTGGTGGCATTTTCGTAAATAACTCGAACTTTGGTGCAAGTAACTGTGTTATAAGTGCACCTATTTTCGCACCTATTTTCATTTACAAGTGCAAATAATTTACATTGTAAACATTCATGCACCTAGGTGCACCACTTATAACGTTATGTGCAACTAGTTATAACATTAGGTGCAATTAGTATTGAGCTCAACGTACATTTTACTTGCACCTGCAATACATTTTACTTGCACTTGTGCACCTATTTTACTTACAAGTGCAAGTAATTTATCTTGTTAACATTCATGCACCTAGGCGGTGCACCTAATTATATACTCCCTCCGTCCCAATTTATGTGTCTGGTTCGGTTAACGAGGCTTGACTGATAATTTAATTTTTTATGATATTAAGTTTAGTATTAGTATACAAAATTTATATATTTAGAAACTATACTAAAATTACTATTCAACGCAAAAAAATCAAATTTAAAAATAAGTAAAAACTACTAAAATAAACAAAGAATAAAGAGTTGGTTTGACCAATGTATAGTACAGATAAAATGGGACAGTGGGAGTATAACATTAGGTGCACTTAGTATTGATGCTCAGTGTACAATTTACTTGCACCTGTAATACACTTTACTTGCACTTGTGCACCTATTTTCACTTGCAAGTGCAAGTAATTTACCTTGTTAACATCTGGACACGTGACGCGCTGCGAAGCATTCTTAGTTCTCTCCTAGGCGGGTGGTTCTCACTTGAACGCGATCATATATATATATATATATATATATATATATATATATATATATATATATATATATATATATATATATATATATATATATATATATATTTATTTATTTATTTATTTATTTATTATCGTAAAGAGAATATATTTTAGCGAGTTGAGCTATGACTTAATTACTTTGTTATATATTGAATAGTTAAGGCACTTCTGGTGCTTAGCTCTGGGTCCAAATTGTTATATAACAAGAGTAATTGTAAAGGCAAGTATGTTGTCGACAACTATAATATTTTTATCATGATTTTCTCCCATATTATAAAATTCATGACAATTTCTAAATCAACCAGATTGTTATCATTTCCCAAAGATATTTTGATATGGTCTTTTCGTATCCTTAGTATTATGTTTGTTTGGTGCACCTATAAATTTACTAGGTATTTCATCATTTGGACGAACGTCTCCAGGACATAATTCTTTAAGATATTTCAAGTAAATGTCACTCCCTTTGAAGATAACAATATTCAAAATCTACAAGTTTTAATATTATAATACATTGTCCCAAGATAAGTGTAGACCAGGAATATGGTACAATTTTCAAGATTGCTACTAGAGTGAACATTCTGTCACTTATATAATCGACATAGACTTAGATGATAAATAAACAACTCCATTAAAACTTGCTTTCCCGATCCTACCCCTATATAGATAGGTGGTGGGTTTCAATTTTCGCGGCCCGTAAAGAGCAGGCCCCTGAGCCCGCCCTTATATAAATAAATAAATATACATACATATACACACACTTAGATTAATGTTTGTCTGAATTATTGTTTGGACTTTGGAACTATTGCTGAATATTTTAAAGTTAAAATTATTAATGTTTGTTTAAATATTATTTATGCATTTTATTATTTTTATAGTAGTGTTGTATGTAATGAATATTGGACTAGTAAGAGTCAATATTGTCTCTACTGAAACTTGAACTCATAATTTCGCATACAAAGGAGCATCTTGGTGCCATTAGATCATAAGGTCCTTGACAAATTAGAATATTATATTAGTATATTTAATTTGAATATTAATAAAGGTTGGAGAATAAAGACTTAGTGTGTGTAAAAAAATTGTCCCCCATCCCGAGGCCCTTGAAGGTGGCATGGCGGCGTATCCTACTCTAATTAGCCGGCCTCAGATGGCATCATCGCTCAGCCGATTCACATTGACAGCTCTAAAAATATAACATAGTGTAGGTAATCGAAAACTGAAATGCTCATAAAATAAATAAATATTTCTTTTATAATTAGTTAAACTTATAAATTAATTACAGATTTCATTATAATTAATTACACCATGGATTTCAATCCATACCAAACTAACAATCTATGTGTTTTTCTTTCCCGCGTTATGTTAGTTAATAGCAGACTGGGACAAGATGTGGACGGACTTTGATTATTGAATTTCTGTTTGTTTATTAATGACTTTGATAAATATGTCTTTCACGCGTTTTTTTTTTTAATGTTTTTTTTTATGTTTTTTAGTTAGATATTAATTAATGAATTTGATGAAAACCTACCACAGGTACTACGATGTACGTCACACGTTTTCGCGTGGAACGGTATGAGTTATAGAGCTCCCTCATTTTTGAATCACCTAATTGTTTGAAGTGACAAGAGAAATTCGCACCCATTTAAATTCGTACTGAGTAAAATAGCTTAATTTTTTTTATAATTGACTTAAACCAAGAATGTCAATAGACAACTCATATTGAGATTCGAACTTGTAACATTGTGCTTATCAAATTAACATTCTGGCCAACTTGGTTGTGGTTATCCCATTCTATCACTTAATTAAACTCTATAATAATGTGAGTCATGATAAAATTTTAATTAATTAATTTAATTATGTATTAAATTAAATAAAAATATGATATTTAACATTCTCATGATAACATAGTATGAGTATAGAGGATTATTTGAGTATTTTGTTGGAAAAATTAGTTTAAAATGACATTTAAAATTACTATTTTCACGCATAATTTTTATTAGCAATGTTGCAAAAATCGCGACTAGGTGCTAGGCAGTGGTCGACCGAACTGCCTAAAATTTCGGCTGAATCGCTGTTCTAGGCAGCTGGTCGCCTAGGCGCCGACTAAGTCGCGGCAGACTAGGCAGCCTAGGCGGGCGTCTAGGCTACCGGTTAGCCTTTTTTTTTCATGTTTTTAAAAATGGGTTATTTCGTTCAAATCGACGTCGTTTTTAGTAAAATAACCCTAAATTGTTCAAATCGGTCGCAAACTCAAAAAATGTAATAAAAAGTCAAAATCGGATACTCTAATATTAATACTTTGTGAGTTGTGACTTTGTGTTGTGTTTTAATTCTTTAAATCTTTGTACAATTTACAATTCTAGATTTTTTAGGTTAATATTTAATATTTTAGTACTAACTATTAGAGTATTAAATAGCTTATAATTACCAAGTCTTAAATAATTTTTTGTAAAAAATCTTTTAAATAATTAAAATAAAAAAAAAAAGAGGCGCCCCCAGAACACCTAGCGATTTTTGCAACCTTGATTTTTAGCGAAGTTTAATTGAGATAAAATTGATAATAACCCATACAAAGCTAAGGTTGAGACCTTCTATTTAAACAAATTACAAGTATTTTTGTGTAATTAATTAGGACTAATATTATTCTTGAAACTGATTATTTAAATTTTTGTCTTGCTTTTACTTCCCGTACTGTTGACTTTTCTTATGTTGGTGTTATAGTTAAATATTGACGTTCTTTGGCTAGGGACATTGGGAACGTTTCTGTTCGCCATGTCAAGAGGTTAGTGAATTATATATGTGGCTGTGTTCTTGTACGGGCAACTGGTTCTTCATCTAGCATGGGTTCGTGGGTTTTGATCCCTCCTGACCTGTAAATTCATTTTGACATGTACATTAGAAATGAACCTGCAATATAATAAAAATAAACTTGTATCTAAATTTTATAAATCTACTAAACATGAATATGTATTAGGGTTTCACATTACAAAATGAACAACGAAATCTACAATATAATTTGCCTTATGTAGCAATTATGCTTATTGTTGTTGAAATTCAATAATTAGACTTTAATTCAATAATATAGTGATTCATGTATAATATAATTTAAACTTTAATTTTCAATAAATAGGGTGTTTTATCTAGCACGAGTGTAACTAATAGAATTATGTCTCCCTATCTTATATAGGAAAAATGAAAAACTAATGAGGCAACTCCAATCAAATTAGCTACAGTGTTCATTTAGTAATTACGTACAAGGTTATAAGTTTGGCACCTAATGAGAGCAGTCTATTGGCCTTCTTAATTTGAACCGATCAGCTATGAACAACTTACGCTAATTTACCTTCTTGTAAGTTTGCCGACTAAGATAACAAGGTGAGATTTTTTTAATACACTCTCTTGAATAGTGATAGCGAGTTTTTTTCCTCATAAAAAAATAACAAATCAATAACAAAAAATAGTCATCAATTTATAAATCTTGTATTATGTCATTTTAATGTTTTACACAATTGCGTGGGCGTTGTGGCCGTACGTTTCCCGTTTTCTGTTAAACAATTGATGTGAGTCTCGCGGTCATCCGGTCCCTCAGGATTTCTTTTTGGTATACAGCACTGTTCACTAGCGTAAGATCCAAGAAATTTTATGTGAAAGCGAGCTACGATTCAACCATATTTTCAAGCGAAGTTTGAAAATTTTGAGAGATCAATATGTCATGCGGAAATTAAACCACCAACCCTAGGAAATGGAACAAGATTACTTACATCGGCATAGCTTATTGGTTCAATAGATCGTATTTGAGATAATAGACCAATTTTCAAAACTCGACAGTGGCAGTGTGAAATTATGTCCAAAGTGGACATTATCTTTTGTGCGCACTGACATTTGGCCTTGTCTGCGGAGTCACAAAGTTACCATGATTTACTTTCTCCCACGTACTTTGTCGGGTCGGGGTGTGGTACGTAGCACTTGGGGATGGGGATTCAATCTTTTGGGGAAGAAGGGAATGGAACAATATCTTAGTAAAGTACGTATTAATGTTGGCAGTTGAGAACACAAAAAAATAGATGAAAGGATTTCTATGTTGTGTTTATATATTAAACACGGCCTTAAAAGCAATTTTCGGAGAAACAGAGGATTCCAAGATTGCCGGCACGCTTTCAACAGGTAACACAGATAAACTACGTTGAACTTGCATCGGTTGTTAAATGTAGGTAAAGCCTGTCTCAAAAGTTCAGACGAAGATAGAATAAGAAGAGAAATGCAAAAGCTGAACACTCCCACATTGGAATGTCTGGCAATAGGTTTATTATCCACTCAGCTTCTTGACTTGCTAGATTAGGGGCTATGAAATATGCCTTCTTAGTCGATCTAGCTATACATGATTGTTTGGTTAATTTCTACGATATGGTTGCTCCGCATATAGTGAACACATATCCACTGGTAGAACTGACATCATCATTGTCATTGACCTAGTTTGCATCACAATACCCTTCCAAGACTTTGGAGAATCCTGCATAGTTAAGACGCCAATCCATGGTGCCTCCGAGGTACTGTAACACTAGTCTTAGTGCATTCGAATGAATACGACTTGGGTTGTGAGTATAGCAACTAAGTCTGAAAGCAATATCAAGTCTACTATAGTTCATTAAGAACAATAGACTCCCAATTATTTTTACATATTCTTTTTGAGGCACACATGTGGAGTTTTTGATAGTTTTTTACTAGGATCATATGGGGTTGTAGATGGGGTTACATCAAAACTATAGAATTTCTTTAATAGTTTCTCCGTATAGTGACTTTGTGATAGAACGTAATCATTGTCAATTTTGGTAAATTTTATTCCAAATAAACATCAACTTCACCCAAGTCGTTCATGTCAAATTTAGCATACAACGTTTTTTAGTCTCATTTATTGCATCATTACTTAAACTAAAAATCAACATGTCATCTACATAATTGCAACATAAGACTCAATCTCTTTAGAGTATAAGCAAGCATATATATGATCGGTTAAGAGAATAACCTAGGTCTAGTAAGGTTTTATGAAAGTTTTCATACCACTACTTAGATCCTTGTTTTAAGCCATACAAATATTTTTTAAGTCTACATATCTTTCAATTCCTTCTTGTCCAGTTTCTACACACCCAGGAGGTTGTTTCATATTTCTTTCAAATCACAATTCAACAATGCTTTTTTGACGTCCATTTGGTAGACTGTCAACATGTTTAACGAGGCTAAGGCAAACAATATATGGATGGATGGTTGTAATTTTTGTTCCTGGTGAATAAGTATAAAAATAATCTTCACCAAATCTCTGTTTATAGCCTTTAGCTACAAGCCTTACTTTGAATCTTTCAATTGATCCATCTAGTCTTAATTTTCTTTTGAAAATCCATTTCCAACCCATTGTTTTACAACCTTTAGGTAGACTTACCAACTCCAAGTGTGATTTGACTTAATAGAGTCTAATTCACTTTTAATAACTTCTTTCCATAAGGTACAATCAACTGAGTACATAGCATCTTCAAAGGTTTTTTATTATTCTTCTAAAACAAGTTGACACACAAAATGACCACAAATTTCTTTTATATCTTTCAACTCCGTTACAAAGTTACATAATTAGAACTTTTCAATTATATTCTACACCTTTTGCTTCTTCTAGGTTGTTCATCACCATTCTCAAGGTACGATGTGGGAAATGATCCATGTTCATTTCTACGTAGATTATTGACAGGTATATTGTGAACATTTTGAACGATTTTCAAATCTAAACACATAAATGTATAGGCGACCCCACTATTTTAGCATACTTACAAATATAGCATATAATAAGGTTTTAGGTCCTAGGTTGTGTCTTTTGAAAAACGGGGCACCTACCTTTGCCAAGCACCCCCACACTAGAAATATTTTATGTTTGGAGAATGCCCTTTCCATAACTCATAAGGGGTTTTCACAAAGCCTTTATGAGGTATCCTATTAAGGATATGATTCACTGATAAGGCAACTTCCCCCTACAAAGAGTTTAGAGCACCATAAATGATTAGCATTATGCTAATAATTTCTGTAAGTGTTCTATTTTTCCTCTTAGCTATGCTATTTTGTTGAGAAAATTTGTTTCATATTCTCCTCCCATATCAGAACAAAGTCTTTTAATCTTTTTTGTCTAATTGATTTTCGACTTCAATTTTAAAAATAAAAAACTTTTGTTCAGCTTCGTCTTTTGCTCTCAAAATATTAGATTTTTCAAAAACAAGAAAATAAAGCCATCAATGAAAGTAATGTAATAAGGATTCGCACCTCTACTTTATGTGCTTTGAAAGTCTGCTAAGTCTATGCGAATTAGTTCTAAAACACTTGTAGTATGATTGGTTACAACATAAAAAGGTTTTCAAGCATGTGTAACTTTAACACATATTTCACACTGAGAAAATGAATCATTTACCAAGTTTGGCAACAAATTCATATCTTTTAATCTACTTAAATATTTTAACCCAGTATGTCCTAATCTACCATGCCACACATTAACTGCACTACTACAAAAAACACATTTAACGTCGCCTAAATAACGTTGGTTTTTCAAAAAACCGACATCAAAAAATTATGTATATTTATAATTTTTTTTAAAAAGGGATACGACGTCGGTTTTAATAAAAAACCGACGTTAAAATTTTTTTAAAAAAATTACGAAAAACATATGACGTTGGTCCAAGAGCGAACCGACGTCGTATGTAATTTTAAAAAATATTTAAAATAAAAAAATTACTATACGACGTCGGTTCGTGCTCTCCCGTGCGGCCGTGCTGTCACACACCACTCAATGTTACGAAATACACCACTCAATGTTAAGAAACACACCACAATGAAACACACCACAATGTTAAGAAACACACCACAGTGCATATTTGTGTGGTGTGTTTCTTAACATTGAGTGGTGTATTTCGTAACATTGAGTGGTGTGAACCGCACGGGAGAACACGACCGCACCTGATCATGACTCTATATATATATATATATATATGTTAAGCATATGAGTGGCTGAGGTTATTTTGTTGTTCTACATTCATTCCTTTAGACTAGTGATTAGTTGTAACTTCTCTATTTCTCCTCTGTTGTACACTATAAATACTTTGGTTATTCTCTTCAATGAAATACAGTTCATTCTATAATCTTACATGGTATCAAGAGCTAGTATCTCGTAAGAAAGTTTTTTTCTGTTCCTTTCTCGTGACTTTCATTCATCAATGGCTTCTACCACCACTGACATTGTTCACCTCACTACCCCATCCAACTTCCCTATCAAACTCACTACCTCAAATTTCCCAGTCTGGAGCCGCCAAGTTCGTTCCACTACTCTTATTGGCTTTAATCTCTCGGGTTACATTGATGGTACAACCAAAGAACCAACACAGTTCACTGATACTGCCCGAACCACCCCAAACCCAGCCTATTTAGTCTGGTATCGCCAAGACCAGATCATTGTTAGTGCTCTTCTAGGGAGTTGTTCTGACACAATTCAACCCCTAATATCTTCAGCGGCAACAGCCCATGATGCCTGGACACGGCTTGTTGCTAGTTATGCAAGTGCCTCGCGAGGAAGGATCATTTCCCTCAAGGCCAAGCTCACGAAGGACCCGCGCGGTTCTCGGTCTATTACGACCTATCTCAATGACATGCGAGCCATAGCTGATGATCTCGCATTGGCTCAATGCCCAGTCAAGGACGAAGACCTGGTTGTTTACATATTGACACAACTAGGGGATGAATACAGTCCTATAATCTCTGCTGTCCGTGTTCGTGAAACTCCCATCTCGTTGGGGGAGTTAGCAGATGTTCTCACGGACCATGAACGACACTTAAAGAATGCTGATGAAGCACGTCAGTCCATGTTGGCTACAGTTAATGCCACCCAATGTGGTTCCTTTACTTCCCGAAACAATCAACAATCTATGAACACCCGGAGGTTTCGCACCAATAATAATGGTACGAACGACATTCCCAGACCAAATTGGCAGCTAGGTGGCAACAACCGAATCGGAATCGTATGTCAGTTCTGCAATTTTACAGGCCATGAAACACGGGTTTGCCGTAAGTTAGCCCGTTTTTTAAAGGAACATAACGTCTTTCCCATGTAGGCAACTCCATCACCTACAGCTAATTCCACTGTTGGGTCGTCTCCACCATGGCTGTTGGTGCGTCTCACCATGCTACCCCAAGTCTGACTCCTCTATAGACTGTCTCTGAGTACACGGGTCCCGACGAAATTCGCCTGGGTAACGGTAATTCTTTACAAATTTCTCACATTGGCCAGCCACAATTCCCACCCACTCTTCCGTGCTCACTCTCCAAAGTGTCTTGCGTGTCCCAAAATTACATAATAACCTGGTTTCTGTCTCACAACTATGCAAAACTAACAAAGTGTCTGTTGAATGTTTTGATTCTCATTTCGTTGTGAAGGATCTTCAAACGGGGATAGCGCTGTTATGGGGAGCGAACATTAATGGTGTCTACTATGGATCTCTATCTTATGAGCCTACCATAAATACTACGCATTTATCTCGTGTCTGTGAGTGGCACCACCGGCTTGGTCATCCATCGAATAAGGTGTTACAACTTGCGTTGCAACACTGCAACGATCCAGTGCCCATTTCCTCGTTACGTCAATTTCATTGTTCATCTTGCAGTGTACACAAGAGTCATAAATTACCTTTCTCAAAAAGTACACTTGTTAGCACTAAACCTTTACAATTAGTTTATACTGATGTATGGGGCACATCTGATAAATCTATTGATGAGTACCGTTACTATGTCATTTTTATTGATCATTTCTCGAAATATATTTGGTTGTATCCTTTAAAACAGAAGTCAGGTGTTTTTGCAGTTTTCTCTCAGTTTAAACGGTTGGTTGAAAAGTTTTTTGAACTCCCAATTATTTCGGTTTACTCAGACAATGGGGCGAGTTCATTAAACTAATTTCTTTCTTTAATGCCCATGGGATCTCTCACTTCACTACTCCGCCTCACACTCTTGAGCATAATGGGGTGGCTGAACGGCGACACCGACATATTGTCGAAACTGGTATGTCTCTGTTGCACTCTGCCTCCTTGCCAACCCCATATTGGTCCTATGCTTTTTTCACCGCTATTTACCTTATTAATTGGCTTCCGACTCCGATTTTAGGTAACCAGTCTCCGTTTCATGTTTTGTTTAAACAGTCCCCTAATTATTCAAAGTTACAACATTTTGGCTGCCTATGTTTCCCATGGCTACGGCCCTATAACACTAAGAAACTGGAACCAAAGTCTCGTCCTTGTATTTTTTTGGGATATTCTACCACTCAATCTGCCTATAAATGTCTTGATGTTGATTCAAAGCGAGTTTATTTATCCAGGCATGTGCGCTTTGTGCCTAGCGTGTTTCCTTCTCGTGAACTGCAGGTTGAATTAGGCACCACGATTGATTCTCAGTCCACCACCACTCCACAGCTACTGTTCAGGTCTCTTTTTGCTCTCCCACCTCCACCCACCAACACTCCCGCTGCTTCTTTTTCCTCAGAACCTACCAGAACGCAGTTGGCGCCAACCGCAACGCCGACTGCACGCACTAGTGATGCCCAACCGACGAGTACCAATGGCAACTCGTCGCCGGCTTCCACTTCCAGTTCCAGTTCGTCGTCTTCATCATATAGTTCGTCGCCCACTGTTCCTACAAACGATTTACCAGCCACTGAGTCACCATCACAACCTGAAACAACCTCCGACACCTCTCAGTCACAGGATGGTCTACGTCGGTCGACTAGAAACCGTCGTCCCAATCCCAGGTATTCCGACTATGTCATTAACCAGACCACAGCTCACCCTTTGCCACCTACTTTGGAGCCGTCTACCGTTGCTCAGGCCCTAAAAGACGCATGGTGGAGAAAAGCCATGGATGAGGAGTTCGACGCGTTGCACCGCAACAAAACATGGCGTCTTGTTCCTTGCGGAGCCGGGATTCCAATTTGTTGTAAGTGGGTTTACCGTGTCAAGCGTAAACTGGATGGCTCTGTTGATCGATACAAGGCACGCCTTGTTGCTAAAGGGTTCTTGCAGACTGCTGGTCAGGATTACTTTGAGACATATAGCCCGGTTATGAAACCGGTCACCATTCGTCTAGTTCTCACTGTTGCGTTGAGTAATCGCTGGAGCTTGCGCCAATTAGATGTCAATAATGCATTTTTGCATGGCACATTGCATGAAGAAGTCTATATGAAGCAGCCACCGGGATACATTGACCCATTGTACCCAACTCATGTTTGCAGGTTAACAAAAGCTCTATATGGCCTCAAACAGGCCCCTAGAGCCTGGTACCAGGAGCTGTCATTGTTTTTGCAGCGATGTGGGTTCGCTAAGTCGCAGGCAGATGCCTCGCTATTTATTTATTCAGATCATGGTGTAATTGTCTATTTTTTAGTGTACGTAGATGATATTTTGTTGACAGGGAACAATACACCCTGGCTTGATCGCTTTGTGGGGACCTTGTCAGCTCAATTTGCTCTTAAGGACCTTGGTACCTTACATCATTTTCTGGGTGTAGAGGTCATCCCTACTATTGACGGTGTTTTATTGTCACAAAGCCAGTATATCGCTGATATACTTATGCAATTCAAGATGGATGGTGCAAAGGATGTTTCAACACCACTGGCTATAACAAAGAAGTTGGTGCCGCTGCAATCCTCCCATGCTGCAACTGATGCGACTCTATTTCGTCGCTTGCTGGGTCTAATGCAGTACTTGGTGATCACACGGCCGGATGTGGCTTTTGCGGTCAACCGGCTCTCGCAGTTCATGCATGCACCGTCAGAGTTGCATTGGCAAGCTGCTAAACGCCTACTACATTATCTCAAAAGGTACGGTTTGCCATGGTCTTTTCCTACGCTCAGGACAACCGCTTTCGTTGCGTGTGTATACGGATTCAAATTGGGGAGGTTGCGCTACTGAAGGCCGGTCTACTACCGCGTATCTGGTGTACCTTGGTAATAATCTGATTTCTTGGAATTCTACGCGCCAAAAATCTGTCTCACGGTCATCTACAGAAGCTGAGTACCGCGCTTTGGCGAATGCAGCAGCTGAGGTTCTCTGGGTTCAAAATCTGTTGCAGGAGTTGAAGTTGGGGCTAGTTGAGCCGTCGGTGCTGTTTTGGGACAACCTCAGCGCCACATATGTTTGTAAGAATCCCGTATTCCATTCACGCATGAAGCATCTAGCCTTGGACTACTTCTTTGTTCGTGATTTGGTCACTAGTGGTGCGCTAGTTGTCCAATATATTTCTTCCTCTGCTCAGCTAGCTGATCTTCTCACCAAGCCGCTTGGACGTCACCTGTTCCTTCATTTTTGGTCCAAGATTGGTGTCTCCGATGGATCCACAATCTTGCGGGGGCGTGTTAAGCATATGAGTGGCTGAGGTTATTTTGTTGTTCTACATTCATTCCTGTAGACTAGTGATTAGTTGTAACTTCACTATTTCTCCTCTGTTGTACACTATAAATACTTTGGTTATTCTCTTCAATGAAATACAGTTCATTCTATAATCTTACAATATATATATATTCTTTTTTTAAAAGTAAAGGCTCGTAACTTCTAAATAAATTTTTATAAAAAAAAATTAAAAACATAATAAAAAAACAACAACGCTGCATGTAAAAAAATTCTCCCTCTCTCTCTCTCTCACGCATAATAAAACAACAACAAAGCTACGGCCTTCTACGAACCTTCTCCAACCCCGCACCGCCACTGCCGAGATCTGAAGCAGACCACCGAGACTTGAAGCAGATCTGGAGCATATGCGAAACAGCAGCACCTCTCTCTCTCTCTCTTGCCGGCGAAACAGCAGGTATGACCTTCCTCTTATTCTTGAAACACCAAGTTGCTCGCCGGAAAAAAGTGGTCGCTCGCCGGGGAAGAAGAAATAAGGTGTGAAATGACTAAAATGCCCTCGTTATTTTAAGGTTTAGGAAATTTCGGCGAGATTTGGCAATCAATTTGGCCGGAGTGACCAAAATTGACAAAAGTTGAATAGTCAGGGTATGCAATTAACACTTTTAAAAGTCGTGAACTGCAATTAATAGGACCCCTATAGTTAGTGGATCAAAATGACAATTTACTCTATAAAGATAGAAGTTTAGAAGATCTAGAAAATCTCTCTAACTAAGGTAATTGAGACTTCAAGTGATTGTATTCTATGACAAAAGTGAAAAAGTAATTTAAAAAAATTTGTCTAAATATAATGCATAAAATTCAACAAAGAAAAAAATATATATTTTAAAACTTAATTTAAAATTAGTGACATTTACGTGCATATTTAAATACAATTTATTCACCCAAATTTCGATGTCAATTACTTCTAAAATTTTATTTTTCACTTACATACAATTAAGACCAATATATAGATTTAAAAATATATATATATTTATCAAGTATAAAAAATATTAAACTATATATAAAATATTTTTAAAAGAAATTGAGTCCCCAAAAATTGGGACCCTATGCAGTCACCCTGCTCAGAATGCAAGAAAACAGGGGAATGGATTTCGTGTCGTGTTTATTAAACACTGCCATAAAAGTGATTTTTAAAGAGTCGGTGCAGTGTATGATTACCGGTACGCTTCCGAGGGTAACATAGATAAACTATGTTAAACTTGCAGCTGTTAAAGACACAGGGAACGAAATTGAAATAGGGATTAAAAATTAAGATGATGACCAAATTGTTACACGCATGGTTCCCAATTATTTCCCTTCCATAAGATTTCAAGCGTTCTTGCAAGTGCTATCCTTTAGAAAGTGAGAGAAGAAATATTTTGAAAGCAATGTGGGACAAGGAACAAAAGTAAAGGAACCTTTTCTTTGAGTGATTTTCCAACACCCCACATAAAAATTTCAAATAACATATTAATTCAAGTTTTTTTTTTTTTTTACAACTAGTATTTCCACCCATGTGATGCACGGAATTGATTTATTATAACTGCATTGAGAAAAGAAAAATTTATGACTGCATTTTATACAAAAGAAAATAGGCGTATATAGGCTATTAGAAAATAAATTTGCTCACCATTAAATTTCGAATGAACTGGATTAATTGTTGAAGAACCAACAGTTATTTGCAATAACGACTCATTTTCTTAAAAAACATAAAAGGATTAGTATTTAGACGATTCTCATAGATTGATTCGTAGTTTAAATACACAACTACAAATGTATCTCCTATTTGTAATATTAAATCTTATATATTAATTAATTGCATATATATTTTTTTGGTTTGCTAACCACTGCAATATTTTTTATAAATAATAAAATCAAATAAGTACATAATAATTAACACATTAATTGGAGTAAATCAATAATTTAAAACAACAAATAAATCAAAATTTGTATATACTAAAATGTAAAGGTTATTAGAATTAATTTAAATTTGAGTTGTATTACCATTCTTATGCATATTAATGGGTGTTCTTGGAGAGCAAACCATAAATCCACTGTACAATGCTTCACTACCAACCACTGCAATTATTTATACCCGAGGAAGGAAAATTACAAATTGCATTTTATTTAAATAAAATAGTTAGGTACGCTGTTGAGATAAAAAAAAAATTTGCTTACAATTGAATTGAGATTAGTTGAACTAATAATGTTGGTGCACCAATAGCTGGTTCTAACAACGGTTGAACATTATCGAACAACCTATTTTGTTGGAGCAACGATTCTTGTGTATTATTATAATTACACAGTTACTTGTTTTCTTAAAAAATAAACTGTCCAAGTTAAATCAATTGTCAAGGAATGACTGACAATATAAATAAATAACAAATAATCCATTCAGTAATAAACATTTCATTTTATATGTTAATTAGATATTTATTACTTTTTTTTTATTACTTAATCATTTTTATTCTACAATTTTTAATTACATATTGTATTAAAGATGAACATAACCCAATGCAACACTTTCTACAATTTCCTAGGAAAAAAAATAAAATCTTGCTGCCCAAAATTAGACATCCCCAAAACAACGTCGTTTTGGGCTGTTTATATACATACATGCATATACATACATACATACATACATACACACATACATACATACATACATACATACATACATACATACACACATACATACATACATATACATACATACATACATACATACATACATACATACATACATATATATATATATATATATATATATATATGAAGAGAGAGAGAGAGATCATTTGGTTTCCTATTTCATTTGGTCAATTTGGTTCTCCTACTCTTGGTGTCTCAAATTGAGAAACCCTAATCTTTCTGAACTTGAAATCTTTCACAGATAATTTAAGATATGCGTTTATCAATTTGAAAAACCCTAGTCCGAATTTGGTCCAGTCTTCGGAACATGGATACGTGTATACCCTATTAATTTCTCTGTCATTTTTTCTCAATTTTATTAGAAATTCTATTAGCACAATTTAATTTATAATTGTAGTACGAATATGACTTGTATTACCATATTTTACAATATTACGTAAACCTTAATAATATAGGAGTGTTTTGGGCGAAAAGTTAAAATGAAGGATTTTGTTTTTATTAATAGTGTAGATTGCATTGCAGGGAAGTATATGTACTGTATTATTACGATTAGTAATTTTAATCTAGAATTGTATTACGAATAAGAAAGTAAATAAAAAATATATATATATTATTAAGAATTCTATTACCACATTTTAATTTACAATTGTAGTACGAATAGGAATTGTATTAGCATATTTTACAATATTACATAAACTTAATAGTATATGAGTGTTTTTGGTGGAAAGTTAAAATGGATGATTTTGTTTTTATTAATAGTATAGATTACGTTGCAAAGAAGTATATGTACTTTAATATTAAAATTAGTAATTTTAATCTAGAATTGTATTACGAATAGAAAGTAAAAAAGAATATATTTTATTAGGATCCTCAAAATAATATATTTTATTAGGAATTCAATTACCACATTTTAATTTACAATTGTAATACGAATTGGAATTGTATTACCATATGTTACAATATTACGTAAACCTTAACAGTATATGACTGTTTTGGACGGGAAATTAAAATGGAGGATTTTTTTTTTATTAATAGTATAGATATAGATTGTGTTGCAGGGAGGTATATGTACTGTATTATTACGATTAGTAATTTTAATCTAGAATTGTATTACGAATAGAAAATTAAAGTAGAAAAGAATATATTTTATTTGGAATTCTATTACCGCATTTTAATTTGCAATTGTAGTACGAATAGGAATTGTATTACCATATTTTACAATATTACGTAAACCTTAATAGTATATGAGTGTTTTGGCGGAAGTTAAAATGGAGCGTTTTGTTTTTATTAATAGTATAGTTATAGATTGCGTTGCGTGGAAGTATATCTACTATATTATTATGATTAGTAATTTTAATCTAGAATTGTATTACGAATAGGAAAGTAAAAAAGAATATATTTTGTTTGAAATTCTATTACCACATTTTAATTTACAATTGTAGTACGAATAGAAATTGATTTATCATATTTTACAATATTACGTAAACCTTAATAGTATAGGAGTTTTTTGGGGAGAAAGTTAAAATGGAGGATTTTGTTTTTATTAATAGTATAGATTGCGTTGCAAGGAAGTATATTGTACTGTATTATTACGATTAGTAATTTTAATCTATAATTGTATTACGAATAGGAAAGTAAAAAAGAATATATTTTATTAGGAATTCTATTACCACATTTTAATTTACAGTTGTAGTGCGAATAGGAATTGTATTACCATATTTACAATATTACGTAACTCTTAATAGTATAGGTGTGTTTTGGGCGAGAAATTATAATGGAGGATTTTGTTTTTATTAATAGTATATATAGATTACATTTAAAAGAAGTATATGTACTGTGTTATTAAAATTAGTAATTTTAATCTAGAATTGTATTGCGAATAGGAAAGTAAAAAAAATATATTTTATTGGGAATTCTATTACATACCACATTTTAATTTACAATTCTAGTACGAATAGGAATTGTATTATCATATTTTGCAATATTACGTAAACCTTAATAATATATGAGTGTTTTGGACGGGAAGTTAAAATGGAGGATTTTATTTTTATCAATAGTATAGATATAGATTGCGTTGCACAGAAGTATATGTACTGTATTATTACGATTAGTAATTTTAATCTAGAATTGTATTACGAATAGGAAAGTAAAAAAGAATATATTTTATTAGGAATTTATTACCACATTTTAATTTATAATTGTA
>NC_044917.1:17328954-17335011 GCF_003576645.1 Ipomoea triloba
CCAATTCCCCCCCCCCCCACCCCACCACCCCCCCTCTCCCACACACACACACACACACATATATATATAATTTTAAATACATATTTTACACAAAATTTTTTGTAAGATTATTTTATATGAGACAAATTTTAAATATTTATTACTTTTTAGCGAGTGTATTAAACTCAGATAGTGCAATAGTGTACATGTGCATGTGAGTGTATTTTTTAAATATCAAATTCATACTTATAATTTAAAATAACTAAATTAAAATTAAAATTTAATTAGGTTGACAGTTAAAGGAGAGTGATAATTAAACTCATTACACAATGAGAGTCTGTATAGGTATACGCGGTTCAAACACGTCTATCACTCGAAAGAAGTGTAATTTACAATTAAATTTCACCTTTCTATAAATTCTGAGTACGTGGTGTATATGTGTGTTTGCGGGTGTGCATTGTTGAAAAAATTAGCTAAAATGGTATTTAAGTGGTTATTTCGAAGTAATTTTTTTGAGTGGGGCCTACTTTTAATTTGAGTCATGTCGGGGTGGATTCGAGTTCTTTTAATGAAAGATTTAATTTGATATATTATACTTTTTTTTTTATTACTACGGACTCTATAAAGGGAACTCACCATCTCCCGTATAAAGGGAAGGGTTTGATGCCACTGGACTACAAGGTCCTTGGCAAATGAGAAATTGATAAATGAGAAATTGATTATCAAAGTGTATCCAGTAAATTGAAAAAAAAAAAGGAGTTTTAGAAAGCTTTTAACCAGCCTTTGCCTACATTACAAAAACATATATATGAGTTTATACTAGTAGTATATATACAATTTGACTTTTTAAATGGATTTAAATTGTGTAACATAATCTCTAGGCTCTGAAAGCAACACAAGATCTACTGGGGTACTTCTGTAAAATTCCTCTCTTTTGCCCTGCCAATTCTCTGAAAAGTTCCTACTCTTTTTTTGGAGAAAAAAGTTCCTACTCTTTTGCTCTCTATCTTTTTTTTTTCTTTTTTCTTTTTTTTTTTTTGAGAATCTTTTGCTCTCTATCTACAAGCAAAAAAGCTCTCTTTGGAAATTACCTACCCTGTTTCTCTCTGTCATTAAATCTCTCTTTTGCTCTCTACCAAAAAAAAGAAAAAAAAAACTCTCAAAATCTCTCTGACAACTCTTTGAAATTTCCTTAAAATCTCTCTGCCAACTCTTTGAAATTTCCTTAGTGTTCTATTTGTTCAAATTCATTGAAAGTAGTGCTCAAATATATTATTGTAATTCATTTTATCTTTGAAAATTATAATCCATTGTATTTTGGGAAATTAATTTTTCAGCGCTCCTGGTACCTTCTAAAATAATAGAATTGATTTAAAGAAAAAATGTAAGGGTAGGTGTTTGGTTCATGCGCTTACACCTACTACATGTTTGGTTCGCAGAATAGGCATGGAATGGCATAACATTCCCGGGAATAGACCTATTCCTTTGTTTGATAATATTTTTTATTCTCAGGTAACATTCCCGGGAATAGACCTATTCCTTTATTTGATAATATTTTTTCTTCGCAGGAACAATGTTCCTGAGAATGAGCTATTACCCTCTCTTACTAGACCCCGACAAATTTTCTTATTTACTACTTTACCCTTAATTAAACTTAAAATATGTTTAGATCACAACACTCTAAACCAAATTTATTTTTTATATATTGTTTATGTGGTGAATGTATATCACGTTTAATTTTGGTATATTCATAGTAAATAATCCATCCACGTTCATGGGCAAATGAAACTAAGCAGTGTATCGTGAAATTTGCAAGCAATTGATTCACACAGCATCATTTTTCAAAGGATTATCATATAGTAAATTGATCCAACAATAAAAAATACTCATAAATTAATTTTCTTTTCTAAACATACACACCAATGGTACTTATAATTGCAGCAAACCATGAAAAGAAAAAAGAAGAAAAAGAATTGCTTATGCCAAAATGTTGTTGTCGAATGAATTCATTGCTACCAACAAAGGAATTACATTGCCCAAATCAGGGCCGGTCCTGAGCACGGGCGGGATGGGCGACCGCCCAGGGCCCCATGATACAAGGGGCCCATCCATATATATATGTATACATATATCTATTATAGTGTTATAATTAGTGTTATAATTATATTAAAAATAAAAAATTAGTGTTATAATTATATTAGAAAATAAAAATTAAGAATAGATGAGACTTCAGGAAGTTGAGAATCGACGCTTAATTAAATAATTTAGAAATAGAATCGACACGGGGAGTCGAGGACACCTAATTATCTTTTATCTATTAGAATCGACATCTTAACCGGCTAACCCATTCGTTTGCTTCAATAATTTTTTTTTTTTCCAATTCGATTAATCGACGATTATTCATTTGTTTGCCAGTTTGTGCCCCATTGTCCGTTATAACTTGTAAGTTTTCTTCTATTTGTGATTTGTTCTGTCTTTATTTCCTATTCAACACAGCACACCTATAGGGCATTAGGGATTTAGTGTTATAAATCTATATTTATTTGGATAATGAATTTTGTGATTTATGTAATTCTAGAATATATATATATATATATATATACACACAAACTTTTTGAATTATAATTAACCTGAGTTACTGAGTTATGTTTAATCCATTATATTTACAGGGATAGATAGTGAAAGAAGAAATGAACAAAAAATTGTAGTTGTGGAATATACAGGTGCTTTTGTCCTTTTCCTATACACAATTTTTAAAATTGTTTTATATAAAGTTACCTAAAAAGAATTTATGTGATGGTGAAAAAAGAAAAAAAAAACAAGTAAAGCAGCTAATAATAGAATCACAAAGAGGAGATATAAATAAATTTTTCAAACAATCAGAATCATTTAATAAAAATTTGAAACAATCTAAAGAAAATTTAAATGACCAAGGCCATGTTAATGACGATTTTGTGTATTGAGAAGGATATGCTAGAGAATGCTAATCTTGATGCAATTGTCGATGATTTTGCATAGCACGTGGAATTTTTTTTTTCATGATTACTTTTGTATATTAAATATGTTGAAAATTTTCTAACAGTATTTAATGCTATTTGAAATTATTATTTTTTAGTATTATTACATTTAAATTTTAGTTTTTCATATAACCGGTCTATTTTTTTAAATTTCGCCCAGGGCCTCTAAAATGTTTGGACCGGCCCTGTGCCCAATGTGCTTGCTGTTGCGCCAAACAATTTTTTGAAGCTACCAATCATAATTGAAGCATTCAACCTAGAAATTTCCACGCTACCACCGGAACTCGTCGTACCTACGAATGCCGGCCAGAAATTGAAATCGCCAAAACAAAATTGACGCGGCGAGAAATAAGCTACTGCTACGCTAGAAAAAATCAGTTTGGCGCAACAAATTAATTCATCAAGGGGAATTCGGTGAAAAGAGATTGATCCCTTGCATCACTTCCGTCATTGTAGGAAGAATGGTGTGTAGAGCTTGTATTCTGCTTAGGATAATCCCATCACATTTTATAGTAATATTAGGACTCTTGAATATTTAATCATTTGTTGCAGGAAGACTACTTGAAATAAGGAGAGACACCCATCTTAAGCCAACTTCCTGAAAACATCATAATTTCGATCTTTTTAATATTATTAAATGTTCATTAAATATTTTTGATATTTATATGAATATTATTTAAAGATTATTTTTTTAATATTGAAATTGCTATAGAATAATATTATATAAAAATTTTATGTAATAATAATAATAATAATAATAATAATAATAATATATTTTGTATAAGGGTATTTATGTCTTTTAAATATATATTCCATTTTTATTCCTTTAGCCAACCAAACGTTGGAATACAATTCCTAAAGTCTATTCCTTTAGCGAACCAAACAATAAAATACAATTCATATTCTATTCTTTATCTATTCCATTTCCTCTAGAATAGCATTTCTTTCCAAATTCATTCCGTGAACCAAACATGCTGTAAGAATCGGAATCAAAATTATAGTCAGTGTTTGTTTGACAACTTTTTAAAACACAACTATGACATTTGATTACCCCTTCAACTAAAAATCTCATTTCCTAATTAAAATGGATATCATTCCTTTTTATTGGTAATCTAATTTTTAAGTTTGGATTAGTATTTTTATGTTTTTGTTTTGATTATTTTTGTTCATATTGATGGTTTGGATGTCACTATCTTAGGATCAATAGCCTTAAATTTTTGTTTTTTGTATTTTTAAAATATTTATTCCAATTATAGGGTCATACACAACCAAACATCAATATGGATAATCATTCCAATTTCACCATACTACCAAACATGCAAAATACTTTCACCAAAACTCATTACCATTACTAAAGTCTAAATATTTGATTCCTATTTTGCTTCAGATTTTCATATGCGAACTAAACACACCCTATGTGGGCAATTTATATCGTGGACCAGGGTCCACAGTACACTGTGGATCCTTGTCCAATATACAGAATTTGACTTCAAAGTACATAATTCATTATCATAATGCACAAAACTATATACATGAGGACATATAAACATTTAACATAATACACATACACATAAACACGATATTTTAAAATAAGTACATACAGAGCATGTTTATTATGTTATGAATTTATATGTTTTCATCTGTATAATTCTGTACATTATAAATTTCAATTTCATAATGTGTATATGTATTATGTTAAATGTTTATGTGTTTTCAATTATATAATTATGTGCATTACGAACATAAATTTTATAACTTATGAAATTAAATATCTGTATATTGGACCAGAGTTTACACTATATTGTGGATCCTAGTCCATGATATAATGATTGTGGTAAGTCTTACAGACCTTAAATTAACTGTTTTACTGAATAGATTTTTGAAGAATTTTTTATTTTGAATTTTTTGTGAAAAATTACTACACGCATGAGAGGAAGGGAAGAGAGCAATTGGTGGATAGAAGCCATAAATAATACGATAAATATTAGCGAGTAATGTATACGTCATACGCGGTCCCTGTTGGAATCTTTAGACCAAAGGTGATCTATGGATGAATATAATTTAGTACCGAATCCATGTTTTCATATGCTTTTACTAAGCTAGCTACTCAAAAGGGTCCCATACCCTAAAGCCTAAATATGACAGCAACATTATGATTAGCCAATTTAATATGCATGTGGTTGTTTTGTGTGGATGTGTGTGTCTGTGTGGTCTTTTAAATTGCCTAGTCCACAGTTCATTTCTTCTTTCCTTTAATTATTCCATCTTTGTGTATACACATTTTTAGTTATGTTGCACAATTCATTAAGCAGTCTTGCCAAACATGTGTGACAATGACTCTACTATAATTCAACCATTTCAAATATATATATAAACGGAAGATTTGCACACAAAAAATAAATAAATAATAAATAAAGATTTTATTTAACACACTCAAAAGTCTTTTATCGAATTAAAAAGGTTGGAAGAGAATTCCGTACCTTTGTCAATTAACATTCAACATTTATTTCGTAGTGATCTTTTTCTTTTTTTTTTTTTTTTTTTTTTTATATCTTGCTGATTTAGTGTTGACTGTAAAAGTGCATTGGAAATTAAAAGTGAACAGAAGAATTGAAAGGGCTTCATATGCCTTTTTTTTCTTGATTATTATTGGTGCTCTATTCTTTCTCTCTTTTTTTTTTTTTTTTAATCTTGATGATTCAGTGTTGACTGTAAAAGTGCATTGGAAATTTAAGTGAACAGAAGAATTGATAGGGCTTCATCTGCTGATTGATCAAGTGTTTCTAACCAACTAATTAGATTTAAGAGCTAAATTATCTCCAACCAACAGGCAATTTTAAGTGACCTATAGCTCCCATGAATTCATATCCAATCAACACATGAATTAACCTAACTTATGCATGCACATCAGGAACAATAAAAGTGCATTGACAAATGTGAACTGATATTACTGATGCCTTATTCTTTTTCTCTTTTATCTTGCTGATTCAGTGTTGACTGTAAAAGTGCATTGAAAATTAAAAGTGAACAGAAGAATTGAAAGGGCTTCATCTGCTTTTTT
>NC_044917.1:17335932-17398690 GCF_003576645.1 Ipomoea triloba
TTTTTTTTTTTTTTTTTTTTTTTTTTTTTTAATATCGTGAGGCTTGAACCTATAAACTCTTACATAAGGGAGCAACATGATGCCACTGGACCACAAGATCCTTAGCAGTAAAGTTTAAGACTTAATGTAACTAAATTAATAGTTGAAAAGTAAATTAATGTTGAAATATTAATAAGATTAATATGGATTTAATTCAAAATATGTTTTTTTTTAAGATTTTGTTCAACAAACTAAAGAGGCTTGGGATGCATGACAGCTAGTAGAAGCCTAATAGAGTAATAGGCTATAATAAGTACCAAGTGGAGTAGTATATTATCCATATCAATGGATATTTAGGGGTTTATAGCACAATGCTTGATGATGTGGATGTAAGAAAAAGCATGAGAGAGAGTAAATGAGATCATTTGCAAATATGGGTTTATAGTACAGTAAATGGAGGAAAGATAAAATTTTGAAACAACAAAAAGTGGTCGTGTGAGCTGCAACAAGGCACCCAGCTGGCGTGTCAGGCGTGCCTGACAAAGCCTGAATTCTTTATTTTTTTTTAGTTTGATTTGTTTTTTTTTTTCTCCTCCACCTATTTTCTCTTTCTTAATCACACTTAAAAAAACTACTCAATTACTATGAAATAACCCCATTAATAAGGATGCTCACTAGCTAATACAATAAAATGACAAATATAGAAAAGCTGAAGTACAGCAGCTAGCTAGCTTCCTGCTTCCAGCCTTCTAGGAAGGATGCCCAAATCCCTAAAGGCACATGACTTTGAAAAAAGGACCTTGAAAGTTGAAACTAATTACTCCGCGTATAATTTTCAACAATTACTGTTTAATTTGGACCTTTCTAAAATTTAATATCCTAATATAACCAACTCATAAAATTTATGCTTTATTTTGCGTTAATTTTGATATTGAATTAATTACTGGTTTATTTTATTTCAACTAAAAAAATCAAATTAATCATCAATTAAGCTTAAAATATTGTGGTAGTCAATTATATCTTGGTCTAATAGTTTAAGAAAATTGGGCCAAGGATTCATGAACAATCTTATTGCAAATATTTATTAATGTTGATTTTATGACTACATGGTAGTCCGTCGACGGGCTAACATTATTAAAAATTACACGGAATATCACCATAAATGTGTTTTATTGCGTTTGTGTGTATTTAGTGAGCTTATTCAGGGCCTTAACATCGTACTTATACATGAAAATCAAGCCTTTAATTTGGGAGGCAAGAAATTGGCCTAAACTAGGCAAGTAAATCAACAATAAATGCATACAATTTATTATTTCCTAATTGCTATAGGATTCTTTAATTTGATTTTTCATGAAATCCGCTCCTGATCGCTTTTTCATATTTAGTGGTTTCCTTTTCATAACCTATCCTTTATGGATGACAACCCGCTGCCATGCCCACCCTTGCCCCGAGTAGGCCTGATCCCTAGTCGAATGACTCGCCTTATCCATTTGTCCGACCACTTCGCCTAACTGTCCACCTAATTCTTTCATCTGACCCTCTTATCTGTCCAACTCCTTCTACTCGTCCTTCCGCCTGACTCCTCAACTCGACCATCCGCTTGACTCCTCTACCCGGCCATATGTGATATGCCTGACTCCTCCATGTGGTCCTTTGTCTGACTCCCACATTCGGTCCTCCATCTGACTCTTCCACCCGACCATCCCATATATGGCTTGCTCGTTTAACCCCCGTGTGTCACCTGGCTCTTTCATTCAACCTTCCACCTAACTTCCTCCTTAGCTAACCGCCTTGTTGTCACATCAACTGGGTGCAAGTCGTTACTAAGTGTAATTGTGCATATTTGATGTATTCATGGAGTATAATCGTACTAAGTGTATTGGTTATAAAAAGACCTAATTCTTTTTAATTTACTACAAGGCAGCAATATGAGAATGATAAATATATAGAAAAAAAAATTAGCATAGTTGTCAATCACCTTTGTGGTTAATTTACTGCCTTCATATATGTACATTGGGGGATACAAATATAATAAGGTTGACTTAAGGATGAGTTGACGTCAAAGTCGTTACATCAGTATCTCTTAGGTCACTATTGGCTATTTGGGTACCGCTTTTACCAGGAGACTTCTTTCATCATTCCACGAAACTTCCTTAAATCCATTTTAACATTAAAATAAATCTTAGGATTAAACTTACGAGGTGAAAATGGATTTAGATCGAGAGAGACGACACGCTATTCCAATGCCTTTAAATACCATCTCAACTCTTCCCCATTTTTTCATCATCATCATCTCCATTCCTAGCTACTCCCATAGCTTACAGAAATAAACCAAAGAATAGAAGAGACAAAATGGCAGCTAAACGGCTTCTTGATGACTCCGACCAGAACTCAGAACAGCCAAACAACAAACGAATGAAAACTCGACCCACTTTTGCTTCGTATGCCCCCCACTAGCTTCTTATTAATGCCTAATTGAGTTATTATGAATGTTTTAGTTTTAGGATATATTTTTGTCTCATGGTTTGCTTGATTACTTGGTTTGTAGTGTGATACAAGAAGTGGTCGCCGTGAAATTCTTGGACAGCATCTGCTCAGCCTTGGAGCCCATGCTAAGAAAAGTGGTATGTACACTCTTCATATCTTCAACAAAATTAGTACAGATACCCATCTTGTGAGATTTGTGGGTTATTACTCATAAACTAAATTTATCTATATTCTCTAGTAGTAACAGCAGGTTTTGCATCATTCAAAAAAAAAAAAAAAATTAATATGAGTATCCTCAAATAGATGATTGAGTAGGCCAAGTGTAATATGATTTTTTTGAGTGACGAGAGAAACAGGCGGTCACTATTAGAGGGTGTGTAATGGGTAAACCTCGTCTTGTGAATAAAGATGACTAAGTAGGTGTAATATGATTTTTTTGGGTAGCGAGTAAAACACGTAGTTACTATTTGAAATGTGTACTTGGTAAATTCCGTCTTGTGATCCAAACTGATAAAAGATCGCAAAAAGATAAATTAGCTTAAGTTGCTTATATCTGATTGACTAACCAATTCAAGAAAGCTGAAATTGGTACCTATGAACTTGTAATTATGGGTGGATTAGACCAATTCTTATCCTTGGTTATGGGGTGCACAATCTCCAATGAGGGGTTATTGGATATTTTGTTTTCTTTTGAGAAAATAGAATATTTGAATCATATTTATTTTTGTGATTAGGTGAATGAAGAGGTTGAAAATGGGCTGAGACGTTGTTCGAGGTCCATGACAAGATCACCTTCACTAAGAATCCAGGCTCTGGAGCCATCAAGCCTGAGACTTGTTTTCCACTCAGAGCCGGCGCTCCCAATCTTCACCGGCAGCAAGATTGCCGGCGAAGACGGCAACCCTCTCAAAATCTTTCTGGTGGACACGATGGGCGACGTTTTCGTCCCCACCCCCCTCCCTTATCCGCTCCGAGTCGAGATCGTGGTGCTCGACGGCGACTTCCCGTCCCGCGAGAACGAGAGGTCGTGGAGCGCCGACGACTTTGGCACCAATATTGTTAAGGAGAGGGAAGGAAAGCGGCCGTTGCTCGCCGGCGAGCTGAGTCTCACCATGAGAGACGGGGTTGCCACCGTCGGTGATCTCGAGTTCACCGACAACTCCAGCTGGATTCGGTGCCGGAGATTCCGTCTCGGCGCCCGCGTGGTCTCCGGCGACCAAGGTGTTAGAATCTCTGAAGCCATGACTAAGCCTTTCATGGTCAAAGATCACCGCGGAGAATGTAAGTCACACTCGATCTTCAATATATTTATCCTTAATCCGATCCAATAATCTGTTTTATATTTTCTAAATCTTTTATAGCACTAAGAATCAATGCCATACCAGCTGCCTCATTTTATACTTTTTTTTTTTTTTTTTGAAATCTTATACTCGGTACAATTTATTAATACAATTAGATTTTATTACAATTATTATCAATTTAATTTAATATAAGTTAATAAAATTTATATATATTTCAAAATCATTAAAGAAAAATACTAAATCTTTTAATGAAAAATATTTAAAAATTTATTGTTTTTTTTAATGAACCATGAAATTCCAAAAATTTAGTGTCTCTAAATCATTTTGTGCTTTGACTAGTTGATTGAGAATAAGTCATCTTAGTATATATTAAAAAAAAGAAGTCATCTTATATTGATATAAATCATCTAGAAGCATTTTCCTTTTATGTATTATATCCCGTTTTATTTGAAAATTGATATTATTATTAATTGTTATAATCATCGAATTAAAGTTAAAAAAATAAAAATGAAAATGAAAAATTGTGTCTTTTTTAGATGGGAGTTGGATATAAAAGACAGAATATATGTCCCCATCTAATTACAGTTGTACCACACTAGCTACAAAAATTAAACTTTCTAGCTTGTATGTAATAAAGCATGCACGTGATCGTTACTGTATATGTTACAATACACACATGCAAATTAAAGTTGCAAACAGCTAGCCATGGAAGCTTGACTTGGCCTCGGTGTATACTAGAAATTGACATTTATTTGTTGAGCAATTGAATTACCGTGATTTATAAACTTCAAAACGCTTTGTCCTGGCAAAGGGGTTGGGAGCTTTGCGGTTAAGGATTCAACAGGCCTTTTGGAAAAGATGAATAATAATACCCAACATTATTAATTTCTTTAATTAATTAATGTTTGTATATTTATTAATTTCTGCTAACGTAACATTATTTGTGTTTTGGATCGGCAGTGTACAAGAAGCATTACCCACCAGCACTGGACGATGATGTGTGGCGTCTAGAAAAGATTGGAAAAGATGGAATTTTCCATAAGAGACTTGCTGGACAGGGCATCAAGACTGTCCAAGATTTCTTGAAGATGTCGACTGTTGACATTAACAGGCTCAGGAAGGTGTGCAATATTTTCTCTACCTAATATATAGTATGCATAGAAAGGATTTAATTGGACCTGAGTGGTTGTGTGCACTGATCTCTTAAAAGAGGTCGGAAGTTTGAAACTCCCTCTTGTATAGAAAAATCAATATGATAAGTATTTTGTCTCTTAATTGGACCTGTCCGGTACGAACGTAAATTAATTTGAGTATGATACGGACTTAAAAGTGCCTTTTACACTTAAGACATGATCTGAGTATAGTAGGAGTTTAAAAGTGGTTTCTATAGTTAGGATCTGCTCATGACACCTCTTGGTCTGACAAAAAAATATAGAAAGTATGCAGATAATTTTAATATGGGATTTATTAATAATTAAGATGGTTATTTTTTTAACAGATACTGGGGGCTGGAATGTCAGAGAAAATGTGGGATGCAACGTACAAGCATGCCAGCACTTGTGACATGGGGAACAAATTGTATTTGGCTCAAGATCCTAATTACACTCTTCTCCTTAACCCCATCTGCCAAGTTGTTAAAGCAGTTATTCATGGCCAAGTTTGCCCCGTTAGAAACATAAGCAACTACCACAAAGTGAGTTATTTTCTGACATGCATCTCTTTTTACCGGTCATCATAGTTGTCTTTTATATATAATACAATTATACGTGATATGTGTCTAATTACATCAGATACTGTTCAAATAAATGTTAATATATAATATCCAGTACAATTCAAATAATATATATGATTGTACTAAGTATAAAATGATAGGGGTACCTGTTTACATAATAACAAACTAATGATGTAACTTTTTTTCTTTTTCCCTTTATGGTTAGTCCTATATAACAGATTTGGTAAAGTACGCCTATGGAAGTTGGAGTTCTCTCCAAGAAGTTGATGCAGCCGTGAATGAATTGCCACTTCTAACTCAAGGTATGGTACACTGCACATTTATGCGTGTTATTTTGATGAGTTTCAAACAACATGTAGATCATAGTTTTTTTTTAATGGCAAAATCTTGTATGAGATTATCTTACAGGTCTCTATTTGTGAGACGGTCGGATCTTTGATTAATGAGGTCGAAGGTCCGACCCATTAATCAAAGAGTTGATCTATTAATCAAAGATCCGACCCGTCTCACGGATTGAGACCCGTGAGACGGTCTCACACAAGTGTTATCATTTTTTTTATTGGTTAATGCGAAGGTACCAAATCAAATCACCTATGCCTTTCGGCATGTGTTGGGCTCTGATACCAAATTAAAATATGTGCTTCATCTCAATTAAAATAAGTCTAAGTTGATACTTGATAGTCGGATGTCATATATGTATGTGTGTGTGTGAATAAGGTGTATGGTCAAAAGAGTTGAGTCTTTGTTTGATTGCTCCTACTATGAAAATGGTTGATTGAATATTCTTTGTAATATATAGGTGATTTGGTGGATCAATGCTCAAATCATAATCAGCCACAGTCAATTAGGGGCTTTCAGAGAAATGCATTCTTGACCGAAGGATCTGATCAAGCGGAATACGAGTTTGGGTCCTCCGGATATCAATTTTATTGATATTGGAGTTACGGATTCATTGTATTTGTAATTGTATTTGACTTGGCCGGGTTGGTCAAAATGGGTCCACTCGTACTGAATGCATGCAGACAATAATTGACGGTGATTAAATACGATGTTGTCATCAAGTGGATGTAAATATGGGTGTTTTGTTTAGGAATGATTAATCATTGATGGAAACAATGTACTTGTGTTGTGCCACCCCTTTGCAAAACAAAGTGTGGTTGGGCAAATGTAATAGGTCATAGGTGATTTGATTCCTTGTTATTGTAGAGATTTTGTTGGTTTTGGTTTTTATCTAGGTTCACTCTTTAAAAAAGGCTAAAGTGTCATCTAGCATATCCAATTATTCATGCTGCACCATTAACTTTCATATCGTATATATCGAGCCGCAAACCAAAAAAAAAAAATTCACTTAGAATTTTTAGCAGGTTTCCAGGTCTTTCTGCTGACATGGCGCAGGTTTCCAAGTGACGTGGCATTTCTTGTAACCTTATATTGTACATGTAAGCGTTTACATGTTTATAATTAAAAAAATTATTATATTAAAATAACCATAATTTTCTTCTCTTTATTTTCATAATGTATACTTTTCAATTTTGCAATTCCAATGTTTCAATTTCTTTTTCAGAATTTATATTTTTTTGGCTAATTTATTGTTTAGTATTTTTTTAATTTTCCAAATTTATAGAAATGCTAATTTTTTTTGTTTGTATTTTTTTTTTAAAAATATTTTTAATATATAAATGCTTACATGGACAACATAAGGTTAAAAGAAATGCCACATCACTTGGAAACATGCGCCATGTCAGCAGGAAGACCTGGAAACCTGCTAAAAGTTCTAGGTGAATTTTTTATTTTGGTTTGCGGCTTGATATATACGATATGAAAGTTCAGGGTGCGGCATGAAAAATTGGATATAGTTCATGGTGCTAGATGACACTTTAGCCTAAAAAAAATAATTTATTTTTAGTTTACTATTATGATGTTATTATATTTAATTATATTTTTTTAATTTTATTGTATTACATCATCAATAGTAATAATATAATAATAGCAAAATAACAAAAACAATGTTTTTTAAAAGAAAAATAAAATATTCACTTTCACTAACAAAAGCTATCAAAATCCCAAAAGGTAGCATTGTCATTCTTGCAGGTATTACGATTAAAGAAAACTCAATGGTTGGATTTCTTCTCAAGTTTTTTGTGGGCTCAACATTTTTTCAAAGCATCTTCTATCTTATTCAATCTCAAAAATTCATTTTCGCAATGGTTTAAGTTTTTCTAAACATTTTTTTAGACCAGCCAATATACATAAACTATATTTTAATTATGTCTTTATTTATTATCATTTTAAATTTGTAATTGTAATTATAATTGATGGGGATATGCGATATGGGCTATATTTGACTTAGTGGGCATGGTGTTGGGCTTGATTTAGTCAAGTTTCAAAGGAGATGGGTCGACGAAAGGGAGGTCAGTCCAAGCACGGCTAGGGGTACTATCGGCGATGGCTGGTCAGCTAGAGGGGGCTGCCAGCGGTCGCGTTGGCTGATGCTGACTAGAGGGGGCTGCCAGCGGCTGCGCTGGCTGATGCGTGTCCGGCACGGCAGGAGCGCACCTAAGCATCTCACTCGTGTGGCCTAGCGCTCCGGGTTCCTGGTGACGTGGTCGAGGTGACGGGGTGGTCGGTTGGGTACTTGAAGCAGGGTGTGTTTGGGTGGTGGTGCAATGGGGGGTGTTACGTGTCCGGCGCACCCGACGCATGCCTCAGTGCACCCCCCCCCGCATGGTGACGTCGCCCCACCCTCTACCTTCGTGGGGGTGGTGTGGTGTGTTGGTTGTGGGCGTGGGGTTCATGGATGGTGGTAGAGAAAGAGGACTGGGGGTTGTACACATGGACGGTACAGTGGTGGAGTGATTTGCTATAAATTGGGTGCCTTGTCTCTCCTTTGGATATCCTGGTCTGAGCAATACAAGCGTCTTAGCCCAGTGGTCTCTTACCCATTATTTTAACCCACCGACCAAGGGTTGATTCGCATCATCTACAATATTATCCCTAGTATCTCCTAGTTTATTCTTAAGCGTGTCGTATTTATTATTTACAGAGTATTTCTTAATTGGGCCGCCGTTTTGGGCCGATATCTTGAATTTTGTACGTATTTCTCTGGCCTAGCGCCCCGAGCAATAATACTACTATTTTCTTACCCTTGTTATGTACTTTTATACTTGGTTTATGATGGACTCGATCTCGACAAATCCATCATTGGCGCTATCTATGGGGATCGCTACGAAGAGTACGATTATACTCTTTACCAAAGTAAAGATTCGAGGTATGCCAAAATGGCGAGTCTCAAAATGAGCATTTTCCAGAACATCAAGGCAATGCCAACCAGTAAGGAAAAAACAAGCTAGGCGTAAACGGAGTGCCAATCCAGGCCAATGTCGTCATCGGAGGTGAAGGTATGGCCCAGCCAAACTCAGAGGGGGAAAGACCCCATGGCAAACCCCAAGAGAGAGCCAACGTCATTGGCACAACTCAGTAGGAGGGGGGAAGGCATCATAATAATCCTAGCCTGCCACCGATGGTCAGCTCGGATGCGGCTAGACCCTCCCCCTGCAATAGTGATGCATCGCAGGATGGGAGAGGAGCGCTTATAGTACCCTAAGATCAAGAATTTGAGTTAGCACCGGAGAGAAGTGAGATATTTTAGGAAGAGATCTTGGACTTAGCTTAGAAGTGGTTGAAGGTGAAAGCATCTATCGTCCCCCAATGGGAAGATGGTTGTGAGATAGGGATGCCAACCGTCACCCTTGAGTCAATTCTCCGGAAGATTGGGCAAATAGAGGCAACACCAAGATCGAGGAATTAATCCGGTGGAAGGAACACGACAGCTTTAACGTGGCCCCTAGGATCACGATCACCCCCCTTTCACCCGGTGGATCATGAGCGAACCCTTCTAACCAATTTCAAGGCCCCCCGAGCATTAAGCGGTTCGATGGGATGGGGGACCCTCAAGAGCATGTCGTGATATATCAAGCCGCACAGATGTTAATGGGATCTTTCAAGGCCATAATGTGCTGAGCTTTTTTCTCAATATTGACCGAGATAACACAATGGTTATTCACAAACTTGAAAGGCGGTACAACATACTATATTCATGACCTGGCGATGAAATTTATCACCCACTTCATGAGAAGGAAGAAGAGTAAGAAATATTTCACACGCCTCGCCAGTGTGAAGCAAAGGGTGGGCGAAACATTGACGGAGTTCCTCGCCTGTTGGCGGGCCAAGGAGGCAGAAGTAGATGACATAGACAATAAGTCTGCCATCATTATGTTCATTGAGACACTACGGGCCAGGGATTTGTGCAAAAGTCTTCGATGCAAAACAATGGAAATATACGCGTCACTGATGATGAAGGTGGACCAATACGCGGAAGCCGAAGAGACAAATCACATAAAAAACCAAGGAGATGAGGAGCCTACGAAGAGACCACAGACGGAGGAGCCATCAGAACCTAGCAAGAGGATAACGAATCAACATGCGTGGAGGAGTTTGGAAGGAAGAAGAAAGGTTACTCTTGGGGTTAAGCCCCCAACTATGAATGGAGGTCCATGAGTGCCCACACCTTCGATGTCACTCACCCCTCTGGCTAGGGCACTCCAGCTAGCGTCATTACCCCCTTCATTGCTCCCCCGAGTGTAATATTGGCTTATGTTGAGGAGTGTCAGATAGTATAAATGCTTGAGCCACGCGTAGACCTCTTGGGAATCGATCAGACTAAGTATTGCCAATACCACCATCAACACGGTCATGGAACCAATGACTAACAAGCATGGAGGAAGAAAATCGAAGCCCTAATACAAGCAGGTCAATTGGGAAACTTTATAGATTGAGATAGGATGGCGGGCAGAAACGCGAGGGGGAGGGAGGTAGCGGGGCGCTCCCTCCCACCCCATAACACAAAAGGGAAACAAATGAAGATACGGGAGACAAAGGCAAACACCTAGCGATAAATGTGATCTTTGGAGGATAGACCCCTAGGAATAACATTGGAAGGTATGTAGGGGTAGTAATTGAGACGCCGACTTCGAAGAAGATGCAATATGAGCCGATTTGTAATCGGATGATGACCTCCCGACGAGGGGAATAACTCCTAAGGATGCCCTAGTGATCTCAATGGGCATTAACGAGGTCTTGATCAATAGAGTGTTGGTGGATATCATGAGTAGTGTCAACGTCGTATATCATGACGTATTTGTAAAATTTGGTTTCACAAAAGACCAACTCAGACTCGTGAAAACCCCCCTAGCTGGATTCACGGGGGACACCTTTGAAACCGAGGGGCTGAACACGTTTTCGGTTGAACTTAGCACCTACCCGAACATTCAAGAAATCAACTTGGATTTCCTAGTCATAAAGCTGGTGTTGCTCATAACATCATACTAGATAGGCTTGGATTGGTTGATTGGGGGGGGGGTAATCTCGATGGAGCACCTATGCTTAAAGTTCCACACGCCTAGAGGAATAGGAGTGGTTTGGGGGGATCAACACTTAGCGCGCAAATGTTACGAAACAACATGCGAAAAGATATTGTTGGATCAACTGCCTGTGCACACAGTGAAAAAGGAACTTGAAAATGAGTAGGACAAAAAGAGGGGTCGGAATTGGATAAAATAGCATTAGACCCAAATCACCTAGATAGGCATGTGAAAATAGGGAAGGGACTCACCGAAGAATTGCGAAACCGGGTCATAGAGGTTATGAGAAAATATTCAGTGGTATTTGCTTGGGGACCCGAGGATATGTCGGGGGTAGATCAGTCTTTAATCACGCACATATTAGTAGTCAATCCAAAATTCAAACTCGTTAAGTAAAAGCGACGACACCTAGCAGATGAAAGGAGAGCCTTTGTGAAGACCAAAGTAGATACGTTGTTGGCCATTGGCCATATAAGAAAGGCAATGTACCCAGAGTGGCTAGTTAACGTGGTTTTTGCTCCAAAGCCCCCAACATGGCGTATATGTGTGGATTACACCGATCTAAATAAAGGTTGCCCCCAAGACCCCTTCAAAGGCTACCACCAACTCTTCATGGTAGAAGAAGACAAAGAAAAGACAACATTAATCTCCTTGGATGGAGTGTACTATTACCGAGTAATGGTGTTTGGACTGAAAAATTCCGATGACACCTTCACCAGTATAAGTTGAGATTTTTAAAGATCTCTTGGGAGACATCATGAAAGCCTACATGGATGATATGCTGGTAAAGAGCCAGGAAGCACGACCCACCCAGATTACTTGGCATGATGTTTCAAGATCATGAAGTAGCTTAAGTTGCACCTGAACCCAAAGAAGTGCGTGTTCGCTATGAAGGGGGGAAAATTTCTAGGTTTTATGGTAATCCATAAGGGGGAATAGAAGTCAATCACAAGAAGGCACATAATGCCCTATGGATGCAACCCCCGAAGTTGATAAAAGATGTGCAAAGGCATAATGGGAGATTGGCCGCCTTAAGCCGTTTCATGTCCAAGCTAGCGGAGAAATCATTACCTTTCTTCCAAGTCATGAAACAAAGGGATGGTGATGGACAATTTTAATTAGTCATCGCAAGTGCAAGAATCAGTTGTAGTGATAGTGTGCAATAGCAAGTGTTGAACACACAGGAATTGTAACAATGCAATTTAATATTTTAAAAGAGTGGAAAGAGAGAATTCAAAATAAAGTTTCAATTGTAGTAAATTAAACAAAATGAAGACAACTTAGGAAAATAAAATAATCAAAATCAAGGAGACTAAGATGACGGTAATAATGTGTTACCGGTATGTATTTGAGTATTTGAATGTTTGAATACAATATTGAGCGTAGTGCTCAGTGTACAAGTGAGTTCAGTATGTATTGTCTAAGTTCAAGTGTCGTCCCCCCACTATGTGGTTGTGAGTCCTTTTATTCCTTTCAGCTCAGTAACGGAGCATTGATGAGGAGTTGAACGTTGGTCATCAATGCCGAGGAGCTGAACGTTGGCCATCAATGCTGAGGAGTTAGACCGTTGCGCATTGATGCTGAGGAGTGAGGTGTCTTGGTAGTTTGAACGGCAACTGTCTTGGTTATGACGACGGTTCCGGGTCGGGTACCCAATTACCCTGTCACCAGCCCCCCACTCCCTAGCTAGCGAGAATGGCTGAGGTAGTTAGGGAGTATCAGCCGGTGTTTGAATGGATCGCCCTTGGAACTTGTGGAAGAAGATTTGGTGTGTTGAATTCTGGAAGGAAATTTTACCGGAAGGAAACTTCACATATTTATGGAATATTTCCTAATCTCCCTGCGATTTTGTTTCCTTGTATGGGCCGATTTCCTAATCTCCCTGCGATTTTGTTTCCTTGTATGGGCCGGCTTCCTAATCTCCCTGCGATTTTGTTTCCTTGTATGGGCCGGCTTCATATGTATATAAGGACCCTCTCACCTTGTATGGGCCGGCTTCATATGTATATAAGGACCCTCTCAGAATCTGTGTCTTTGCTTCATATGTATATAAGGACCCTCTCAGAATCTGTGTCTTTTACCCCTCCTCATTACGTTAGCTCAGCTGGTTTCATCATGAGTCCAAAGAGAGCAAGTGGTGCTGAAGCAGGTGCGGGGACGAAGAGGCGCCGATCGTTCCATTTGATGGAGCTGGCCAGACGTGAGAAGTTGAAGCAGAGGAAGGAGCGTGGGCACGAAGTTGGTGATACCGTTGAGGATCCACTAACCCTTCCGTCAGATGGGGAAGAAGAGAAGGATGCCGTGAAGCAACTGAAACAAGTTCCCGTGAAAGAAAGTATGGCCATCGTCCTTGTGCCTGATGATGAGCTTCCTTTGGCAGTGGAGTATCCCAAGTCCTCGAAGACCTAGAGTCTTGAGTAGGAGTTAGTAGTTTGAAGTGTAATAGTGCGTGATGGCATTGAATGTTATTGGAATAAAATAAAACGTTTTACTTCGAACCGTTCCCTTCCCTTTTTTTTTTATCCTGACTTCAGCCCCGTGCCTGGTCACGGTGTTGTGACTTCGGCACGGGGCCGAAGCCACATGACGCGACCTCGGCCAGCGCCGAGGTCACGAACGTGACCTCGGCACTGGGCCGAGATGCTGGGCGTGACTTCGATTTTTTTTTTTTTTGGTTCATCTTCCCTAATTATCCGGGATAATTCAGGATGTGAATCATCATAACCTTCTTAGACAATCCTTAGAATCTTGCAAAATATATGCCACTTGCAAAATATATGCCAGGATTGTTTTAGGAAATCCCATTGATACTAGGAATATTGGGTTTCCTTATACAAAACCCTAGGGTTATAAAAACCCTTCTCATTCTTTTGTACTCAACCCTTCTTTCTTTACCGATTGCATTCCTGCTCCCAACTATCCTGGTAAGTTCAATGTTTAGGTCACATAGCGTGACTCAACCCTTTTTTTTTTTTTTTTTTTTTACGCACTCCCTCCTCGGCACCGTGCCGAGGTCACGTGGCTCGTGACTTCGGCACGGGGCCGAGGTCGCATGACCTCGGCGCTGGGCCGAAGTCACGCTACGGCGGCGTGACTTCGTCCCAGCGCAGAAGTCACGCTATGTGACCTCGGCGTTGGGCCGAAGTCACGCTATGGCGTGACTTCGGCCAGCGCCGAAGTCACGCGGTACCGTGACTTCGGCGCTGGCCGAGGTCACGCGGTACGTTTTTTTGTTTTTTGTTTTTTATTTTTTTGTTTTTTTTGTTTTGTTTTGTTTTTTTTTTCAGGGCTATGCTTGTGTTGAACTGACAAGTTTGTTTTTGTTTTTCGTTTTTCTTTCTGTTGTGCTGATAGGTTGGTGATTGTGCCTACCCATAACCAGGTTAGTTCCTCTATTATGGATTCGAATTCAAATTCGTGCTCGGAGTCTTCTGACAATGAATCTTCATCTTATGATGGTGAAGATACATTGACCTATGGTGGTGACACCGAGGCATTGGCCCATGGTGATGACACCGAAGACACCTCCTCTCTGTCTTCCTCTCCTTCCGAAGAAGACACCGTAGATTTCGATCCTCCTGCCCCTTCTGTTAGTCGTAAAAGGAGGAGGCGCCAGATCTCGTACTCCCCCATAGACAGTTCACTTATCGAGAGTACCTATCGCCGTCTAAAACCTGACGATGTAGAAGATATCCAAGGTCTAGTGTGTGGGAATGTTAGAATTGTCCTCCCTGGGCATGATGTCAGCATCATGGAACCCCCGGAGCCCTCCTTTTTTGGTGTTCACCTGTTGTCCGTGCAGGTAGGACTTAGGTTTCCCCTTCACCCTTTCCTGATCGAGTTTCTGAATTTTTATGAAATAGCCCCAGGTCAGCTTGCCCCAAACGGTCACCAGGTTATCGCAGGATTTCTTTCTGTGTGTAGCCAAAAACGAATGAAACCCTCCTTAGGTCTCTTTCAATCGTTGTTTAGAGTCATGAGGGCACCTAGAGAGGGTAAGGGTTTCGTGTGTATCTCCTCTATGCCCCGTAAGCAGCTTTTCGATGATCGTCCCTCCTTCAACAAGGACTGGAAGTCTAGGTTCTTCTTTGTCTCCCTAGGTATCCCTTCTCCTTTTGCTGTCGCATGGGGTACCCGAGTTAGATGCCATCCAACTTTAGACGAGAGTCCAGATATGCTTAGGAAGGTCAAGAAACTTCTGAAGGGTGGTCCTTTTAAGGTTGTCGGGAGTACTTCTGAGTGGTGGCTTCAGAATTTGGAGTTTAAGATGATCCGGCCAGCTGCCCTTGACGTACCTGGTACCCCTCTCGGTGTTTAGCTGTTTCTTGCATGCTGTTTTCTTGTAACTGTTTGCCATAACTTGAAATTGTTTGCAGGTGCTATGTCGTCGAAAGGTGCTATATCGTCAACAGCTGCTCGGTACTTGTCGCAAAGTGGGCAGTATCCTTCCAAGAGAAACAAAACTGACAAAAAAGGAAAGAAGAGTCAAGCCTCCACATCTGGTGGAGGAGCTTGTAACCTGACGCTTCCGCGAACAAGATCTTCAACTCAGCCAGGATCTTCAATTTCGGATGTGGATCTCTTGCCCGAGGGATTGTCTGCCCAGCCCCCAAGCAAGGGGAAGCCTCGCCAGTTCCACGCATTCGAACCAACTTGGTCCGGCTCGGTATGGATGTGCTCCCCGGGAAATCCTTCTTAGAAGGTACTATTGACGCCCCCGAGCTTGTTCGTAGCCTCGTCACCCCAAGAGATGCAGAAATTCTCGAAGAGCAGGGTTTGGCTGCGCAACGGGAGTGATATTGCAAAATGGCGATGGAGTCTATGTTGATAGGGGACAGTCTTCATTCGCAGTACGAAGCTATGCTCCGCGATTCTCTTTCGCAGAGGAAGAAACTCGCAGAAGACCAACTGCTTTTGGATACCGAGTTGAAGAAACTGAGAGAAGAGAACATAACACTGAAAACTGATCACTCAAAGTTAGAGCAGAAGCTGAAGGATGAGCGAAAGGGGAACCAGGAGACTCGTGCTACTGTCTCAAGCTGGAAAAGGCACGAGAGACGTACAAGCAGTCATCTGAGTTCAAGGATGACGTCCGGGAGTTCATGAGCACTCCAGAAGCTGTAGAGGAATTTTCTGCGTCCGCGGCGGGTCGGGCTGCACTCGAGGCACAGACTCAGCTAGCATTCGACCTTGGAATGTTCACCATGCAGCAGCAGATTTATCCGGTGCTTAAGGGAGAGAATCCTAATTTTGATCCGGAGGCTGTGGGCTTGCCTAAGTTTATGGAGAATCCCGACCCTGAGTCTGAGGAGTACGACATATCCCCTGTTGATGCTGATGATGCGGGAGTGTCTGATCGTCCTGACAACACCAACACCGCTGCCCAGGATGCTGCTGAGGATCCCACCACTACTACGAAGGATGCTTAGCATATCTGATGTATTTTTCGTTGCTATCCACATTCGCACTGTTTTTTGAATACTAGTTTCGCAGTTATTCGTGTGTTGAACACTTGTATTGTTTTTTTNGTATCATCGCCTCTGCTGGAGCTCGAGCTTCGAACCCGTAACTCAATGCGAAAGGAGTTTCACCCGTAGCCCTCCTTGGGGTTGTGCGATAGGTCCAAAGGATGCTATCCAGTTCTTCAACCCACGCCCCGCCAGCTGCTTCCAACTTCCTCTTCAAACCGTCAAGGATGGTTCTATTGGCATTCTCTACCTGACCATTCGCCTGTGGGTATGACACCGCCACCCGACTATGCTTGATGCCCCATTCCGTCAATGACACCGCCACCCGACTATGCTTGATGCCCCATTCCGTCAAAAAGACCGCCACCCGACTATGCTTGATGCCCCATTCCGTCAAAAAGTCTGAAAACTCTCTATGCTTGATGCCCCATTCCGTCAAAAAGTCTGAAAACTCTCTGCCTTCGAATTGACGTCCGTTGTCCGTGATTACTTGGATGGGGATGCCGAAGCGGCACAATATGTTCTTCTCCACGAACTTTTTACACCTGGCTGCTGTGATACTAGCCAGCGGTTCAGCTTCCACCCATTTGGTGAAGTAGTCAATGGCCACGATATCAGCTTCCACCCATTTGGTGAAGTAGTCAATGGCCACGATAATGTACTTCCGGCTTCCCGAGCCCGTGGGAAGGGCTCCTACCAAGTCTATTCCCCATCTCGAGAATGGAATTGCGGTGCTCACCGGAGTGTAGTTGGTTGCGGGTCGTCCTGGCAATGTCTGGAACTCTTGACACTTAGGGCATCGCTTGGCGTATTCTGCGCAATCCTTCAACATCTTTGGCCAGAAGAAACCTTGCAGCATGATGCGTCGAGCTATGGTGTATGCTCCTTGATGCGCGGAGCACACTCCTTCGTGGACTTCTCTCATCATCAGCTCTGCTTCGTCAGGGTACACACACTTCAAGAGTGTGCCATTATAGGATCGTTTATATAACTTGTCTTCCAATATCACGTAGCTGGGTGCCCGCAACCTTGTTAGCTTTGCATCTTGCTCGTCCACTGGTAAAGTGCCTTCCTTCTTGTACTTTGTGATGTGGTCAATCCAACATGGCTCTCTGGATTGCACGGGGCAAACCCATGAGATATCGATGCTGGATGTCTCCAAATCCTCAACCCGAGCAATCTTACGAATGTGGCCAGGGATCCCAGTGCTCAGCTTGGAGAGCATGTCAGCGTCAGCATTCTGTTCTCGAGGTACTTGGTGAATTTCGTACCCCTCGAATTCTCGCAAGGTTCGCAGCACTGCGTCCCTGTATCTTTGCATGTTCCCTTCATTGGCTTCGTACTCCCCCATCACCTGGCCGACCACTAACTTGGAATCACACCGGATGCGAACTTTTTCTGCTCGTAGTCCTGCTGCTAACCGCAGTCCGCTGAGGAGGGCCTCATACTCTGCCTCATTGTTAGATAACTTGAAGTGGAACCTGATTGCATAGTAAGCGCGGAATCCTTCCGGAGTGATGAGCACTACTCCACCACCGCAACCTTTACTGTTGGATGAGCCATCCGTAGACAAGGTCTACCATCCCCCATCTTCATTTTCCACCTGCTCCGTCACTTCGCGGGCTGTGCATTCCACTATGAAGTCCGCAAGGGCTTGACCTTTGATGGCGGGCCTTGGTTTGAATTCAATGTCGAACTGGCTGAGGTGCATAGCCCATCTCGCCATCCTAGCAAGAGTTAGTGTTTCGTAAGAAACTCCCTAATGGTTGATGTGAGAGTACATGGATGGGATGAGCTTGGAAGTAATGGGCCAACCTTTTAGAGGCGGTGACCGCAGCAAACACTGTTTTCTCCACGGCAGTGTACCGTAGTTCTGCGTCGTGTAGAGCCTTGCTTACATAGTAAATGGGACGCTGAGTCCCTCCTTCCTCTTTGACCAACACGGAGCTGATCGCACCCTGTGATATACCCAGGTATAAGAGTAAGGTTTCACCCTCCTCTAGTTTTGCAAGCAGTGGCGGGGATAGCAAATATTTTTTCAAGTCATCGAAAGCCGACTGACACTCTGGGGTCCATTCAAATCCCTTATTCTTCTTTAGTATCTGGAAGAAAGGGAGGGATCGTTCGGCCGATTTAGATAGAAATCGACCCAAAGCCGCTAAGCGACCGTTGAGTCTTTGGACTTCTTTAATGGACCGCGGGGGTTCCATGTCAAGAATGGTTTTTACCTTTTCTGGGTTTGGTTCTATCCCATTTCTAGTGACCATAAATCCCAGAAACTTGCCCCCATTGACTGCGAACGTGCATTTTTTAGGGTTCAAGCGTAAATTAAAATTTCTCATAATAGAAAATACCTCGTTAAGGTCTTTGACATGAGAGGCACCTCTACGGCTTTTGACAATCATGTCGTCTACATATGCCTCCATGTTTCGCCCCAGCACTTTTCCAAACAACTTGGCCACCATCCGGGTGTAAGTTGCGCCTGCGTTTTTGAGGCCGAACGGCATGACCAAGTAGCAAAAAATGCCTTCTGGGGTGGTGAACGCAGTCTTCTCAGCATCCTCCTCATGCATGAATATCTGATGGTACCCACGGAAGGCATCCATGAAGCTCATCAACTCACATCCTGCCGTCTCATCTACCAGCTGGTCTATGTTTGGCAAGGGGAATCGATCCATAGGGCAGGCTCTGTTGAGATCTGTATAATCCACACACATTCTCCATGTGGAGCCTTTTGGGGCCAGGACTATGTTGCTCAACCACACGGGGTAGTAGATCTCCTTGACATGTCCTGCCTGTGTCAACGCGAACACCTCGTTTTTCACAAAGTCCCTTCGTTCAGCCGACATATATCGCTTTCTTTGTTGTATTGGTTTCTTAGTAGGGTCCACGGCTAACTTGTGAGTTATGATGTTTCGATTGATACCTGGCATGTCTTCTGGACCCCACGCAAAAACTTCTTTAAACTGTCGGATGACTTCGACTATCTGGGCTCTTAGTTCGGGTGCCAACCCAGTACCAATCTTTACAACCCTATCTGCTTGTGCAGGATCGACCACCACGTCTTCTGTTTCAGATGCAGGCTCGGCGCGGGGCCAGCCCTCCTCTTCTCTCAGCACTTTTTCTGCGATGGTGTGGACCTGCAGATCTTTCTGTCCAATCTTCTTGCACGCTTTGATGTAGCAGCTACGAGCTGCTCTTTGATCTCCTCTCGCAACTCCTATCCCGTATGGCGTGGGAAACTTCATGCACAGGTGCTCCATCGAGACTATCGCCTTCAAATCTTCCAGAGCCGGCCTCCCAAGTATGATGTTATGGGCACATGTGAGTTTCACAACGATGAACTCCATGTTTATTTTGGAGGTGTTGGGGCTCACACCTATCTCTACTGGTAGTACCACAGATCCCTCCGTCTCTATTGAATCCCCAGTAAAACCAGAAAGTGGAGTCCGTACCTCTTTGAGTTGATTTCTGGGGAGTCCCAGTTTGGTGAAAGCGTCGTAGTACATCACGTTGACTGAGCTTCCGGTGTCTACGAGTATGCGATGCACAATGCTGTCGTTGATCTCCATCTTGATCACCAACGCATCTCGGTGAGGCAGTAGACCTTCTGGGAGGTCATCGTCAGAGAAGGTAATGACTTCCCTCCTCTGCTTTTTCCCCTTTGGAAGGCTGACCACCTCACCTACATATAACTGGCGACTCCACTTCTTCCTTTCTGCTTGTGTGTCTCCGCCTGCAGGACCTCCGTAGATGAAGTGTATGGTCTGCTTCTTGTGTTTCCTGGGCTCTTCTGTGTCTTTGTCAGAGAGATCTGTTACTGTAACTTGGTCGTGCTCCCTTTTCTTACCACTCGAGGATGACGGCTCGGAGCTGTCATCCTTCTTCCAAACATTTTTTGGTAAATTACGCGGAGGTTGTTGCTGGCTTGACTTTTGGCCCGGCTTTTGCTGGCCTGACCGTTTGACGAACTGTCTGAAGTATCCCCTCTGGATGAGCTCCCGTTTGACGAACTGTCTGAAGTATCCCCTCTGGATGAGCTCTTCAATCTGGCGTTTTAACACGTTGCATTCATCGGTATCATGGCCCACCTGCCTATGGAATCTGCAATACCTGGATTGATCCGCATTTGGGGAGACTTTCATGCACTCCTGCGGAAATTGCACGATCCCCATGTCTTCGGCTTGATTTATGATTACGCTAACTGGGTGAGTCAGCGGTGTCAGATGTCGCAACGGGATGAGGCGAGGTTGGTAATCTCTTCCCTTCTTTGAGGGTGGTTGGTTTGGTCGTGGTGCCTGGCTGGGCGGACCAGCTTTATCAAGTCGCCCACTCTTTCGTCCTTCCTCCTCATCCTTTTTCCTCCTGTCAGCCTCCTCCGCGTCTGCGTACCGATTGGCAGTTCTTATGAGTTCTTCATAAGAGCGTGGGTGGTGGGCGTTCATTTGTTTGTGGAAATTACCTGACCTTAGTGCTTGGATGAAGATGAGAATTGCTGCCTTCGAATCGAAGTCATATATGTTGTTGACTTCTTTTTTCCATTTGCTTAAGAAGTCTCGCAGGCTTTCTCCCTTATCCTGTTTTACCCCACCGAGATGTGAGAATGGTTTCTTATGTTGTATACTCCCTGAGAAATAAGACAAGAAACTTTTGGATAGCTCTGCAAAAGTTTGAATTGATCCGTCCGGAATTGTGTTAAACCAATCTTGAGCAGTTCCGTCCAAAGTGGACAAGAACGCTCTGCACATGATGGCATTGCTTGCCCCCATCATGACCATGGCTGCCTTGTATCTTGTCATATGGGTACGCGGATCTGAAGTGCCAGTGTAGGCCTTGATGGTGGGTAGTCGAAAGTCTTTTGGAAGAGGAACTTCCATTATGTCGGGAGAGAATGGAGCGGCCATTCTTACCTCCGATTCTGGTGAGTGTTCTCTTGCTTCTACTTTCTTTTCAAAATCATCTATCTGTCTTTGGAGTTTTTCCACCAGGCCTTCTTGTGGTGTTTTGTGTCTAGTGGAGTGACGCGGAGCCAATCCACCAGATTCGCCCATCCTTTCTCCGGATGGTCGTTTGGTTACTGCCTTTCCTGCTTGGGACGGGGACCTCTATTGGAGGATCCTTGCACCCCCAGCCGATCTCGGACAGATCTAGAAGCCGCCGGACGTTCTCGAACAGATCTGGAAACTGGTCGAGTTCCACCTTCCTGTCGTTGAGTTCTGTTTTGCCTCGGAGATTGCACTTCTTCCTCCAGAGGGGGTGGTGGCGGTAACATTTGGCCTTGCATTCCTGCGACTAGTTGGGCCATCGTCGCCGCCGCCTGTTGGATGACCTGCGCTGCTGCCTGAAGGTCCACCACCTGGTCGGGAGCAGCAGCTGGGAGGGGAGTATGGCCACCACCATGGTTGTTGTTGAGTTGGGTACGGAGGTCACCTTCTCTGCAGTTATTGTTGTTAAGTTGGTTGCGAAGGTCACCTCCACGGTTACTGTTGAGTGGTTTGAGATTTTTGTAAATTTAGCCTGAGATCTGATCTCGGCTCTCAATGAAAGCACCAATGACGGTAATAATGTGTTACCGGTATGTATTTGAGTATTTGAATGTTTGAATACAATATTGAGCGTAGTGCTCAGTGTACAAGTGAGTTCAGTATGTATTGTCTAAGTTCAAGTGTCGTCCCCCCACTATGTGGTTGTGAGTCCTTTTATTCCTTTCAGCTCAGTAACGGAGCATTGATGAGGAGTTGAACGTTGGTCATCAATGCCGAGGAGCTGAACGTTGGCCATCAATGCTGAGGAGTTGGACCGTTGCGCATTGATGCTGAGGAGTGAGGTGTCTTGGTAGTTTGAACGGCAACTGTCTTGGTTATGACGACGGTTCCGGGTCGGGTACCCAATTACCCTGTCATAAGACAATAGATAACCAAAGATGAAAGGACTAGGAATATGAATCAACTACCACTACTAATTTTGCAGGAAAGGTCTAATATTGTCAACCAATTAGTGGTTCATTCTAATTGCTATTTGACTACTCCGTATGGTGTCTAGAGTAAATCACGTATTCTAACTATTCATATGCTAAAGACATTTATTTAAACTGTTGGAGTCTATTAAGCCTAGAAGAATTGCGTAATACCCGGTTTAAAACCAATTACACAACCCAACAAGACAGCCAGATTATTTATCCTTTTATCCTATAGCGCTTGGAATTAATAGGCATGGCGTATACTCAATTAATTCCCCTCAAATCAATTCAGTTATGTTAATGTTGGACACACAATAACACAACCAATTAACAAAATAAGATCAAAGGGTAAAACTTAATTCAATTGACAAAATCAAACTTAGATCAATGCAAAATCCTCATGACAGTAAAGTCATGTTGCTAGGCAATAATTTTAGCACCTCATAAATGGCTTAGCAACAAGTATTGCAATCAACACCATTTTGCAAAGAATAGACATGAACAATTTGCTCTCCTTGTTAGGAAATTCAAGAAGTTTATGTGAAAAGGAGACTTCAAAAATTTATCATGAGGAAATCAAAATGCTACACCATGGAAGCCATGAGAAGAAAATGAAAAAGAAATTAAAGATTTATGCTATAAATGTCGAAGACCCGGACACTTCAAAGTCAACTGTCCATACCCAATTGTAACCAAAAATCAAGGTAAGAAAAATCTAGAATCTTCACAGAATAAATCAGAAAGCAATGTGTCATATCACTCTCGGTAAGAAAATTACTCAGTGTCACTACGTGTCAGTTCAAGTTCTCAAACACTGACATTAAAATCAACTTGTTTGTACTGCTTAGACATTATTCTTTCTAGCCTTCTTTTTGAATGTGTGGGGGATTGTTTAGAAATCATTCAATAAAAAGGAGTTTTGTCCACAATAAATTCATGAGTTGTTAGGGAGTTTGTTAATAAACTCTCTCCTTTTTCTCTCTTTCATGTGGCTATCCTCTAATTATATTATTTGTGGCTTCCTTTTAATTAATTTAGTAGTGGTTAAAATGTAGAGGTTAGTTGGAGCCCTCTTGTATATAAACACAATCTCATTTGTATGAAGACAAAACAAAAAACCTTCTCGTCTCCTTTGTTTGCTTCCCTAAGTTTGAGCAACAGTCAGGTTCGTCTACGTTTAAGCTGGTGCAAGCTTAGCGTGGTTTATCTCGACGGTGTTGGCAAATAATGCTTTTAAGGTAGTGTTATATAACATGGCACAGACTCCCTTTCATCCTTGTTCATGTTTCCTAAAAAGGTTGCCAATCTCCATTGATGTTGCTTACATTCTCCAACAATGATGTGAAGGTGTTGGCTTCCTCTTTCAGAAGTATTTATTTTCGTTGTTTACTGGTCGTTGAACTACATGGCACATGAACTAACTAGACTATTGCTTAGTCTAAGAGCATCCACAGCTGTAGTGTTTTGTTGGCTTATTCAAAAATAAAAACTAGTGATTGCTTTTTCAATTGATGTGGAGGAGAGTTTATTCTCATTTCATCTTTTTGCAAGAATGAAATTATTGTGGGGCCTACAAACTGAGAAAGGAAAACAGAAACAACAGAGAAACACGCGTGTGGTTGACAGCATGCTCCCAGCTGGCGCGTGCACTAGGGCGTGAACTTTTATTTATTTATGTAAGTGTAAAAATTAATACACATTTTGGACCACCTTTGTTGGCTTAATTATTAGTCAAAAACTTAGATTAGTTTTATAGGTTGTTAGTTTAAGTCAACTTTATCAGCTCTAGATCTTCCTACGGCAAAGTCTGGATCAGCGCCAGTGGCAGTTTAAATCAAATCAAACCAAGTCTTCTTGATCCACGAATTATGGGAATGATCTACACTATTGGTTGGAGCTTCATTTGAGGGAATAACAGCTGCATTATTTCAGGTTTAAGAGGTTGGACCTTTTGCTATATAAAGAGCTCTAAATCATGGGATTCTTTACACACTTCACTACAAATATTTATTCCAGATTTACGTGAGCTTTATATTCAGAACTATACTATTATTCTTGAGTTATTATCAGCGTGGAAGTGTGCTTGATGGTTCGTCTTTGTTGGTGATCAAGTATGGACCGCACAGTGTCAGTTTGAAGATGATGAATGTTTAGATAGGAGTACTTTTTGTAACCATTGTTGTAGTGTGGTTGCTTCGTGACTCCTTGTAACCCTTGTGATCATCTAGTGGATTGGGCTGACGTGAAGTGTCTCGCAGACGTAGGAGTGTAGCTCCGAACTGCGTAAACAATTCCCGGTGTCTGGTTTTTTTACTTTGCTTTATTGTTAATGTTGATTTTTATCTGTTTATAATTGACTAATTTATTCAGATAATTAATCCGATTAAAACAAAGTAGAAACCCTAGATTTTTACTGTACATTCAAGATCCACAATACAATTTCAATTTATTTATTTTTTATTTTTGCTTTTTTCTGATTCATGTCAGCTTGTTTTTCTTTTTCCTTTTTGGCTTCCTTTTTTGTTCTCATTACTCTCTCTCCTAGTGTTACATAAAAAATTGTGCAATATTCACAACAGATAAGGATGCTCCAAGTGATGCAATGGAGTGGTTAGCCTCTCCACTGTTCTTTTTATACCATGTTCTTTCTTTTAATGTTTATGAATGAAGTTGTTTTTTGTTTTAAAAAAATTATAATTTAAATATATTTAATTTTACGATATTATTATTATTTTTATATTTTTGTTTGACTTAGGGTTGTTTGGAAAGCAGGAAAATGACTTCTGGAAAATGTTTTCTGAAAAATGAGTTATTTTTCCGGAAAATAGTTTTATTTCCAGTGTTTGGTTGCATTCTGGAAAATTGTCTTTTGGTTCATTTTTTGGAAACTGTGTTAAATTGTATAATTTTACATTTTAATTATTTTTTAAAATATAAATAATAATAATAATATAAAATAATAACATTTCGTTTATCTATTTGTTTGTTTTGATCTGAACTAATTGAATCATAATATATATTTTTGTTGTTTCTTTTTAGGATTTGATCTCGATTCTCAATTCTTCTATCTTTCTTTATTATTTTTAGTTTTTGAATTTATATTTGTTATATAAAATTATTGCTCATGCCCTCATGAAGTTTCCGCCACAGTTGTTTCATTTTTATATATTTATCTATTTGTTTGTTTTGATATGAACTAATTGAATCATAATATATATTTTTGTTGTTTCATTTTTATATATTTATCTATTTGTTTGTTTGATTATTTATAATTTAACCTTTAATTTTATTATTTAAATATTTAATATAAAAATATTATCCGTGCACCGCACGGGTAAAACACTAGTTGGAATAAAGAGGTTCTCCCCTTCTAGGATGATACTAAAGCTTCTTCGTCTTTCCACATTCATTTTAATCTCTTATCAATGTATTTTTTTCTTTGTTTTCTGAGTATTTAGTCTCATTGTAATTTTATGTTTATTGTTGCCAGTGAGGTGATTTTTCATATTCGCAAAGCACATTGGCAGCTCTTTTATTTTACTCGCAATGTTTTCAATCTTTCAATTAGGAAAAAAAAACCCTCCCTAGTGTTTGCTCTCTACCAAAAACAAGAATCTGCAAATTAGATGATTCGTTACTGGGAGTAACTTGTGCTTGTGGAATTCTTTTGTGCTGCGTTCCAATCTTGCTAAGCACAAAGTCTTAGTCGAGAAAGGTGTCATCTTTTATCCATTCCTGTAGAAATTGAGTGAAAAGTTACACAAGCTTTTCCTCAATACTGCTTAGGTTCTAATGTGTTCATGAAAAACTTAACAAACCAAAATATTGTAGGTGTTATGAAGTAAAAGTTCATTTATTTATCTATAACCAATAAAAGTATTTATTTATCTTGTATTTTCTAAGGTTATTTGTAATTCTAATTGTTCTAGGTTTCTTGTGCCAAAGTAAAATAAGGTTTTTCTTGTGGAAGAATAAAGATGCTTAGTAGGATATGCATGTTAGGAACATCATGTAATAGGTTTTGATGATACCAACTGTTAAGTAGAAATCCCCAAGTCTCGACACATAGGCAAAACGTTGTAAGTTCGACAAGTAAACCAAGAGCGAAAATACAACCGAGTAACTTTGAGCTCAACTCGGAAAATATTTTAGCTTGAAGTAAACTTGTTTGAACATCTTAGAAATCTCGTGTTGTAATTTCAAAGATAAAACAGAAGAAGGCACGGGACAACACTGGAGGAATAAGGGTCTGCGAGACATCAACTAAGTCTCGAGACATAAGCAGAGTTCGAGAGATAGTACCTCTCGATACAACCATCCAGTTCGAGACATAAGCAGAGTTCGAGAGGTAGAGCTCTCGATGCTTGGGTTCGAGACATCAAACAATCGAGACATCAACCCTGGTCTCGATAAACTGACACTTCTCCAGTAATGCTGAATGACGGTAAGGAAGCATACTCAAGGTTTGGAGAAGAAGAATATCATGGAGAAAGAGGTGCCGAACGTGAAGATTTCACAATGGGCGGAAATGGATGACACGTCAGATTTCCACCACAAACGGTCAAAAGGTGCACCAATGCTGAAGTGGTCTGATTCCCTACAAACAAGGAATAATGGGAATATAAAAAGAGTAACTTTTACCAAAAGACGAAAGTGGAGCATGGACTCAAGAAAGTGAACTATGGAATATTCACTACAAGACAAAGAGGTTCAAGTTACAAGATCACCACTCCATGAAATATGCTGAAAATATGCAAGACCCATGATCAACATGGGAGACAAATTTCAAACGGAACAATTTTTTCTCCAACGGAATTATTCCTCTACTCTCATATATAAGGACGTAAAGACACAGAAGCAAAATACAGGGGAAGGAGTTAAAAAGTTCGGGGTAAACAAGTTAGAAAATTCGAAAGAGGTGTCTGATTCAAACGTTCAAGTGCAAGTACTCAATTTGGAATATCATCCTGATATTCAAAACAGCGAGAAAACACATCTTAGTGTTTAAGAGAGTTACAAAGCTTAAACTGTTATACATCTAGAAGGTGACCGAAGCTGCTCTACATCGAAGCTGATTCAACGATAGCTTGTGGTCAGATTGGAGTCTGTTACATTCAACTGTGACAACCAAAAACACCTTGCTTTGGATTAAGCAAGAGAGGTGGAGTAACCTGGCAGCTGTCCGAGTGAAAGAAACCTGAGGCTTGACGCGGGCTTGGTGATCAAAGGTCAAGTGCTCGAGAGGTGGAGTAACAAGAAGCGGGGCGAAAAACCTGAGGCTTGAGGCGGGCTTCGTGATCAAAGCTCAAGCGCTCGATATTGTACTAAAAAGGGAAGTTTTTAGTGCAATCCTCCAGGGAGTTTCTGGAAGAAGAGTGGACGTAGGCGGGTTGGCCGAACCACTTAAAAATCTCTCTTGCATTTACTTACTGCTTTTATCTCTCGCTAACCTCTCGACTGCACTACATATAAACACACCTCTCGAACTAACTCAAACTCGTGCTAACTAAAAGGGGATAACATTTCCGCTGCGCATAAAACTTTGTCTTCACCTCGTGAGGTATCGAACCTAAACATCCTAAGTTCAATACACACGAGAGGTCGAAAAGATTTGCAAAATGTTATACAAGTCTATTCACCCCCCCCCCTCTAGACTTGTACCCCATCCCCTTGGGACCAACAATGCAGACGTAGCTTCTGCTCTGCTTTTCCTCAACCATGGCTATTTATTGGGCTGGGAAATCCTGGTGATAAATACAAGGGAACAAGACATAATGTATGTTGCAATTCTGTTGAAAAATCCTGATTGAGTTATGCCTTTTATATAATGTTCAACTTTATTTTCCGGTAGGTTGGATTTGATATGGTAGATGCATTTGCAGAGTCAGTTGGCATCCCGATGGAGGATGTACATTGCAAAGCTATATTTGGGAAAGGTGACTTTTGCTCCACCACTTTCTTTTTGTAGCTTTTTTATGCGAATATTTTTATACTGGTTTATATGGTTTGTAGTAAGGATTTGTGTCCATGTGCTGACTGGTGTTGACAAATTGCAATTTCCAGGTTTCCTTAATGGAGTTCCAGTTTTCCTTGCTAAGCCCTAGACTTTTATGAATTTGAGTGGTGAATCTGTAAGCTATTAAATTTATATTTAGAGCCAATTGATGCTTTGGAGTTTCAGTATGTCAATTGCCTTGATACCTAGTTTTAGGTCTTTGGTGTGGAATTTATTTTACTAATATGATCTTAATTAATGGAATATATTTCTTGATATGGCACTAAATTCTTATACAGTGATATGAGACAGTGAAATTCATTGTAACTATGCTAGCTCACTGGAGTGGGACTTAGTTTGGCACTGCCTTAGTGCCTTAATAACATAAATCTTGCTTTGTGATGTCTAAGTTGATCCCCTTCACTCCACTCTCTATACCCTTGTTTCTCTCCCCTTCTCTTGTTTCTGTTTTAACCTTTCTTTATGTCACAGTATCCTACTTTTTTCAGTCATGACTTTGTAATGGTCATGTCAAAATCTTTATTTATAGATGAATGGTTAAAACTCTTAGGGTATTTGATGTTAGTTGTTCATATAATGGATCAGATAGTTGTAATTTGTAACCAATGCACATCTGAGAGCAGACAAATACTTGGTGGTTCAATGTGTCTCCCCTCAATTGTGATGACTTTAAGGTCAATCCAAATAGGAATAAAAAGATTTTTAAGTTAACCAAATGTCTTACTGTAATTTTGACATATTTTTTAATGTCTTGCTCTGTGCCTCGTTTGTTTGTTGGTTGAATTTGAACTTTGCTTAATCATATGGTGATTATGACAAATAACTTTTGTTCATTTCCTATTAGAGTGGACCACTTGCTGCATATTATAAGCTTCCACTCAACCGCGTGATTGTGGTATTGTCTTTTGGGCAATTCAAACTTTTAATTCTTATTTGGAATTGACTAAATACTGTGTGACACTTGGACATATAATGTTTTTTTTTAATTTTAAATTTTAAAATTTTTATTGTAGTTTCATGATGACATGGATTTGCCATGTGGGGTACTTCGTCTTCACCCTAAAGGAGGTCATCATAGTCACAATGGGTATGAGCATTATGTCTAAATTTACTCACAGAATAACTAACATGATATGTGCATAGTTGCATACTTGGGTCCTCATAGCTAATTTCAAGTCTATGATTATTATTATTCCTTTTAATTTTTTGCTCAAAGTATTTTCTAATCTTTCAACAAGGTGCATGTTCTTATCTCTTCATCCTGCATTCCTGCCCAAATGGAACCTGATCTGATAGTCGCTAAAATCTTCCAATGGCAATAAATCAGAACTTTGAGTTCCTGTTTAATAGGGCTACTAATTGGTCACTGGTGGCATTTGTTTTATGTTCATTAACACCTACCTTGTGGGCTGGGGACATGGATGGATATGATGTAGGAAGGCAATAATACTTTTATCAATTATTTAATATATGTTTTAGTTAGATTAGAGTTGCTTAATACTTGGTGTTCCCGTTATTTGATTCAATTAGAAGTCCTTGTCTTAATTAGTTATTTAGTCTTATCTAGTCTTAAAGTGATTATTAGTTGTTGGATTCTTGTATGAATTCATTGGATCAATGGGAAAGCGGACTAAGGGAGTTTTGGGATCTCAAGCAAACCCAGCCTTGAAGTGTGGCAAAACACTTCTTCTGCCGGTGAGTCCGTGACTTAGACCATAACATTTGGTTTGGTTCCATTGCCGGGGTCATGGGCGACACACTTTTGGACAATCCGAAATTCAACGTTCTTAAAGAATTGGTGAATGAGTTGAAGCTATTAATGAAAGAGTGCTGCATACATTTTCTTGGAGATTAAGTGAAGATGGCAGCAAACTAAAGCAGTGCATAATTAAATTCCTACTCCTTGATGGCGAAGACAAAGCACCAAAACTTCCTAAAAAATTCAGCAAGTAGAGGGTGATTTTATTTCACTGAAAATGGGTTATTCATCCTCCACATTTACTGATCACCCATATTTTTGGAAAATCAGCAACCCTCCATGTTGAATTATCACCCACATGAGGTTGATCGACCGAAACACTAGCTTGTATTTGAGCTATCTCAAAATATGGGTGATCACTAATTGTGGAGGATGAATCATCCATTTTGAGTGAAATAGCATCAACCCTCTACTTGCTGAACTTTTGAGGGAGTTGGTGTATGGTTTTTGGTGTTTTCTCTTGGCCTTCGAGGAATTTAGTTATTCCTTCATTGCCATCTTCACCTAATTATCCGAGAAGACGTATGCAGTACTCTTTCAATTCTTGAAGAGCATTGAATCCCCGGCAACGGAACCAAATGTTATTTGCAGGCGGAAGAAGGAATTAGATGTGTTTTGCCACACTAGGTCTGCTAGCTTGAGATCCCAAAACTCCCTTAGTCCCCTTTTGAGATTTAAAATTCAGCTCCTCATTAATCCATTGAATTCTTCCTTTTTATAATAGGGAAAATACAAGACTCCAATAACTAATCACTTAACTAATTCATACAAAGACTTCTAATTGAATCAAATAACTAGAATTAAACAACCAAGTATCAAGCAATTCTAATCTAATTAAAACATCTATTAAATAATTGATAAAAGTATTATTGCCTTCCTACATCATATCCATCCATGTCCCCAGCCCACGAGGTAGGTGTTAAAAAACACATGTTCTATTAAATAATTGATAAAAATATTGTTGCCTTCTTGCATCATATCTATATCCTCATCCTCATTGTTGTTATTGTTATTGTTATTACTATTTTACTTTGCTGTATGGCTTGTTCATGCTTCATGCTAGAAAACCAGAAGGTGAACCTACATCTTTTAGGAGTGAGTTACATCTTATGAAACTGCCAGTTAAAGGCATCATAGCAAGCTAAGAAGTCAACAGAACTAGGATACAAAGTATACTTGGGTATGCCTTATTTTTAGCATAGATGGTTTATATCTTTTTTAGGAAACACCTTTTAATCTGCATTTTAAAGTTTTGTATCTTGGTCTCCTTTCTTTTTCAAATTATACCAAATTGGTCTCAATTTACCAAGAGACTCATTATGTGATTAATCTCCTGGTGTTTGTTTTCTTAAGCTTTGGATTGCTATGTTTTAACAGCATAACTCCTGATTTCTGGTAATTTCATGGATATTTAGGAAATTCAGTGCCCATATCTCTACTGGTTCTTGTGTATCAATTAGTAATAGCTTTGAGAAATTAAAAATTCTCACATATCTGCATGTTTGGTATAAATTTCTGGCCAGTACATAAAATTCTAACAATAGGTGCTTCTTTGAAGATCTCTAACACTGTTTTTCTTTCTATATACTTTTTAGATTAAAGAGTGTGATTTATCATTTTCGCGGAAACAAAGAGTTTCCTCGATTAAGAATAGGTTGGTAACTTGGTGGAACCTTGGATCTCTTTATTGGTTTCTTTTTTTTTTTTTAAAGCTTTCTCTTGTATGCCCAATAATTCTTATTTCTTCTGTTAGGCATTGGAAGAGCTCCTGGTCAAATGGATCCGAAGGCATTCTTACTTCAAAAGTTCAATGCAACTGCTCGAGAACGGGTATACTCATCTTTGTTAGATTCTACTTTGTAATTTTTTAATATAATTGTCCTCCATTTGTTCTGATGTGTGATTGGTAAAATGAATGGAATTAGTTCGTGAGCCTTTATTGAGGGACTTTGACTTGCCGTGCTTTTAAAAGTATTGGTTTACTTGAGCATATTTTGGTTGCCAGTTATATGTAACTTAAAACTGTCAATTTTGATCCAAACAATGGAACCAAAGAGAGTTCCACCGATATAAATATCAACTCAGCGCTTGTATTCCTTCATATACAATCTGTAGATCGGCTTGTTTTATTTGTTTATGGTCCCTGCATCAACAGAGAGGAGTATTGATTGATCTACTTTTTGACAGGTTGATGTTGCTTTACAAGAAGGGGTTGGTGCGCTGAAACAGCTCTTATCCAAAGGCTTAACAGAATCTTCGAGGTGTTTTAACACTCAACAAAAGTACAAGCATATAAGATTACAGACAATCCCAACATGATCATGATTCAAGCCTTCAAGGTTTCTAGCTAGCTAGAACCATACTGCTGGTGCATAGTTTCTTTCTTTAGAGTATTTGATACTGAATTTTCATAGTATACATCCAATAAGTGAATACCAAAAAAAAAAAAATTGTTTTCATTTCTAGGTGCTAAGGCACTTGATTTATCACTAAACACACTTGAATTGTTTCAAATAACTGTATTTGCCCTATCTAGAACCAATTTAGCTTTCTCTTTGTTGCTCTCTCATCAAAGTTTCAATTCTTGAAAGACATTTACTTGAAAATGAGTAAATGACCATTGGGCTTTGGTCTTTTAACACCTTTTACTATAATTAACAACTACCTTAGCTTGAAGTTTGAACTGATTGCTTGTTACTGTTAGTGAATTCCTATATATATTTCAGTTATGAATGCTGTCTGTTGCTACCAAGGCACGAGATGCAGTTTTAAAGAGATTGTGGTGGTTGAATTCCCCACCATGGCCCGACAGAGCATTTGGGAGGATGAAAATCATGGTAATTCAGATACAAGAAATCACCCTCACTTTGAGAGGTGGCTCACAAACTACCACTAGTGAGATTCAATTCCTAGTCATTGTTTCCAAACTTCATCCCTGTGACCAACTGAGTTGCTAATGCGGGTTAGACCAAGTATACAAATGAAGAAAGGTAGGGTACCAGGAAAACCATCTTAAAATGCAGCCCTATATCTCCCACTTCAACCGGGTTGGGATTAGGTAGATGACCAGGAAGACCATCTTAAAAGGCAGCCCTATATCTCCCACTTCAATAGGGTTGGGATTAGGTAGAGGACCAGGAAGACCATCTTAAAATGCAGCCCTATATCTCCCACTTCAACCGGGTTGAGATTAGGCCGGTTTTATCAATCATTGTTTGCATTACACACAAAGTTAACTAATATTGAGATTCTGCAAAACAAATCAAATATTATAATAAACAGAGGATTAAAACTCTTAACCTTTTCATGGCTGCAAGGTTCTGGACTTTATGGCTTGCAAGGAATGATAGAGTTTTTAACAATAACATATGGTCCATGACTATGTTGAAGGCAAAGATTAATTTTTTTGTGCAGGAATGGCAGAATATGATGCCTACGATTCCCAATGGTCCGATTGCGTCCTCAGCTTCTGTATGTGCATGGTCACCGCCTCCGCCGGGAATGTTAAAGTGTAATGTAGATGCTGTAATTTTAAATGGACACGTAGGGGCTGGTGTGGTGCTCCGAGATCATGCTGGGAGGATGGTGTCTGCTTATGCAACCGGTCTCCAATGCGCTCCGGATCCCTATCTCGCGGAAGGAAGCACTTTCTTGGCTTAAGGCTCGCAGCGTGAATCATGTTATTTTGGAGACAGATTGTTAAAACTTTTGCTCTTCATTTAATTCTTCATGTCTTGATCTTTCTTATGTTGGTCTTCTAATTAAGCAATGTCATTCTATTGGTAGAGACATTGGTGACGTTGTTGTCTGCCATGTCAAAAGGTCAGTTAATCAAGTAGCTCATGTGCTTGCATGGACGACTGGATCTGCTTCTGTCCTTGGTGTTTGGGACTATGTTCCTCCGGATTGTATTGCGAACTTGATTCTTGTTTGATGTTTATGAAGTTGCTTTGGTTTTCAAAAAAAAAAAAAAAAAAAACTCTTTTTTGTTACTATTTCAATTATTCCCCATTAACCTTCCTAGTGTGATTGCTGTCCTCTCAAAAGCAAGAAATGGGAATTACTTGTGCTTGTGAAAGCAAAAGCATCCAATCTTGCTAAGCATCGAGTATGAGTAGGAAAGGCTTAGGCCTGTTCAGTAAATAATCAGCCTATCAGTCAATTTTGGTTTATTTAACCACTATTAGTTGTTTGGTTAATACGCTTTTTGTAACTCCAAAATACCAAAATTCAAAAGGCTACTCAAAGTAGCCTTTTCAATTAGCTTTTTGAAAAAAGAAATTATACCAAGCAGCTATCAGCTAACAGCTAATTTATCAAACAACTTTATACAATCAACCAATGTTATCAACTAATCATACCTTCTAACCCAAACAGCCAACCCAATCAGCCAACAACCATTTACCAAACAGGACCTAAGAATTTGAAAGAGGAAGTTCACAATGACTATTGAGGTCTCAATCATATACACAAGGAAAACTTATTCGTTATATAACTCTTTAGTTACTCTTTGACAACAATAGTAAGTCTATTATAATAATGTCATCTATTAAAAAATAATTTTATTTTTACAGACTCATCAATGTCATCAATAAAAATTAATTTATTAGGATATGATTTTTAGTTTTGATTATACCTATCTACAACAATACTCATCCTTACTATTACTTTGGTCACTAAAAATACTCATTTTGATTATATATATTAAAAATAATCTTTTTTATTTATCTTATTTAACTTTCATAATGTCATAAGATGTTTTAGCTGAATCACTCTCATTATTTTGCACAACATCACCATCTTCTTTTTTCTCTTCTTCCTTTGCAAGTTAATAATTAAAGTTGATCGAACTTAAAGTAGAATATATATTTAATTAATTGTTAAAATAATTAAAAGAGACTTGAATTTGACCTTCTAAATCACAATATATGATGCTCATTAGCTCGTCCACTTCAGCCTCAGTACGCATGCCTTCAAACAATAACTCTAGAAGGCAGAAGAAAAACTGATATTAAGAAGACATTAAAGACCGGACAAAATAATACGGAGTATTTACAAAAAGAAAAAAAAACAATTAATTAAGATATTCATGTTGACTAGATTCTCAAAATTGTCATCACTAATGATGACAATGGAGTTCAAGGAATCCTTTTCTCCATTCTCAGTACACATGAAGTTTGCACGTAAAGGTTTGCTTGATTAATGTTTGCACGTAAACTTCTTCTGTCCTGCTGCTGGGGAACTCCTCTTGAGCTCCCAGGTAAACTCATATCCTGCAAAACATCACCATTATGTTTAATACCTTTTTCTTTTATCATACCTTTGTAGAAAACCAGTCCACTTTCCACCCAAATAATCTGCAATCTTTGTCTTCCGGTAGCAGGATGACCATTCGTGGTGCTCTATCTACATTCTTTCGCAGCAAACATATTTGAAAAACAAGTAACAAACATATACAATGTTAATTAGTATCATATATCAGTATTGATATATGGTACTAACAAATAACAAATGATATTCTAGTTTTGGTTGATTTAAAAAAAAAAAATAAAAAAATAAAAAAAGGAAATGAAATCAACTTTCAAATAACAAAATAATCATATTTTCCCTGTCATTTTGAAATATAATTCTTATTTTATTTATTTTTATTTTGTGAATCATATGTCATGTACTTTTTTAAAATGGTCTTTGCCTCATTTTATTATCATGTTAATATCAACGCATCTTTATTTTTTTTCCTTTAATTATAAATGAAAATTTTTACTGATTAGATTCATGATATGTTATATCACAATTATAATTTCAATTCCTATATAGTTATGCTTGAAGTTATCGTCTTTATCATTCATGTAAACATCAAAAACATTTTTTTAAAAAAATGTCTAACAAAAAGTGTCTCTCTCTCTCTCACACACACACACAAAAAAAAAAAAAAAAAGATTAAGGCCCTGTTTGGTAAATGGTTGTTGGCTGATTGGGTTGGTTGTTTGGGTTAGAAGGTATGATTTGTTAATAACATTAGCTGATTGTAAAAAGTTGACTGATTGGGTTGGCTGTTAGCTGATAGCTGTTTGGTATAATTTTTTTCTCAAAAACCTAATTGAAAATGCTACTTTGAGCAGCCTTTTGAATTTTAGTATTTTAGAGTTACAAAAAGCTTATTAACCAAACAACTAATAGTGATTAAATAAGTCAAAATTGGCTGATAGGCTGATTATTTACCAAACAGGGCCTTAATGATATTTTGAAATATTAATTTTTTTTTCTATAAGATTGATTAGATAATGAAATTTTTGCATTTAAGTTCTTAGAGGTTATTTGTTACTTTCCCATCATTTAAATTCTTGAGAAAAATAATTGTAGGGAATATATTTTATGGAAATAATTTTGTTCGAAAAATTAGTTAACAAGCTTGGTGTTACTCTGGAATTGTAACAATTAAATTATCGGGGATTAAGATTCAAGAGCATGGTTTGCAAAGCAAGGTTTCATATGGGAATTTGAATCTGGAGGGCAATGGAAAGGGAATTCTTTTTTATTTTTTTTTTTTTGTTTTTGTTTTTGTTTTTGTTTTTACCATTAGGTAACCCTTCACATTCAAATCATCAAAGTATCATATGGTTCAGAATACAGAAAATCTTATTGCTGTTCTGACAAGACACCAGTAACTGTAGCAATTTGGTCCTTGAGTGCAGGAACAGGAACACATTTATCTACTCGCAATGTGTATGTTTGAGAGTCCAATGTCTTTATCTTGATCTCAACAGTGGTCTCTGGACATTCAGCCTCATCATTCCCAGAAACTTTTATACACTCGGCTCCATTATTACCCATCTTATCCCTTTCTCACTAACACCTGACAAGCGGCGCGATCGAGAACGCTTGGGAAGGTGAAAATTCGATAGGCTAGTCAGGCAGAGAGGAGGGGAAGTTGGCTATTTCGGGTGTATATCGGAAACGGAATTCTAATAGAAGAGAATGGTGTGCAAAGGAGGAGTTTATTTGGTAATCAAAGTGGAGTGTTTCGTTCACTGCCCTATACTTCTGGTAATTTCCAAAACCATAGCCAAGTTTTCGGTCTGCACGGAATATGCACAACAACTTTGCCAGGAAACACTATAGATGATCCTAACTACAGATGTGTTTACTAAAGCTTGATTTGAAATATTAAAAGGGACAAATTAGGTCTCTATAGCTACATCTAAGTCCACAAGGCCTAGATGTACAGGCTAGTTCAACATAGTAAAAAATCCTCAACAGAAACAAACTAATCTATTATTACATCCACACAGTTCTAAGGCACGCAAGCCCAAAGTCTAAAAATCCAAATACTAAGCTAGAGCATAAAAGAGGAATAGAACAAAGACTAGCACGCTCGCGTACCGGTTCTACTCCATACCTGGAAAACAGTTAGTAAAACATTAGCAAAGGAATGCTAAGTAATACTCTACTCATGTGATACCCGGGATTTAAATCATGCTTGGAACCCCAGTAATTCTTTCTTTCGTGGGTTTAATTTAATTAATTGGGCCCGGTTCTTTTTAATAAATATATATTTCCTATTCTAGCTTAAGATTAGAATTCCTCGTATATAGTATTGACAATAACACATTCTCCAAAATCTTACACCCAACAATAGATTCAGTCAATCAATCAATCGAGCATTCAACAATATGTAGATGCAACACATCCTTTCCACACTTAGAAAATAACATCGTCCTCGATGTTGCCATGAGGAACAGTGGGCAAGGAGCAGGGGTCATGTAATCAAGTAATAAGGACTGACGTTCCACACTTAGAAGTGTTTTCGGGGTTGAGCCATATATGAAATACCCATTCATAAACAAAATCATACTACTCATTATATATATGCCAAATCAACAGAAGGGCCTATGTAATGGAAAAGGGATAAGAAAAATATACCATACTGTGCACCTCTTCAAGGATGAATTAAGCATCATACGTTAGTTTGCCCTTCAGAAATTTCCTCCGTTAAAGGTCAAATTAAAGAATAAAGAACATGAGGTTTACCTTTCTTTTCTTCTTGGTTCCTTGGTTTCTATCTCTGTTATTTTGGGCTTGGGGTGCCTCCCAAGAGCGCCACGTTTAGCGTCCCAAGCTGGATGATGATGTATAGATGGGAGTGTAAAAGTGGGTGTGATATGTCGTTCCGCTGAGGATTGGGGCTATGGCACGTAATTGTATGAATTAAGAATACTAGACACTAGAGTATGTGAATCAACTAGAATCCAAGTAACTAATAACTGAATAAGGGAAATTAAAAGAAATAAATTGACTAAGGAGATAACTGAATAATAAGGGAATGGGTCAGATTAGAGGAATTGTAATCTTTATGTTCTAACAATCTCAGAATTTGGGAAAGAAAAGTTAACCTAGGGATTTATGGGCAATGCACATAAGAATTCAGTTCAGCTACTTTCGTAATCAATAAACAGAATTAGGCTACAATTGCCCCACTGTCGTGATGCATCAATCATAACCTTAAGCACCTAAGCATTGTAAGCCCCCAAAATTACCCCTATTCTCATAGTAGGAAAATTAGGTTGAAATTGGTAAGGCTCGAGGTCTCCATCCAACTTTCGTTGTAATGAATCCCTCTCCTAGACTAGCAATTAATTGTGGCCATCAATCAATAACGAGTAGAAAGAAATCCCCAAATCAACATAAACCCTAGGTAAAAGATTCAATCCCTTTATGCAATAATCATAAATTGAACATCAAGATTAACACCCTAATCCAAACCCATAAGCGAATTACTCACGCATGATTGAAGTAAACAAAGCAAAGCAATAATAAATAACCATGAACATTGCAAGAAATCTGAGAAGAAAGTAAATAAAGGAATAAGAGAACTTAACTAATAAAGAACAAATCCAACTTCAATCCGAGATTCCAAGCTTGAAATTAAATAATCTAATATGAAACTAATCTAAACTTTGCTGGGAAATATAAAGAGAAGGGGGAAAATAATCTAACTAACTAGGGTTCAGAACTCTGTAAGGGAACCTCCTCAATTGTAGAGAATAGGTAGAATATATAGGAGATAGATGGGCCTTGGCCCATTAGGCAACTTCCAATTATTTTCCAATTTGTATTCTTGTTTTCTTCCTTCCTTGTAATTTCATTTTCTTCCAGAACTTGTCCAAAATGTTCCAAAATTCTTTCTTTGTTGTTCCTTGTAGATAATTCAACACTTGAACAATATAACACACAAACAATTCCCAATTTCACTAGGATAAGGGAAATACAACTAAAATAAGGGGTGAATTATTGTACAAAATAGTAGATATCAACTCCCCCACACTAGAACTTTTGCTTGTCCTCAAGCAATAACCCAGGATAATCCACCCCCCAAGCACTGCAACTGATCACACTTCCTTCCTGCTCAACCAATCATTCCACCAACCAACTTGTACAACCTAACCTGCTTCAAGAATCATCTCAGAATCACAAGTGAGTTCCCCTCTCAGGCCAATAACCGGGCACCCGAAATTAGGTAGATTAGAACCCTGTATGCACATGTACTCAGTTGAGATTATGTAAGACTTGGCTTAAGATGAACTCCCATAGACATGCCCTTCATACTCCCATAGATCACTCTAAAGAGTTAATTACCGATTTGGTCCCTCGACTATTGGGATTTCACCACTTTGGTCATCGACAATTTTTCTTGCCCAATTAAGTCCTCGACTTTGAAAAAATTAACCAATTTGGTCCTCCGTTTATTTTGGTGTTAAACAACCGTTAAATCAGGACCAAATTGGTGAAATCTAAATAGTCAAGGGACCATTTCGGTAATTAATTTTGACTGAAATGGTCCCTTGACTATAGTGAACTTACCAATTTGGTCCCGATTTAACAGATATCAAATGGTAAAATGAACGGAGGACCAAATTGGTTAATTTTTTCAAAGTCGAGGACTTAATTGAGCAAGAAAAATTGTCGAGGACCAAAGTAGTGAAATCCCAATAGTCGAGGGACCAAATCGGTAATTAACTCTCACTCTAAAATTGCATGCCAAGATCAAATAGGACTTTATTTGGCTTGTAATGGGGCTAAGGGTAGGGGTGGGCATCGGTTCGGTTCGGGTGATACCCGAATTTTATTTCGGATATCCGAAAATTTCGGGTGATGTTTTTGACACCCGATATCCGAACCAAATTTAATTCGGATATGTTCGGTTCGTGTGAAATTATTTCGGATTTATTTCGGGTTAGTTTGGATATACCCAAAATTTTATTTTTATCAATTTTAATTTTTTATGTTTTTATTATTTTATTATCTATATTTTTTTCATATACTATCAAATTAAAAATAAGACAAATAGTAATAATTAACCAATAACTTTTTAAAATTAATATATTATTAATTATGAAATACATTGATAACTAAATATATAATATATATTATTATATTTATAATAAAATTTTGGTTAGTTCGGGTTTCGGGTCGGGTGTGGGTAAATTTTTAACACCCGATATCCGAACCAAATTTATATTCGGATATACCAAAATTTAAAATATCCGAACCGATAACTATTTGGGTTCACCCAAAATTTAAAATTCGGTTCGGATTTCGGGTGTTAGTTCGGGTAATCCAAATTACGCCCACCCCTAGCTAAGGGTGAATGGCTAAACAAAGAATGGGTATGGAAAAATAAACAAAAGAGAGAGAATTTCACACCTATTCACAATTAACCCTAGAGGAGATATGGAAAATGTGAATCAAAAGAGCAAAACATAATTGGAAAGACAAGAGTATTCTAAACTAGTGGGGGTGAAGACAATTATTCGAGCAACCTGACTTGCACTTCTTTTCATCATTCTTTTTCTTTCTTTTCTCTAACAACCATTTTTCTCTTCTTTTTTTTTTCTTTTCAATTTACAAACATTTTCTTTCCTTCAATTCAACCGAACCAAACAATTCCTTCACCACACCCCCACACTAGAATAAAGATAACATGAATAACTCTATTAAAAGTAAGCTCAAATAGGGAATTCTCCTCTTAATTAAAGAACAAATGCTACATTCTCTCTAAGGGTGAATGAAAATATATGGCTAAGGGCTAAGGGTTAAATAATATGGCTAAACAAGAAAAACAAAACAAAGAACGGGGTTAAGTGCTTTGCACTTAATAAACAAAAACAAGGCTCAAAGGGGACAACTAGGGAAAATAATTGTAACACAGGATAGGTTTAAAGGTTTGGGCTAACAACAATGGCCTATATCACTTCAAAGCATGCAAATTATAGACTTCACTATGAGAGCACTGAGACAAGCTATGATAGAACAGGTATCACCGGAATCCTACATAAGCCTTCACTAGCAATGCATAACACACAGGGGAAACATTTAGGTTAGAGGTTAACCCAGTTATTGACAAGAGACTGAATTAAACACAAGCTCAACCTTGAATCATCCCTGACAAGCTAGGCTGCACAAGTACCACCAAACAAACCACAAACCAGTAGGAAGTAAAATGGTCACAGCCACAATACAAGGAAAGCATACTACCTTCAGCTGCAAATTGAGTCCTTCAAGCAAACTTCATCCAAATTCAATCAGAAATAATACCCCCCACACTTAATCTGGACATCGTCCCTGATGGACAACCAAGGCCCCACATACGAAAAAATAAAGAGATATTGAACTAGAAAGTAGAAAAACAAACAGGAAACTATAATTTTTTTTTGTTTGTTTTTTTTTATCGTACGGTCCGCCATCACGGCTTGGGTCACGGCCGGGATGTGGGCCATGACCCCGAGGCCTCTAAACTGCTGTTCAGCATTGGAATTTGGGAAAAATGTCACGGGTAGGGTCACGGCCGGGAGGGAGGGCGTGACCCAGAGCCCTGGATCGCCCTGTAGACACTGGAAATTGTTGGAACTCCTCACGGGCAGGGTCACGGCCGTGATGTGGCCCGTGACCCAGAGCCCTCGTTTGCTCTGTACGTACTGGAATTGTTGGACGGTGTCACGGCCTGGGTCACGGCCGGGATGTGGCCCCTGACCCAGAGCCTTCTGCTTCTCTATTCTGGTGGAAATCGACGCCTAGGCGTCACGGCCGGGGTCGTGGCCGTGAGCCTGGCCGTGATCCAGGCTTTTGTTTTCGCACTTCTGTTCGTTTTGCGTCCAAGCTCGGTTTCACCTGCAAGTTAGTCCAAACTATTCCCTAAAACACTTCTAAACTGTTTCAAAGCATAACCTCTTCAATTCTAACTATTCCCCACTCTCTCAAAAGTAAAATAGCGCAAATCTCTCACCAAAATAACCCAAGGAACACCTTGTGAATAGAGAAAAACTCCTAACTCTACTCCGAACTAAAATAAAAAGAAAAATGCAGTAAAATGAAGTGCAAAAAGTAAAGGATAACATGGGGTGCCTCCCATGAAGCGCTGAGTTTACTGTCGTCAGCTCGACTCAACCTCATGGATGTCAGGTGAGATTGGGAACCACGCGATCCGGTGGCTTTTTGAACTTAGCCAGCCCTCTCATCCTTCTTTTGTAGAAACCATCAGGACCAAAGAATTTTTTCTTTCGTTTCAGCACACTAACACTAGCACCCAAATCACACAGAGCACCCCCAACTACAAATCCATCAATGATGCAAGGGATGGCAAAACTACCTGGATCTTTCAGCTTAGGAGGTAGTTAATGTTGAAGAACTGCACAGGTCAAGGCTCCTTCGCTCAGATCCACCACCGCACTCTTCTCTGGCTTTTTCTTATTGCCTAAAATATTCTTCAGAAACTTTTTGTACGATGGAATCTGAGTTACTGCTTCAACAAAAGGCATGGAGATCTCCAGCTTATCTAACATCTTATGGAACTTACTCTCTCTATCAGACTCCTTTGATCTCCACAACCTCTGTGGATATGGTAACAGGTTGCAAGGTATAACCGAGTTACCTGCCTTCTTGTTCCTCTCAGGCTTCTTGCTAGGGATACTCTCATCCTGCTCAGGAGCTTTCCCCTTAACACTATCTCTATGCACCACAGGCTCCTCCTCACTATCATCAGGAACATCCTCAACTTGAACGCCCTCATCCTTCTTATCAGCTTTCTCAGGCACTGGATCATTTGAAGGAAAGGGGGGATCCTTCAAAGCTAATCCGCTTCTAGTGGTGACTGCATTCACTTGGTGTCTTGGATTCTCTGTGCTTGCTGGCAGTCTACCATTCGAAAATGAGGCTTGATTAGGAAACTGATTACCACCACCTTGTTGTTGCCCCGTGAGGCTCTCTATCAATGCTTGCTGAGAGCTTAAGGTAGCTTGCTGAGTGCTTAAGGCAGCTTGCTGGTTCTCTACGGTTGCTTGTAACTTGCTCATCTGAGCTATCATAGTGTTCATGAGAGTCTGCATATCAAGATCCTGAGATGGTCTAGAGAAACCTTGACCCTGATTGTTCCCGAAATTCTAATTCCCTTGCTGGAACTGCCCTTGATTTGGATTTTGACTATTCTGCCCAAAATTGTTATTGTTTCTCCACTGAGTTCCTTGGTTTCCACCCCTATTCCCTTGATTACCTTGAAATCTTGGTGGATTGTTCCTCACTTGATTTCCTTGATTGTTCCAAGAGGGAACAAACTGATTCCTTCCTTGCTGCTGATAGTTCCCATAACCTTGCCCCTGGCCCTATGGTCTAGAATAACCAATGAGATCAACTTGCTCCACATTAGGCTGAGGGACTTGATTACCGGATTCTAACAGATGACATGTCTGAGCTGCATGATTTCCACCACAAATTGCACAACAGGCTACAAGAGGTACCTGTGGCACAGGATAAGGGTTAGGAACATAAGGATTCTGTGGAATCAGTGGAGGCTGAGCAACTGCCTGGACACTCTGAGTAGGAGTCTGTACTACCTGCTTAAGCATGTGCTGTATGGAATCCAACTGAGCCTGCATTGCCATCTTTTCTTCGACTTCAAACATCCCAACTGTTTTCTCTCTCTTGGGTATATCATCCCCCTCAGTGTACTAGTAAGTATTGTTAGAGGTGATCCTCTCAATCAACTGCTCTCCAGCTGTCGGTCCCATATCAATGAAAATACCCCCAAAGGATGAGGTATCTAGAATAATCTTTGACCGGTTAGTCAATCCCTCGTAGAATGATGAAATAAAGTCACCTGAGGTCATCAAATTCTTCGGGCACTGCCTCCTCAACTCCTTAAATCTCGTCCAAGCCTCAGGAAGATCTTCATTGCTAAACTGCTGAAAATTCTGGATTTGTTTGTTTAACTTGGCAGCCTTGGAAGGAGGACAGTACTCCTGCATGAAAGCTTTGTGGAGCTGTTCCCAGGTAATGAAATGGTTGGTTGGAAAGGAATTCAACCAACTCTGTGCTTGATCTCTCAGGGAAAAGGGGAACAGTCTCAGCTTGATGGCCTCACTAGGAACACCATTCATCTTGATGGTCTCGCAGATACGGTCAAAATTCACAATATGGGTTTTTGGGTCCTCAACCCGAGATCCTCCAAACTGATTATTCTGGACCATCTGAATGAGAGCAGTCTTCAACTCAAAATTGTTTGCCTCAATTCCTGGGTACATAATACAATTTTCTTCAGTAAACTCAGGAGCTAAGTGGGCTGCCATGGGATTTGCTTGTGGGACCTCCTGGGTAAACTGCTGAAACAGGTTGGTATTCATCTGATGGAGAAGATTTTGCATCCCAACCCCATAGCATGGCTGCTGGTACACAGGCTGCTGTTGCATGAAAGGAGCTCCCAATCCTCCCCCAACATAGACATTAGGGTTTGGATCGGCCCTGAAATTCTGTGCCTGATTCTGCACATTTGGTACTGGGGGATCAGCACGAACTCCAGGGTTGTCCCCAACTGCCTCTCTCTACCTCGGGTGCTGTTGTGTGTTGACACCAGTGTGGTCTGGTTGCCCGGTATTGCTACTGTCTCCGGTCTCCATGTCTACTTCGAAGTCCTAGAACTTTCGAAGCCAATCACGTAACACCTTCTTCTCCCTCCTTAACTTCCTCTCAAGATTTAGATCGTAGGGATGAAGATTCGTGCTCTCTTTCGATCTAGTGTGCATAAAAGGAGGGAAACCTAATGTCAAACACAATCACAAACACTCTTGGAAAAGATTGGTTATGGGATAGTGAAAATAAAGAATACTTTTTTTATGTTTTTCAAATAATGAATAAAATAAAACTTGATCTCCTAAAATTCACTGATGTTGTGGTTTTAGTGGTGAGGGTGAATGTGAAGGTGGTAAAACGAAGAGTCAAGACTCCCCGAGTGTCGTGTCTCTCAAGGATGGCGAATGGGAATCGAATTAGTGTGTTGGCATCTAAGAGGTTGAAGGAAAAGAGTTACAGGAATGGCTAGGGGTAGGATTCATTGGTAAAAGAGGGTAAGGTTGATAATGGTTGTGATGAAAATAAATGGAAAGGTGGAGATTGGGGCCTTAGGTCTCTCTATGTGGTTTATCTTTGGATGGATTCGTGAGCTAGAGATGTGGAATAGACTAGGGAGTTCATGGCACATCACCAAGTGGCGTCACACTTTAGACTCCCACATCCTCATTCGGTTGGGGCATTTCATCGAACACTTTGTCTACCACTCCTCTCGGATCTTGTCCTTTCGGACTAAGAGCGGAGATGTGGGTGAGTGAGACTCGTGAGTGGCTGCTATCGCGCACACACTCACTTCCTTTGAGTTTGCTACCTAAGGTGCACACTTAGGCACAAAGCAATAATAAACATCATCCACACAAGATCATCATCCAACAATCATAAAGCTCACATTTAATCTAGCAATTTATATCAAACATCCACATAGATTCACCTTGGGGCCACCAATCCCCTTTCTAATCTACTCTAACATTATAAAGAAACAAGAAAAAGAAAGGAAATAACAAAGAAACAAGTATAAGATTAGATAATGGAGAGAATGATTACCACCCTTAGAAAGGGGATCTTTACAATCTTGTTCTTGAAATTCAATCCTCTATCTTGATCTTCAATCTAATCTAAACTAAAAGGAAAGGAATTTTCCCCCAAGGGGAGAAAACCCTAAAAGAAATTTAGATCTAAAACTATCCTAAGGTTGCTTCCCTTTGATTTCCGCCAAAGCTTCTTTATATAGTGCAGATCTGGGTCGCGTACGAGGGTGCGTACGCTCGTACGCGACCTCGTATGTGACGTTCTTTGGTCATTTTCCTCCCACAAGCGTGGTGGTGGTCGTGGGGAGCTTCTGGAAAATTTCCACACCCCTCCACACGCGTGTGAGGCTGTGTGGGAGGCTCCTGCTTCACGGTTTCTTCATTTTCTGCTCAGTTTTGGCCTTAAGTCCTCCCTTTGGCTGTAGAATACCTTAAAAACATCTTCCATACTCTCGTTAGAAGTTTTGGTCACATCTGAGTCTAAATGCATGATATTCTTATGAAATGGGTAATAAACTCTACAATTCTAGCCCGTAAATGACCTCTAAAATAAGCTATTCTTGTTGCTTATCATTCACTAACTCTAATGCTAGTAAGAAATTAATCACACAATCAAAACCAAATAAACCAATCCCCGGCAACGACGCCAAAATGTGATGATGTATAGCTGGGAGTGTAAAAGTGGGTGTGATATGTCGTTCCGCTGAGGATTGGGACTATGACACGTAATTGTATGAATTAAGAATACTAGACACTAGAGTATGTGAATCAACTAGAATCCAAGTAACTAATAACTGAATGAGGGAAATTAAAAGAAATAAATTGACTAAGGAGATAACTGAATAATAAGGGAATGGGTCAGATTAGAGGAATTGTAATCTTGATGTTCTAACAATCTCAGAATTTGGGAAAGAAAAGTTAACCTAGGGATTTATGGGCAATGCACATAAGAATTCAGTTCAGCTACTTTCGTAATCAATAAACAGAATTAGGCTACAATTGCCCCACTGTCGTGATGCATCAATCATAACCTTAAGCACCTAAGCATTGTAAGCCCCCAAAATTACCCCTATTCTCATAGTAGGAAAATTAGGTTGAAATTGGTAAGGCTCGAGGTCTCCATCCAACTTTCGTTGTAATGAATCCCTCTCCTAGACTAGCAATTAATTGTGGCCATCAATCAATAACGAGTAGAAAGAAATCCCCAAATCAACATAAACCCTAGGTAAAAGATTCAATCCCTTTATGCAATAATCATAAATTGAACATCAAGATTAACACCCTAATCCAAACCCATAAGCGAATTACTCACGCATGATTGAAGTAAACAAAGCAAAGCAATAATAAATAACCATGAACATTGCAAGAAATCTGAGAAGAAAGTAAATAAAGGAATAAGAGAACTTAACTGATAAAGAACAAATCTAACTTCAATCCGAGATTCCAAACTTGAAATTAAATAATCTAATATGAAACTAATCTAAACTATGCTGGGAAATATAAAGAGAAGGGGGAAAATAATCTAACTAACTAGGGTTCAGAACTCTGTAAGGGAACCTCCTCAATTGTAAAGAATAGGTAGAATATATAGGAGATAGATAGGCCTTGGCCCATTAGGCAACTTCCAATTATTTTCCAATTTGTATTCTTGTTTTCTTCCTTCCTTGTAATTTCCTTTTCTTCCAGAACTTGTCCAAAATGTTCCAAAATTCTTTCTCTGTTGTTCCTTGTAGATAATTCAACACTTGAACTATATAACACACAAACAATTCCCAATTTCACTAGGATAAGGGAAATACAACTAAAATAAGGGATGAATTATTGTACAAAATAGTAGATATCACTGGACAAAACGTGGAAGTAACAACAGGCTTCCAAATAGCATTAGCATGAAAAAGAAATAAACAAAGTAAAATATTGTCCACAAGTAAGTTTTTTCAAGTTGTTGATAGAAATTACTTAAGCATTCAATTTTTCTGAAGGTAAGTTCCAAACTGCATTTCTTTCACTGCCCAATGTTGGGCCCTCTTCTTGCAAGCTCTCTTCTAAGGAGGTCAATCTGCATGCTTATTTCCTCTAGAAGTTCGTAATGTCGGGCGTCCCGTTCCTCCAGAAGCCGCTCTTGCTCCAGATGAAGTTCGTATTGGAAACTCTGCATAGACTTCTAGTCTGTAACTTTAGTGAAATGCTGGGGGGCTGTAGGAAGTGATGATGATTGAACTGGAGTAGGATCCTTAGCAAACGGAGCTACTGACTCAGATTAGAGAAGATTGAATTGTTTGGAGATAGGATCGATGGGGAATAAGGTTGATTGGAATGGGACGATTGAATGTGCCCGTGGGATGTGGCAGGTTGTGAAGTTGCGAAGGATGAAGAAGGGGTTGGAGGCCGTACTGGTGGATCGCGTTACTTAGTCGCATCCCTCTTAGCCGCTCTTGCCTCTTCTTTATTCTTGGGCGTGTGACCGAGTTTCATGGTAGATAAATCCTCGAGTGATAGAGGGTTTATGACTACCTCCGACACGATATTCTCAGTCTATTTCGCTCTTGCCTTGTATCCCAAAGCAATGCACAGCTGTGTGACTAGAGGTCCTAAAAATACTGAAGTGACTTTTTCTTGCTAATGTGCCTTTAGCCATCCCTTACAGCCCATACCCATGTTTACTGGTGTTACTGTGTCCATGCTCCAGAGTGCAAAGAAGTCAGTTCTGTACACCTTTGCATAATTGCACCTGCGACCTTCCCAAGATTAGGCCAGAATTCGTCGAACTGCCCGAATATCATCTCTGCGGATTTGGGAATGAAGCACTATCGCACCACTCCATTCAATTCCTGGCTTTGCAATTGTTCGCCAATACCTTTTCAGAGTTTCAAAGTCTCCAAAATCCCAACGAAGACGTATATACCATGATCTCTCCTGGTCTTCCTTGTCGTAAAATCTAAGAAGTACCCCTAAGGTGTCAACCGAGATATGATACGGATCATTGAAAATAGAGAACCGGATCGTTGGGCTCTTCAGGTCGTCACTTTTTCCTGTGACCTCCAGACTAGCTATAAATTCATAAACCACCGGGGTGTACGTTGGATGAAGCCATCCAAAGATCTTGCTCGAGTAAGGTTGATGGATGAGACAAGTCACCGAGTGTCAGCAATAGAAGGGGTTTAGAGCAGCTAAATCAATGAAATTCCACTCGGTAATTAGAAGATTGATCAAGTAATGGAAACGTTATCTCGTTTACAAGGTCATGACATCTCTCAGTAAGGATTTCCTTCGTCACCATTTTCCTCTTTCAGTTTCAGCGTACTGGGTTCCTCCATTGGGGCCTTCCCTTTTCTAGCTCTCATTTCCCTTTGACGTGCGGTTGATGATTGTGAAGACATTTCCTAGAAAATAGTCAAGAATTGAGATATAGTGCAAGGAAACATCATTCACATCTTAAGTCAAGATCTAGCATTAGGAATCAAAACAACTCAAAATTCTTGCACATCCTTAATATGCTTCTCACTCTTTTCGAACGTATTTCTCAACGGGTTTTCAATTTCAAGACATAATATTTAGTAGAGCAACCGCATTCACATACTAAAAACAATTTGGAATTTAAAAGTCAACACAAGAAGTCAACTTCATCTTCTTCCTCAAGACTAAGTTGAAGGTGAAAATGAAATGAGCAAATAAACTCATAATTTGAAAATTGTATGTTTGGAATCAACAATGTAACAAACAAGAAGCAATAAAGCATCATTCTTTTCTACACATGCTTCCTATTTCATATCTAATCCAACTAAGCAAGAAATGCTCAAATGTCATCTAGGGTTCATCATTTCTCATGTATAAGGTTGCAAAATCATGAGTATTCTCAAAATGTAGTGACAATGTAGGCTCAAATCCAACATATATGTTCTTAAATCAATGATATAATATGCGAGAAGACAAAACAATGTAGATCTAGGAAGATACCCATTCAAAACTAAATTCTAGCTCTTGAACCAAATAAAGCAAGGAAATCTAAAGATTACCTTCATTCATGACTTTTGCTATGATATGCCCTTGAAATCTTGCAAGTAAAATGCCTTAGAATGAATTTTTTTTTTTTTTACCTTGGGAAGATACTTTGCTCGTGGAATGGAAAGAAATGAAGAAAGGGCAAGATATAAACACATTTGCGCCACTTTTACGCAACTCTTCTAGTGCGCATCCACGCCTCATCCACGCGTGGATGAGGGCGTGGATGAGTACTGGTGCATGTCCACGCCGGCTTCACGCGTGGATTCCGGTATGGATGCGTACTGGATTTCATTCACGCTCCCTCCACGCATGAAGGCAGCGTGGATGTGTTTAGTACATCCCACTTTGAGTTTTATTCACCTCTTTTGCTATAGTCGATGACTTGATAGATGACTTGTGGTTGGGACATGTCTCCAAATGTTAAATCTGCGTGGTTAGTTCAAGCAAGACTGTGCGAAAGACAGAAATCACTAAGAAATAAAAGAAAACAAGGCGAAACAAGCAAAATAAATTCTAAATCCTAAAGGATAACGTTGGGAATGCCTCCCAAGCGCGGCAAGTTTTACGTCACTAGCTAGACTTGGTATGCTCTATCCTTCGAAGCACACCGATTTCGGGACCTTACCAAGCGTCCCATGAACCTTTGCTTCAAGATATGCCCCGAGATGGAGAACATCCTTGAATTCAAGCATTAGAAAAGAAAGAACAATTTGCAATATTGGAAGAATTTTAGCCTCAAACACCCTCCTTAATTCCTCTAGGATGGTGTGAACTTCCCTTATCTCCTTTGTGTCTCCTCCATCCTCAAAGATCTTTTCATTCTTAGCATAGGGTTGATACCATATCTCCTCACTTTCGTTCTTAATTTCAAACTCGGTAACTCCCCCCCCCCCCGCTCAACTCTGTCAAGTATGTCAAAGGTGAAAATCCCTTTATTTTCTACCATCCCCTCTTCACACTCGCTCATCTCATCCTCACAAGAATAAAATGAAGTAGTATCCCCCTCACTCATCAACTCTTTGTCAAATAAACATAAGGATTCATCTTCGAAAAAATTGAAACAAACATAATCATTATCAAGCAAGAGAGAATCCTTACAATCATCAATCAATGTATCACAAGTTTCCACGGAATCATCCTCCCGAAAATTAAAGTAAGCATAATCACAAATATTAGAAATATCAATGCAAAGGGAGTCATCCTCACAAGAAACACAATTATCATTATCAAATGAATCAACATTTTCATACTTATTAATAGAATCATCATCAACAAGGCCTATAGAATCAACCTCCCGGAAATAAAAACAAGTATTATCACAAACATAAAGATCATTATTTCATTTTAAAGGGGAGTCATCCACACGAGTGTCAAAAGTTTTTTCAATAAGAGCACAAGGATTTTCAATAATATTAACGCAAGACGGATTAAAAATGTTACCATATGTCGACTCTTCATCTTCCCACACTACTTCAATGTCCTCATCCTCACTCTCCATCTCTACCTCTTTTTGATTTTCCAATTCGAAAATTAGAACTTCTTCAAGCACCGGGGCATAACAATCCACTTTCTCTTCAACACTCACCTCTTTGCTAGCATTTTGTTTTTCAATCTCATGTACAACCCTTGGATGGGCTTCCAAAGTCGGGATATCGTCTACAATGGGGTAGTTAACCCGTAATGAGTTTGTCTTCATGAGCTCCTTTATCATAGATAGCATTTTCGTTTCAACATCTTCTAATGGAAGTCCTTCTTCCCGGAGGGTGGCAAGATAATCTTTTAATTTGCTCTTGATTTTGGCTTTTAAATTGGCCATGTCCTCCTTGGCCATCCTCGTGAATACTCTTTCTTGTCCTTTAGAATCTCAATTTTGTCCTTGGTCGGTGGGGTATAATCACAAGGATTGGGTGGGGTAAAATATCGAATGGAGGGTGGTGTTTCAAAGAAATGTGAAGCATTGTTTCTTTCATTAAATGGTGATGGAGGTGGGGAGTGGGTGTTTGGGTGGGAATTGGGGAATGAATATGGCTCGCGAGTATAGCTTGGATCGATCTTTTTCATCATTTGGACAAGTTTACTCTCAACACTTTGGAATATATCTTTAGAGCTCAACGAGTCCTCTTGAAGAATGGGGTATTGTGGAGGGAGATTCCCTTGACAAGGTGGGGGTGGTGGTGCATATGGTGATGGATGATGGATATGTATATAAGAGGTGGAATATGGATATGGAGGTGGTGAGTAGTAGTGATAGGTTGGTGGAGGGTAAGCATAGGTAGAATGGAGGTAATAGGGATATGGTTGGGGTGGAGTATATTTCAATGGATTTCCCTCGTGGTGTGGGTAACCATTGGGATGCGTATAAGCACTCGTTGGTAAACTTTCAAATGATTTTCAACAAAAAAGTCATGCACAAAGCTTAGCCAACAACAAGTCTTTTGCAACTAGAAGTAGTTACAAGTGAGCAACAAGATATGCAAGACAAATAAGCTCACTTCTCCAATCAAGTATCCAAAAATAAGAAAAAAAATTAAGCAAAAGAAAAAGCAATTCAAGAACTCTTAACAATTAACTTCAAAAATGTCAACACAATTCAAAAATCGTTTGCCATCCCCAGCAACGACGCCATTTTGAATGTGTGTAGTTTATGGTGATGTAGATGAAAGGGTATAGGTAGTAAAACGAAGAGTCAAGACTCACCGAGTGTCGGTCTCTCAAGGATGGCATATTGGAATCGAATTAAGGTTGGCATTTAGGATGTTAAGAAATAAGTGTTACAAGAACTAGCTAGGAACAAGAGAATAACAAAGCAAAGGTTTAAAATGTACTAAAACAAATTAAAAAGAACAAGGGGACGTGTGACTTAGTTAGTCTATGCGATTGACTACTCTATGGGTGATAAGCCTCCGAGATACCCTTAAATCAAGTACATATTAGGGTGTTTTGTCACGTTTATAGCATCCTTACATGATGAATTATGCTCATAAATGCTTGAAAATCACTAACCAACACACAAAAGCTACTTTTAGCATAAAGGAGGTGAAACAGGAGCCCCGGGAGCAAATAGGAGCAAAAGTTGAGCTTAAAGAGCGAACCAGGCAAAATCGGAGCCCCGGAGGACCCAAATGGATGGCCACATGCGTGTGAGCATGCGTGGAAATAATCCAGTAGTCTCCCACGCACACTCACACGCGTGTGAGCAGGCGTGGAGACTGCATTGCGCGAAAATTGTTAGGGTTGCTTTTTCGGAGACTATTTAAACCCCTTTGATAGATTTTCAGGAGAGGTTCCCAGAAATTTTAGTTTTCCTTTCCTTAGTTTTTCCTTTGGAGAACTTTCTCCATTTTCTTAGACTTTCATTTCTTAGTTTAGATAAATCTCCATTGTAGCAAGACAACAAGCTTGGATTGAAGGATTACTTCACTCTAGGTGATCTCTATTTCATTTCTATTATATTTTGTTATCTTGTTCTTGGATTAAATTAGCTTTTGCCTTGAATTTCATATCATGAGTGGCTAGTTTAATCTAGGGATTTGGATTGTGTGATTGTATGATGCTAGTGTGATGATCTTATATCTCTATTTTGGATCTAAATGCTTAGATTGTTGGATTATCTATTCTTGTCTATTGATTGTTGTTGTGATGAGATCTTGTTTGGATTTGGCCAATCTAGATGAGAGATTGAGCTCTTGACTCTTTCATGTCTTTGATTAGAGTTAGGATTTGAAGCTTGACACAATCATAGTTCCTATGGACTTCTTAAGAATAGTAGGATAGTGTGTAGCTTAAGTGTTTGATAAAATTCCTCTTAGAGCTTTGGATGCTTGAAGGCACTCCTAAGTCAAAGAAGCCTTAGTACACAAAGGTGGAAAAGGACTAAGACAACACACTCTTGAATAGCCAACATCCTTGCATTATCTATCCATTACCTTAGTCACACCACAATGCAACATACATGAACACTATCCAATCCCTACCCCTTTTACATACTTACCAACTCTTTTACTTTATTACTTTCTTGCACACAACCCAAACCTTATGAACTCCTTTCACTCACGATCCACCATTCACCACACTCGAATCCCATGCATGACTCAATCAAGTAAACACCCGAACATTTGACACACCTCCACGTCCCTCCTTCGAGACCGACACTCGGGGAGTCACTGACTTTCCGTTTTAACACAAATATCTTTTGACACTTCAACCCCTACACAATACCGCAATGTCAATGGGATTATATTAATGAAGTTCAGAAATAGTCACGGGAGTCTACGGTATCAATACCAAGTGGCGTCACACTCGGACTCTCAATCCTCATTCGGTTGAAGCATTTAATTGAACACCTTGCCTACCACTCATCCCGGACCTCATCCTTCCGGTTAGAGGGCGGGGATGTTGATGAGTTGGACTCGTGAGAGGGCCGCTATCACATACACACTCACTTTCGATGAGTCTACTATCTATCCCGGCCAGAAATAGAAACATATTACGAAGAACTTCAACCACACAAGGCTAAACCCTACTTCATCATTTTCACAATCATATGGCAAAATTCAAACATCAATCGTAGATCTAACATGGGGCACCCACACCCCTCAACTATTCTACTCAAACATTATTATCATTAAAGATCAAGCAATGGAAAAATAACTAAACAATAAGTTGAAAGCACAAACTATTAAAAACAAGAGTAGAGTAATATACCGAGGAATCCAATAGATCTATTACACATTCACTCTCATTCATGTCCTTGAATCTACCATGGGAGAACTAATCTAATCTAAGAAAAATGGGGATTTCCCCCAAAGGGGAGAAACAAATGAAAATCAGATTTGGAAATTGGGGCTCTCTCTTCTAAAATGCAGAGGAAGGGTTTAAATAGCCAACATAAAGTCAAAATTTCGAAATTGCTCTTAATGGCCGATCCATGTTGCATCCATGCGTGGATGGGAGCGTGGATGCGTACTAGAATTGGTCCACGCTTCCTCCACGCATGAAGCCTTCGTGGATGGATAATCCTGCATGGTTTCTTCTTCGTTCGTTGCTTCTTTTTGGCCTCGGATCCTGTTATATCCTACAGGAATAACCTAAAACACAACTTAAAGTCGAATTTGTTGATTTGATCTCATCAGTCTTTTATGCACAAAAATGATTACAAATGGGTGTCAAAACTATACGTTAATGTCCCAAGATTGACCCTATATTCGATTATTCTTGGCGCTTATCACCAGGGCCCATCTCAAATAAGGGGTCCATGTCTATGGCCCCCTCTTATGTATTATAAGTAAAAAAAAAATCAGGCCTGCTAACTTGCTAAAGCCTAGGGGCTCATGCTGGGCCCCTCTTATATATTACTGTACGTTTGTTTTTTGTTCTGTTTTCTCTTCTTCGAACGACGGAATAACCGAATCAAAGTCGAAGCCATCATCCATGGATGTATTATTTAAATTAGAGATTTAATTTTCTATATAAGCTATGGTAATCTGCATTCTGTAATCACAATTCATAAATTCAAAATTTGTAATCTCCTATTGTCAATTCTCTTATAGTTGTTTTTCCCTACACTGTAGATTTGTCGAATTTGTGGGTGACAAAAAGTTGGCTTTTGGCAGAAAGATTGGGATTTGGGAATATGGGAAATGGGAAATTCTTAACAAACAAGGTATTCTACAACTCTATTGCTTGTATGAATCTTTTTATTTGTTAATTGCAAAATCAGAATTTTTTTGGTTATTTGTTAATCTGGGCATCTGGGAAATATCTAACACTGCATTTAATCTCGCATAATATTGCTAAATTTTTTAATCTAGAAAATATTTGTTATTTGTTAAATTGGCAAAATATTGCTAATTTATTATTCTTTTTGTTATTTGTTAATCTGGTAAATATTTTTTATTTGTTAATATGGCAGAATATTTGTATTTGAATTTTAATTGCAGTAGTGTTTGAATTTTAATTGTATTTGAGTTCTAATTGCAGTAGCTGTGCTCCTTTTTTTAAGACTAATTTTATAATAACTATTGTATAAAATATTGTCTAAAAAAACATTTATTTGGGAGTGAAAAAAGAAAAGGGAAAGAAAACAAGCTGACCAATTAGTAGAATGACAAAGAAGAACTATGAATAAATTTTTTAAAGTAGTAGGATCATCTAATAAGAATTTAAGTAATGGGGAAGCATGTGGATAAATTATATTTTTTTTGTTATAAGTTATTCAAATATAATAATAATTCAAGTCTTTAGCAATTGGGATTAGTATTTTTTAATCATATAATGAATTTAGTGAATATGAATATTTTTTAATCATATTTTTTTAAAGATATTTTTTTAATCATATATGAATTTAAAATTTAGTTATAAAAATTTATGTTAACTATTGTACATAATTAGGCCCCCATAATTTAAAATTTAGTTATAATGCATGCATTTCCAATGCCAAAGCTGAGAATCAAGCTAGATTTAGACGCAATTCCCATTACACTGCCGTCCAGAGCACAAGAGCTAGTGCCCCTTTGCGTGCTCTCACTGTCAGAGACACCATCAGAGACCTCCCTGCATTTACAGATGGAGATAATATAGGAACCATGCCATGCCAGTACGTAAATTCACATGATGTTTTTGAAAATTTCTTTGATCCCTCCAACCCAGCACAATATATTGTTTTGTGTTAAAAATAATCATTCTTGTATGTATTCTGATTACTTCTTTTCCCTAGAATAGGCATTCTCTGTTGTAACTCCTTGCTTACTACACAAATCTCTGTGTAAGCTAGATATATTTGTTTACTCTTTCGGTATAATGTGAAATAGATATATTTTCTTTCTTCAGCCTTTGTTTCTATATTTTGTATGTTAAGTACAAAGGTGATCCTATTTCCTGGTTCCAGAAAAGAGTCCGAAGAAACCAGAATGTATTGACTGATCATATTACAAAGAGACTGAGTGAACATTCTGGAATGTATTGACTGATCCTCTTCGTTGACTCTTTGTATAGAAACCATTCCATAATTAATAATAGCTAATGTGTAGATGTATTTACACATTATTGAAAACCTCTTTGTAGACAACATTGGTAATAGCAACACAATCTTATCCATCCTCGTCTAGAACTATTCAGGGACGGAACCAAAAAAATTTTCTAGCAAGGGCGAAGTATTAAAATAAAATAGATAGTTAAGAAAAAGAAATACTTAAGAAATATAATCATGTATAAATATTGTTGAATATATGCGATAAATAAAACACATCAAAATTTTATAAAAATATTCATAACAAAATATGAAACATAATTAATTTGATAAATTAATTTAAATAGAAAACACAGTATAAATTACATATCTCATTATTAATATAATAAAAGTATATATATATATATATATTAAAAAATCAATAAAGCTTTATACAATAAAGGAATTGAACCCGTAACTTTAATTAGCACAAACACAAATCTACCAACTAGTCAACCTAACATCTTATGTAAATTCATCTATTTTTACTTTATGTATATATATATTATTAAAAAAGTGATTAAAGAAGCGCCATATATTATTTACGCAACCTTTCATATGGCAAAATGCGGCATTACCATCTTGTCTAGCTTATCTATTGCCTACAATATCTGTTTTCATATATTTATATCTAAAAAATATACTATATATACATATATACATACAAGGCTATATATGGGGTGGGGGGTGGGGTGAGTGGGGGTAGCAGCCCCCACTGCCCCATAGTGGCTCCGTCACTGGAACTAATTAACACTTTTAGGCTATTAGGATGGGTGACTCGGGAGAAAGCCACGTACAATTGACCGTGATTAAAAACTGTTTTTTCAGCAATAACCCAATGTGAGTTAGTTTTCGACCCTGACTTTTGTTGATAGTCATGGCATATACAAGCATCAATGCGAATTATTTATGCTGAAACTTGAAGGACAATCTCGTATCAGAAAGAGTAAGAGACAGTCGAGGGATAAGAACTTTGGTTCCTTCATGTATCCCATTAACTATTCTTGCTTCAACAATGTGATCTGCCAATCTTGTGATGATTAATAGTATAGATTGCATTGCAGGGAAATATATGTACTGTATTATTACGATTAGTAATTTTAATCTAGAATTGTATTACGAATAGGAACATAGGGAAAAATATATTTTATTAGGAATTGTATTACCATATTTTAATGTATAATTGTATTACGAATAAGAATGGTATTACCATATTTTACAATATTACGCAAACGTTAATAATATAGGAGTGTTTTATGTGGGAAGTTAAAATTGAGAATTTTGTTTTTATTAATAGTATAGATTATAAGTTTTATTTTGTTATTACATAACAATAATATTAATTTTAACAATAACATGATTATTGTTATTAGGGAAAATCGCACTTTTAGTCCCTCAAATGTTGCCCGATCTGCAATGTGGTCCCCCAAAGCCAATTTTAGTTAATTGGGTCCTTAATAGTCTTAAACCTTAGTCAATGTTGCCCTCCGGTCAGATTTTGCTCTAACTAGTGTTAAGATCATGAACAATTTGGTAATTTCACAACCCACTAAATTTTAACCCCAATTTCTTCCCTTCCTCTTGGATCGAGCAACAGACCGGCGACCGCAGAAGCTCTCACGGTGACATTAGAGGTTGACGGCAGCGTTGCGTTGCGTTGCAGGTGAACGGCTAATTTCGACTATGCCTTTGTTATTTTGCGTCTCGGGTTCTCACCATTTGCATGCGACTTGCTCAGTAAATAGACATATGATGCTTTCTGCCTCCTTTTGTAAATAATGAAAAAAAAATGATGCTTCTGCCTTATTCTGTACATAGAATCTCTCACCTCTTTGCCTTTTTACTTTGTATTGTATCGCTTCTGCAAATAATTTGGAATTCTTAATTCATGAAATAGGGATTAAACTTTCGGTGTTTGGTGATTGGTGTAGAAATCATCCTTCTTCCTGCATTGGCTTTTCCGATTTGAACTACGCATAAATTACCCCCAATTTCATGTTCAAATTTTGGAGTAAAAATGGGTGGTAATGGTGAGGAAGTTAATACTAATATGAAACTAAAAACCTCAAAGCCATGGAAACCTCCTCTCAGTCTCTCTCCATTGAGAGCTTCTCTCACACTTGGTCAGTGAACCCGGAAGGCTCTTTCCGCTGCTCCGATGAAGCTTGCTTCATTGAAATGGATCCTACACTCCCCCTTTCTCAGAGATTCTTCAGTGTTAGCCTCCCGGATTTTAGCAACTTCGACTTTCCGGTGTGGGAATCTTCACTGACGCTCCTTCATGTCGATGAGCTCATCTCCAATGGCTTCCTCGTGCCTTTTTTCACCCAACCTATCAAGTCCGACTCCTTCGATCGCGCTTTCGATTTTCCTGAAAAACCTACCAAACAAGATCAGCTCCGTTCATCTGACAAAGAAATCCGTTGCGCCCCGCTGAAAAGATGCCGGAGATTATCCAGGCGGTTCTTCCGTAGATATTTGGACGTAGTTGATTTGTGTGAAACTGCAAAGATCCGGATTCGCGTACGGACGGAGAAGCTCCAGAGCGGAGGAGAGGAAGAGATATGAATATTCCGGCGTGGTTTCAACCAGGACAAGCGGCGCGGCCTACTCTGTTGATAACTGGCGCCGGTCTTGCGACTCCGAGAGCTCGATCCAGGAGGAAGGAGGAAATTGGGGTTAAAATGTTGTGAAATTATCAAATTGTCCATTGTCTTAACACTAGTTAGAGTCAAATTTGACCGGAGGGTACTATTGACTAAGGTTTAAAACTATTAAGGACCCAATTAACTAAAATTGACTTAGGGGATCACATGGCAAATTATTGTGTGGACCATGGTCCACACAGCTATGTGGACCATAATCAAATGTACATTTTTAATGTACTAAATGTACATTATTTTTGTACTAAATGTACATTATTTTTATACTATAAAAATAATGTACATTCAGTACACAAATAATGTACATCCCTTGAATATAATTTACATTATTTTTATACTGAATGTACATTATTGTTATATTGAATGTGCATTATTTAATAGTATGGTCCACACAGCTGTGTGGACCATGGGCCACACAATAATGATTGGGATCACATTGCAGATTGGGCAACATTTAAGGTACCAAAAGTGCAATTTTCCCTTGTTATTATTATTATTATTATTATTATTATTATTATTATTACTGCATATTTTATAAGGGTATTTATGTATTTTAAAATATATTTAATTTCTATTCTTTAAACCAACAAAACATTATAATATAATTCCTAAAGTTTATTCCTTATGCGAACCAAACAATAAAATATAATTCCTATTATTCCTTATGGAATAGCATTCCTACTATCTCAAAATTCATTCTATGAATCAAACGTTATGTTAAGGTGTTCCTTTATGGCAGGGCTCAAAATTTGTTGTTAAGGTATGCATTTGTTGGTCTTTTCAAGTTAGGTAAAAATAATAATAATAATAATAATAATAATGAATTCTTGATAATGTAATTGTATAATTTTATATAAAGTAACGGTCACAAAATATATATCAAACACATTTGGGATGATAAAAATAATTTTTTTGCACTTTTAGTCCCACGACTATAGTGACACTATCAGGATTGATCCACGACTTTTCAACTTTACAATTTCGGTCCACGACTATTGTTTTTGTTGTAAAAATGACCCTTTCGGCAGCTTTTTAGTTAATTTCTCGCCGGGAAAAAAAACACCAACGGATTTTTCGTCAATATTTCGCTAGAAAAAAAAAAACTGGCAGATTTTCTGTCACTTTCTCGCCGGGAACAAAATTCCCCTTTTAAGCAGGGTTAACATCGATTGTGAACAAGAAAAAAACACCGATTGTCATCTTCAAATTTAATAATTAATTTTTTTAAAGAATTTTTTCATTCTAATTTTTTTTTTGAAAAATAATTTTATTAAATATTTAAACTTTAAATTTAAACTAAAAAATCAAAACAATTTTGAATTTGTACTTAATTTTACTAAGATTATGTAGAAATGAATTAGTTTTAACTTTGATTAGTTTACCAAAATCAAAATAATTTTGGAATCCGGGCTGATGCGATCGCATGCTTTTTAGAAATGAATTAGTTTTTTCCGGAAATAAATGATGTGTTGAAGATGACAATCGACGTTTCCTTCTTGAAACGGGGAATTTTTTTCAACAATGTAAATGCCCATTTTAACCGTGCTTGAAAGGAGAATTTTTTTTTCCGGCGAAAAATGCACCGTTTTTTTTTTCAACGAGAAGTTGACTAAAAAGCTGTCAGAAGGACCATTTTTGCAATAAAAACAATAGTCATGGACCAAAATTGCAATGTTTGAAACTCATTGATCAATCCTGAATGTGCCACTATAGTCGCGGGACTAAAAGTGCAAAACATTCGAATGAAAATTATGTATCATATATGCACTTAATATTTCCTTCATATAAATATATAAACCTTTTCCTTTATGGCATGGCTCAAAATTTGTTGTTGAGGTATTCATTTGTTCACCTTTTCAAGTTAGGTAAAAAATAAACATTTTCCTTTATGGTTGAACTCAAAATTCCTGTTAAGGTGTGCATTTATAAATTTTGGAACAGATCGATTTTTTCATGTATAAGAGATATAAGTTGTTGGAGATACGTAGCTAAACTATCCAAAACAATGGAGAATATTGAGACTATTGAATCAGTTGTAGTTAACAGATGCGGTGTGCTTATATGTGTGTGTTTATGTTGTTCTTTTCCGTTTCATGGGTTCTAGAGAATGGAAAATGTAAAATATTCGTGTGCACTTTGTGTGCAGCATTGGAGAGTTTATTATAACATTCGTGTGCACTTTTTTGTGCAGCATTGGAAAATGTAAATGTTTGTGTGTAGCGATTTTCGGATTGGTATAAATTTGTGTCCTGCTTTCATGTTTTTTTTAGATTAAGCTGCCAAGTAATGGGAGACTTGTTGACTTGACACCTCACTTGATGGTTAAGTTGCGGGGTAGAGGTTACAAGTCAAAGGGTGTTGTGTGAAGATTACATTGGGATAAAAGTTTTTCTACAGCTATCACCAACCCTCTGCCACGACGTAACATTGGGAGATGGTTTCACCCTGTAGAACATAGGATTATTTCTGTCTGAGAATATGCTCGATGTCATGTATATGCACGCTTTTTTCATGACATGGGAAGATTTGGAATCATTCATGTGCATTGTATAGTTTATAACTTGTAAATGTTTGTTTGTAGGGATTTCTAGACTGGTACAAATTTGTAGGGACTTTAATGAACATGTATCAGCAAGTTCATAATGCTATATTGCGACCCCTAGCATTTGCATTGGGAGAAAGGTAAAAGTGGCCATGGAAGGAAATAATTCATAGCATATGTATAGCTATGATGACTTGTAACGTAACTTACTAAGTTACCTTAACATATGTATAGCTCTGCCTGAGATACGTAGCTAAACTATCTAAAACAATAGAGAATATTTGAGACTACCAAATCTGTTGTAGTTAACAGGTGTGGGTGTGTGTTTATGTTGTTCTTTTTCGTTTCATGGCTTCTAGATAATCGAGAATGCAGGGCCGATCCTGAGAAAGAGCATGCTGGGTGACCTGCCTAGGGCCCATATATATATATATATATATATATATATATATATATATATATATATATATATATATATATATATATATATATATATAT